>NW_028145480.1:1135000-1437500 GCF_977016875.1 Pavona decussata | reverse complement strand
CAAGCCTTGCTAATAAAGGTAACCTAAATATATTTGAAAAATGACGGAAAACAAAATAGCTCATTTCGGAATCAAAACTGCCACTCGCCTCTTGACTCCATTGAAACGCGATAAATTATTTTATATTCACATAAGACCAATTTTACAAAGCACTTCTC
The DNA here is from genome assembly GCF_977016875.1 of Pavona decussata. Classification (NCBI taxonomy): domain Eukaryota; kingdom Metazoa; phylum Cnidaria; class Anthozoa; order Scleractinia; family Agariciidae; genus Pavona; species Pavona decussata. The sequence continues at coordinate 1,437,342 of NW_028145480.1, read as the reverse complement.
GCTTCATTGCAACTTCTATGTTTTGTAAGTAAACAGAACATCGAGGAAAATCCAGATTGCACTTTGCGGCATTGTGGGCACGAGCTTGGTGCCGTCTCACCTGTACGTACTTTCGCCGCTTATTCAATCCCTGGTGCGCTACGTAAACTAAGGGAGGAAAAACGTCGGTTTGCAGTCTTCCTGTAGATTATCGACCAAGCACAGAAAGCCATTGGCCTTTTGCGGGTTAGCTTAAAGTAAGACAAACTCGCGTGATAAATTTTAACTCATAATTATTAATTCTTCTGAGTTAAGCGTGAATGCGACACGTTCAATAACGTTTGTTCCATCCAGTTGGTTGGAGAGGGCTACCAACGTGTAAACCGCGCAGCTTGTTAAATTACGAAATGTTGTCTATGCCATCCTAATGAAATGTTTGGTCTCCTATCAAATACTTGTGAAATGTTCGTGGCTAGTCTGACGCAGCGTTTCGTCTCGGTCAAGAGACTATATTTATAGGCTTGCAAACTCGTTGAGCATCACGCTCAAAGTACGGTCGCCTGGTCTCCTACCGCCGTATTAACCCAATTTCGTTTATAAAGGTAAACTATAACCCTGTGTGTTCTTTCGTGGGAGTTTCTTAGTATACTGATCCGTCCGATTAATGGCTGGGTGCAGGAATTTTCTTTTTCGTTTTTTCCCTGAGGAGAGGGTCGTGTCGCCTGCGACAACGTGATGCGACGAAGATTGGCGGGAATATAGTTTGTACCACAGTCGCCGCTCACGGAAGAGACACGCTCTAGCACAAAGGGTTTCGTTCGATCGAATTACAGCTTAAAGCCGACTTCACTTCATGGAATGTAAATCCTGACCCCTCCTGAAGTTTGCCTGCAATTTTAAGTAATAATTAATGCCACCGCAAAATTTCAGTTGAGTATAGATTTGATTCAGTGAGCGGGCTCCCTCACAAGTTCAAATTGTTTAGTGTTCAACGTGTTTCAATGATAAACGCCCACCATCATTGTCCTCCCCGGCGGAATGCTCATCCCCTTGCTGAAATGTTTGCTGGGCAAAGAATCAATAATAATTTCTATTCTAAAGATTATGGTGCATTTCTTATTGTGTACTATCGCTAGCTTCTTCTGTTGCTTTTGACTGTAACGCCATTACAATTAACGGTTTTGTTTCCTTCTGCTTCCGCTTCGTCGTGAAAGTGGATAATTCCGTCGAGAGCCAAAGCAAACTATACTCATATCTTTCCTTTCAAATTTGGTATTTCTGGCCTTTTAACATCGATGAACGGGCTTGAACTTTGGACAATGTTAAAATATTCATGGCATTGGCCCGTAGTAAACGTAGATATTTCAAAAGGAATCGAATTCGTTGTGCAAAGTAAAAAAATTCATAATATTTCTCAAAACATGCTTATGCCGGCCATTTGGGTTATTTTGGAGTTTACCAAATTCTGGGATTGGATAGTTTTACATTCATACGGTGGTTTCTACAAATGACTCAATCTTTCCAAAAGATATTAATTTTATGGGTACGATAAGAGAAGGAAAAAACAGACAGATAGACAAAAAGACAAACAACGTAGGCTGTCTGAGTATTGCCTTGAATATATCGCCAGTTGAAAATTTGAATGAAAAAAGAACAAGACCTCGTTGGCGTCCTTTGATGTAGCGGATGCAAAATGCATGAATATTTATCTCCGGGAATCGCCTTCAAATCATTTCCAGTGATCACCTCGGTCACCCAGCTTCACGAGTCTCGGAGATCCGCTGGCAGCAGATCATTGACTTGCTGAAGAATAAAACACAATACGCGGACAGTTGTTGTTCGCCTTATTTTGGTGGCCATTTCGACGTCTTCTGCTCAAAAATGATTTCGTGATTCGATCTCCGCCTCCTCAACGACAAACAATGGCCACCCTTTGTCTGGCCCCAGGATGATCTAAGACTATATAGAGAATAGGTACAGAGTCCAGAGAGATACTGCTACACTAAAAATCTTCTTATAGTTAGGTGAATTTCATCCAGGATACACCGCGATGGAGTGACAATTTAATACAACGAATTGGTACGTTTTTGCTTTCAGCACGGTCGGTTTAGCTTCTCTTTGAAGCGGCTGAGTGGGAGGGTAGCATCCGGCTCACACGTTCGGAGTGACAATTTGTTACCACGAGCTGAATCGCCCACGTCAACAAAGGAGAATTCATGCTTTTACTGACGAATCCAATTATTTTCGGTGTGTGTTTATCTCGATCGCGTCTACAAGATCTCTTTGTTTCCTTTTAAACGAAGATATTAAGCTGAACTTGCTTACAGTGTTTTGCAAGAAATCGATCAGGTGACCCAATGGCTCATTTCGGTGAATATCTATTCCGAGAGTTTATAATTAAATTACCTCAGAAATTGGGCTTTCATATGAGAAGAATAAACACTCGTGCTTTCTTTGGTGTTTTGTTGAACTTTAGTTACATGGGAAAATTAGTTGCTTGTGTTCAAAGGGACGAACAATGTCGTTAAGAGAGTAGAATAAGGCTGGCGAGGCCATTTTTGGTTTTAGGCCAACGGCAGTTTATAGCTCGGCTAGAGGAATAGAAACCTGAACCCTTAAATTTGCTGCCATTTAAAAATTCAGCTAACAAATCCAATCAGAAGCGTACACAAATATCTCGTTTAATTTAACCTTACTAGATATTCTCGTTGAGTGATCCCGATTGTTGAGGTGTTTGTTTATGCTTACCTAAAGCAAATAAAATAAAACAACGACAAATCAATATGGTTAGATCCCGAAAAAAAAATCCTTCAAAATAATAAAAGCCAAAGTACTAGTTGAAGGTTTTGGCAGTCAACTGACTCGATAAATTTATCCACTGGATAAGTCACTATCTAGCGGAGGAGATGTACTCCAACTAATGCTTTTGGCAAGTTTTCCACACAATCCAATACTTAAATTTGACATATGCTTCTACTCTATCCACAAATTATGGGCGGACTAACATGGAAATCTTGCACCCATTTCATCTGCCGGATAGCGCCCTATCCAGTGGATAAAATTATCCACTCTTTGAACAACTGGGACCAGAACGACATTGACATTATTGAAATAAATGATACGAATGCCATTTTCGAGCGCAGAAAATAATCATGTAGTCATGACCGACAAACTTTCTAGTCTAATTCAGACACTGCAAAATATCCAAATGGGCGCCGAAACAGAGGAGGAGGTCGGAGGACATTATCCATGCATTCGTACATGAAAAAGCAAATCATACAAATTTAACGATACAAACCCACCTAATTTATTAAAGCTCAACTGGGATAACAAAGTCTAGGCACTCCGTTTTTTGTGGAAAAAGTGGAAGACAACATTCAATTCGATGAGTGGCTAATCTTTCCAATTAGCACTCCGCGATACTGTTGATTTATTTTATTTGTATTTTATTTTATTAAATTTTATTCACCGAGCCTTGTACATGCCATTTTCATGAAGCAGAAAGAAGCGAACCTTTCAAATTGGGCGTTGCCTCCGCCTCAACTATGCGGGATAGAGACCCCATAGAGAGAACTATTTTGTATATTTTTAAGCGCACGTTATTTTAGCATCTAAATAATTGTACGTTTTTAATTTTTTACGCCCGTTTATTCTTTTGTTGTTTAGTTATACTCCACCCGACAAGGTTTAGCTTAAAATTTATGGAGTTAAATAAAGACTATCTATCTTAACTACGAGACATAGTTTACTTGCATCTGGGCTGTTTCAGTATTTCCACGGACGTTTTGGAAACATTTGTGTCAAAAATTAGGCGATTAAATCAATTCAGATATTGTCTAAGATTAAAAATATCTCTTGAAGCACGACTTAGGAAGTATTAGTTATCACTCTCACCAGCTCTTAAATTTTGCCGCATCTATAACGTACATCAGTCTGTCCGGTTGTGTAATTATCGTTAAGAAATTCTCATTGAATTATAGCAGTTCTGTAAGGCTGACTGTGTCATGAGCCGAGGATACTATTTTGCGATCGAGAGGAAACTCAGTAACTAGTTGATAATTAATTTATGGAAGCAAGAGTCACGTTGATCATAGTAAATGTTTTTCGCAAATTTTTTACCGAACTTGACACCCGTTCACGAAAACTACGTTCTCCACGTTGTTGGCCGACCTTGATTAGTTTTTTTCATCCGTGCACGCTCCTGGCCAATTTGTAGGTTTTTCTTTTCCTATTTGTCTTATATTTATTGTATTTTAATTTTAACTTTATTTTCAGTAATTCCTTTTTATTTACTTGTAGACTTTCATACCTTATTTTGGTTTCAAGTTCTTCTTTTACCAATATTGACCCCGAATATCCGCGTATCATGGAAAAAAGCTTCATTTGCGATCGCAAGCTGTAACGGTGGCTAAATGAGTGATAAACAACGAGTTTAAGGGAGCTGAATTTTTCATACATTTCGTGAACGGAAACAAAGGAGCAACGAATTTACCAAATTATAGAACTTCAATCACTCTGAATTCAAAGCGGCATCGATTGTGTGTACGAAACAGTCACTCTTTGTCAGAAAAAGCTGGTTCGTTCCACGTTACAGTGTATGCCGATTAATTTCGCTCTAAATATGTTTGTTTAAGTGAAAAAGCAGACAAACGAGCTAACAGAAAAAAGCAGTAAATAAATACCACTAAAATAATTTGTTTAGTTAAGGGTATCAACAATAGCCCTCTTCATACATAATTTGCAAATCATGAGAAACCATCAATTTACTTAACGGTTGTTATTGAAAACCTCACGCACGCGAAACCCATATTTTTATCTGACAGGAGGGGCCCTTCTTTTCACAACCTACTGGTTGATTCAAACGTAACTATGAACTTAGTTTTAAATTTGTCGGTTCATTCACTCGATTAAGAGCGCGTAAGTTAGAAACTACATGTACGACACAATCAAGTTTATAATCAATTATGATAAATGTCGTCACAGAATGGATCATCATCTTCATCAACAATATGATCATCGTCACTCGAAGAGCAACTGCTCTACTCAGACACAGAAATGTAGACTATACGTGCCTACCAGTGAATGATTGTATAGATGATAAATGAGCTGAATTCCAGTAATTTACACTTTCATATTAACAGCTCCTCGTGAATGTATCAACATATATACACCCGTGCGTGGCGGTGCGGCCTTCCCCCCGCAGACAAAACACTAATTAGAGACTTCAAGATTCAAGTACGAGTACGAGTACGACTACTCTTGGTACTAAGAAGTACTTAGAAGAGATATTTTCCAGAAAACTTTATTTTACACTTTAAGAGCGACGAACCTGTCGCCAGCAGTCGTTTTAAATGATGAAAGGTAAGCCCGGCTTTCGTAATTCCAAAAGACGAGAAGGCCTACCTTTCGAGTAGCTGTTTACGCCACTAATCCTTTCTTTCAAAAACTCCCAGTTAAATGGCGACGACTATCTCGTTTTCCCGCCAAAATGATACTGGTTCACCCGCGCTCATCCTTTCTCTTTTGGAAAAACTAGACTATTTCGTTTTCCCGCCAAAATGATACTGGTTCACCCGCGCTCACTCTTTCTCGACTATTTCGTTTTCCCGCCAAAATAATACTGGTTCACCGGCGCAACACTCTTCCTCTTTTGGAAAAACTCTTGTCGAGCTCGTCTTCGTACTAGAATCTAATAGGTGTCTAAAGTCGTTTTTTGGATTAAAAGGACCACAGGAAAGTAACGCTCCGTTGGTTTCACTTCAAATGGGCAGACTTCAGGATTTAGAGGATTTCATTCACAAAGTTCAAAGCTCAAGCTCAGTGATTTCATCCACAGACTCAAAAGTTAGAACCACTTTGTACAGCATAATTAACGGTACTGCAGGCAAGAACTGCCGGATATCTACAAGTGAATCACTAGTAACAGCCATGTGTATGGGAAATGCAACTTGAGTGTTATATTTTTCTACGTTTTAGCCCGTTTTCCTTTTATTACCTCTTCCGATTAAAGTTTTACGCAATGCAAATAATGCTATCACAAGATCGGTAGCTCCGGGCTCATAAATCATTTATGCCCGTTATTTTTATGTTATAGAGGAGATGAAAAGGGAGATTAATAAATTCTAGGGAAACGAAAAGTAAGATGATAAAAAATAACAATAAAATAAAATAAAAACTACAGCGATGGGGTGTAAATACCTATAGAGAGAAACCACGTGAGACCGCTCTTCGACTCTGGCTACCTCACATGCTAATGCACCGTTCGCTAGATGCGGGGGTGCTGACTAAAATCCTCCCTCTTTTTCAGTTACGACAACCTTTTGCAAAACAACACCTTGGTCACGAAACGCTAGAACCACCTATTCCCCGCCCCAATTTTGTTTTCTTTTGCTAAATGAAGTCTTGCCATGGCTGTCAATTTCTTGTGCTTTTCGTCAGCGCCACTGATACTTGAAAGTTATCCGACAAGCTTCAAACATCATGATATCGGCAATTTTTTACTCAAAGCCGTGAATGTAATTATCGCCCCCGCTCTACACACGCACTTTCAAAAAGCCGTTCCTGGGAAACGTTCTGGTTGTCAAGTGAAATCAAGAATGTTGTTTATCATCCAAATTACACTAGGCCGCCACCTTGGCCTGTGTCGGCGCTGCTTTTGACGTCCTTCCCACTCATACACTAATAGCTCTGCGTGAGGCAACCGGCAAGGCGAGATGGGATCGAGACACACCATTGGCTAAAGCGATAAAGGTAGTGCTCATAAAAAAGAGATGACAATATAGGATCGACAGTGATAGTGCTACATTGCTGAACTAACCATCTGCTGAGATTGGAGAAAATCGGTAAGTCTTTTCATCATCCTTTTTAAGGCCATTTCACAAAATGATTATTGTAAACTTTGTACGACGAGCTCAAGCTAGGAGAATTTTTCCGAGCTGCATTTGAACTGTAAAGTTTGTACGACGAGCTGCATTTGAACTGAATTACGAACTTTTTGATGATTATTGTAAACTTTGTACGACGAGCTTGAGCTAGCAGAATTTTTTTCCAGCTACATTAGTTGTTGAACTTCAATTTTGTACGGCAAGCTGCATTTGAACTGAAGTACGACCTCTTTGATGATTATGGTAAACTTTGTACTGCGAGCTTAAGCTAGGAGAATTTTTCCAGCTGCATTTGAACTGAATTACGACCTCTTTTATTCCGCTTAACTATATTACCAGTGATACGCATCACAAACGTAATTTTTTTCAGTATGATACTGTATCGATTTTCTACCTTGTCAATATAGGCTGATCTTTCAAGCAATCTTGTTTTTACTTTACTTGTTTGTGCTTTGCGTTGGTTTCTTGGTCCCCTCTCCCTCTTTAGGTTTTCAACTTGGTCTTTCATGTCTGTGTCAGTCTTATAGTTTTACTAAGATATTGAGAAAAAACAAACCCACATTATGTGTGGCTTTTCGTTTGTCTCCGTTCCGAATGGCCGTATTTTAGGACTTCATCAACAGAACTCATAAACAATTCATAACCACTCGGCTTTTGCAGCATAGCAAAATGCAGTTAAGGAATTACCGAGTACTGTTCAGTAAATTTGTTTTGAACAGTCACAGTCTAGGACACACTTTAAGGTCCGCTCAAAAGATACGCTATAATTTCATTGTTATATCAGCCAAATTTACTCGCGTTTCATCTGAGGAAGAGGTGACCTTCCGCGCAGAGCTGTAAGCAAAATACTACAGTATGGGTACGACTGGCAATGATATTAAACATTCATGCATAAACCTGCACTTCCTGCAATTCCGGCAACTCCTCAAAGCTCACGAGAATGTTCAGCTCGGAGAAGGTGGGCCTTTTACGTCTGGAGAAGAAAAAAACCGGTTAAATTAACTTTTTAATTTTTGCTTATGTTGTTCCTAGAATGGATACTCCAAACAAGGCTGGATACCTTATGGTGTTTACACAATTTAGTGTTTCTAATCGTTTTAACCCATGCAGAGAACTGAGAGAATAGAGGACCATTTGGGCAGGGAACATCCGTTTTGTGAGTTAAGCAAGTCTACACTATTTAGGCCAAGCGCATAGCTAGGCTGTCACGGCAAACTCTCTGAAATAAGTTAAAAATTACTAGGTTCGTCAGCTAGCCCTCTTTGGTCTACTGGATGTTGGTAGGACATGTAGCGAACGACCCGGGCTCGAGTGGCAGAATAGAACAAATTTATACCTGCGCGAAAGAAAGAAAGTAAACTAAATGGGGACATCATGTACCTTGTACTGTTTGGTATAAGACTATCTAACGAGATGCATCCACCGGTACCAAGGAAACGAAATTTCTTAAAAGTTCTTATTTTGTCTGATTTATCTTTCTCCATCTTCTTTCTTCTTAGAGAATTCTTCAAGGATGTGGAAAGCTTGTATAGTGATCATTCTCACAATTGCCGTGAGCGGAATCTATTGTGACGAAGGTAAGTTGTTTGAACGCTGCCTGGAGTTACCTTGATCTGTTGATCAGGCCCCAGTTGTTTAAAAGACGGATAACTCCATCCAGTGGATAAATCGTTATCCACTGCATAAAATGTACTCCAACAATTACATTTTGATTATAGAAGCAGAGACCGATACGACGTAGAATTACTTTTTAAAGTGTACTATATTTCGGCTGGCCTAACCAACTTTCTTCAGGTACAATGCATGGGGCATGTACTTATACATATATGGTTAAAGGCATTTGCGCAATAATGGAAATACGTAAAGCTACTAAATTGATTGGTAGTATAAAGGATAAAACAAAAAAAAGCCAGTAAATTGCTTCACGAATATTGAGGCTATGTGGAAGAAGTGTTCTGCCTTTTGAGATTAAAAAGGCTTCCCTGCCCTCTCGGTTGCAGTAGACTTTTCCTATGGGGATTCAGTTCCTTCCCATTTTTGGAAAATTGCAAACAACTGATTAGTAGTTTATTCTTTCTCTGAGAAATCATTTCATATTTCCACTCGGTGCTGTAATAATAATTTTCTGTTAGAAAAGAGGTTCTTAGTCAAATGACTGAGCAGTTTTTACCAAAATACCGCAAAATCTCCGTGATAGCGCCCCTTTAAGAGAAGCATTGCAAGATTAATTGTAAATTTGATTGATTGAACTTGCATGGAAAAGGTTATTCTTCGAACTAGACTATAGGTTGATATGGTACATAACCAGTAAATTCCAAATGCATTTTGTGATAGGGTTTTGCATATTTGTTCTTTCTATTCTATTTACGGCCCAACATTTTTTCGTTTAATTCGCCATCACTCGCCTGTGGCTCGTTGTTTCACTTGAGTTTTGTATGTTTGTGCTCTGACGCCATATTATTGTCTATAAGAGTTTATTACTCAACTACAATCTAACACTGCGCACATACGGTCATAGTGCACTGAATATCGTTCGTTGTCAGCAGCTATCCTTCGATACACGCAATTTTTGTGTGTTGGAAAAAAAAAATAGCAAAATAAGATCATCTCCAGCCTTTCTGTAATAAGACTGTGCTTTTTTTACCAATGTGTTGAATAATAAAACAATTATCCAGGTCAATCTTGCGGAATATCCCCGCTTAATTTTGCAGGATAAGTGTTAAATAGACCGTAGAAAACTGTCGTCAATTTGTTGAATGGTTAAACGTGGGCACTCCACGTAGTCTCGCATATCATCGATGCTCACGTGTTCCACATGAGCCACAAGGCTTTGAAAAGTCGTTGTTTAGACATGTGACTGACGCATTACATGTTGGTGATCATACAGAAAGGCATGTGAGAGTTTGCGAGGGTTCTACGCTCAAAATCGATTGTCAGGGAGACCAGAAACTTGAGATCACGGCTGCAGATTTTGGAAGGTCGGCTCATGGTATTTGCAAGGGACTCTTTGATCTCGACTGGAACACTAATTGCCACGCACGCGCTGCCTTGGAAATCACCAAGAGGGAGTGTGAAGGCCTGCAGTCATGCGTGCTTCATGCATCTGTTTCAGAGTATGGAGATCCTTGCGCGTTCATCAAGAAGTATTTGACGGTATGTAACGGCAATTGTGTGCATGTATGTGATTTGGCTTCTCTTTTGATAGGTAGTAAAAAAAAAACCCGACTTATTGGAATTCCACCTTTGCAGCATAAATTTGTCTACAGAGACTGTATCAGTAAACTTTGTTGGTTCATGCTGCAGAACTCATTTCGTGCTTTTATATATGCCGTTAGAACGTTAGAAAAATGTTTATATCAAGTGGAGTTCAACTGATAAGACTAGCAGAGCCACTTGTTATCGGTATACTGCCTGGATGTGATTTGATAAGCTACAAAATTCTTTCGACAACATTTTACCTTCACAAATTTCTATCGGATAGGCTTATATTTGAAAAAAGAAATACGTATTCTTGATCATTGTTTAGAAGAGAAAATAAATCATCAAATATGTGTGATTTATTACAATGTGACTGAGCGTAGCGTTAATAATTTTAGTCAGTTTTCTCGGAAGATCTTAAGATGAGTATCTCAGTTTTTTCCACTAACACATATAATTGAATGTGCTGCCGCCTAAACGCAGATCATGGAAAAAGTTTGTCAACAATCAAAGTTAATGAGATTGGATTGAGCATTAATACTTAGTCGCCTTTGCAGGCTTCTGAGTCATCACCGACGCTTTGGAAGGAATACTGCCGACAATACATTACATCCCAAGTCAAATTACAAATTTTACTAACACTCCCCTAAGGGGCTTTTCAGTGTCAATAATATAAAACTACAATATATAAAACAAGCTCAGTAAAATGAGTATCCTTCTTTCAACAGGTTTCCTATAGGTGCGTTGCCAGCAAACCAAGCGACGTGGAACTTGTGCGGGTTTGTGAAAATGGGCGTCACCGTATTGAATGTCCCAACAACCGCAAGATCAACATCCTGTACGCAAACTATGGCCGCACGAAGGGATCACACATCTGTGGGAGCCTCACTGACCTGTCCACTAATTGTGGAGCTAGCACGTCGATGGCCGTTGTTAGGCATGACTGCCAAGGACAACAGCATTGTGAGCTTATTGCTACCAATGGAAAATTCGGCGGCGATCCTTGCTTCCTTACCAGGAAGTATCTAGAAGTAAGTTAGGATGTTGAGCTATATAGTTACTGCAGTAAAACAACTAAGAAACGGTATTCCTTCGCCTGTCATTTTCCAAAGACTACGAATCACTGAAGGACAGCATGGTAATGTAATGATAATGTAATTGTGACACTTTAGAATTCCTTCATAGACCACACGTGATTGATTAAATTATTTATTTCGGTAGGTTTATTTAGGTTAGGTTTTGTTTGGTTGATACACGCGATGTGATTCCCTTTTCTTTGGGGCTTAATTTAGCTTCAACTCGAGAGAGAATTAACCCACGCATACACAAAAGGGTAAATCGGTTCTCTAGAAGCTTAAGTTTGGTCTATTTTTTTCAATTTTTTGCAGGTTAGGTACGAGTGCAAGCAAAAGTTGTAACCAGGAAATGTACTGACTGCCATGGGGATGGGTACAACGGACAAAAGATTTAAACATTGGGGAATTAACTGCATTGTAAAACAAAATAAAAAATAAATAATAAAGTGGTTTAGGGGCTCATGAGCTTCGTTTCTTTCTTTTTGTTTTGTTTCTTTTATATGATCATTTTTTTAATGGTCTATTGAAAACAATCAAAATGTCACACCACACGTATACAGAAAAAGAGCGGTGCCATGCATGACAAAACCATTAACTCAGAAATACACATTTTATAATGAAAACAAAAATACACAGATCTGTAGAGCTTAAGAGTCCCTGACTGTTACTTTCGAGAATCGTTACGTTGGTCATGCAGTCCTGAAAAATCGAAACCCCTGACAATTTGCCTGAAGTTTAAATTACTTGCAAAAACCTACGGACGTTTTATTTCGGACGTTTAATTTTCGGACACTTTTTATCTCATTTCGGACAAAAAATTCGGACACTCTGCTGAAACATATAGCTACAGTAAATTTACGCAAAACACGAATTAGACTGAAACTACATCTGTGAAAATTACAGTTTTACTGCACCCTCAAGGTTTTACAAATACAACGACGAGAAAATAACACAAATTCTATCAAGCAGTTTCTCAAGCAGAGTCTCACTGAACTAGAGTTTGCTCCATAAAGGAAACTGAGAACTTTGGATTTCAAAGTGATCTCATGTGACATGATCTGCAGAAAGATCTTCTGGTTCTAGTTTCTTAGTGGCAGCCTTCACTATTCCTCCCATCTCAAAATCCTCTGGCCTTATCACATCGGGTTTGTTTCACATGTACAATGAAAAGGACTTTTCAAATGTGTTGATCAGGGATGATGAAGCATTAAACTGGGCTTGGAAAAAAAATACAACTAAGTACTGCAAAATGGAATTTATCTGCATTATGTTTTTCGTAAAAAATATTTCCTTTCCAGTGATGATGAGAACGAGGAAAGCCTAATCCGAGTTTTAGCTCTATCATGTATATTGGCCTATGTGTTGGCGTCGCCCAAGAAAGTACGTACTTAAAAGTTTTCTGAACTGTAAATATTTCGGACGCTTAAAAATGTCGGACGGTTATATTTTCGGACACCTTTTTTGTCCGAAATTGAAATTGTCCGAAAGATTTTACAAGTAATGGACTTTTGGGGTACCACCTTCGATAATGTTATTTGAATGTTCTGGAAATTTATAGTTTTCGAGAATTTTGGAGAAAACGAAATTACGGGTTTTGCCTCATTATGCAAAAATCTCACTCAAAATTGGCCAAGCACAATACGCTTGTTTCGAAATAGTACGCAGCGCTAGAAAACCAAGGTCACAATAAAAGCACAATCTCGCACTTTCTATCAATGCATGGGAACTGTGTACACTTTTGTAGCAATTTCATGGTTTCATGGCTCCTTGCATGACTGGCATCTTGAGGACTTCGCGATAAGGCGAAAATTGAGTGTCTTTGGAGGTTTAAAATGCATCTGGGTTTGTCCAAAATCAAGTTGAGAGGAGCGCTGTGTTGAAATTTAGTCTTTTCTCTTTAATACTATGAAATAAAAATAATCTGAGCAATCAAGGCACGCGCTAACGAAAGCAAAAGTTTGTGAGTCCTGGTTGACCAATTTGTATTATTCGAAAACGTAACGTTGAGAAAAATGAAAATTTATGGCCACTCGATGCAAGTCCTCAAGATTTCAATTTTTCAAAGAGCCACGAAACCCTCCGAAGTGCTACAAAAGTGTATACATAGCTGCCATTGATAGAAAGTAGGTTAGTTATGCTTTTATTCAAAATCGACCTCGTTTTCTAGCGCTGGGTACTGTTTCAATACAAGTGTATAGGTGGTTTGCAAAATGTTAGGAGAGAAAATCAATAGCTTATTGTAGTTGCTATAGTTTTGATGCTCTCGTTACTGAATAACGAATTGTACTATTGGATCTTTTAGCACGCGTAAGAACAAACCATATTTAGCCATGTTTAGTATTAAGCCATTCACATTTACTCGCATTTACCCACTAGTTGCTCGATATTTTATCCACTTGTTCTTATATTAGATTATATATTTAACCGTCTTATTCGCAGTCTGTTATTGCACATGTAATCAATTGAGTGTATGGATAGTTAGCTATAACTACATCAGGGAATTGCCATTCATTCGTTCGCGTTTAGAGAACAACTTAAGTGTTACTTATTTTGCTCGGCGAGGACGCCTCGATTTAAAGGCTGGTTTCCATATGATCGCAGATCGCAGATCGCAATAAGGTCTGCAATCGTCTGCGATCATATGGAAACTACTTCTGCGATCGTCTGCGATCCTGCGATCGTGATCGCAGACGATCGCAGAAGATAGAACCATGTTCTATCTCCTGCGATCGTCTGCGATCTCCTGCGATCAATTGCCATTGTGCGATCATATGGAAATCAAAGTTTTGCGATCTGCGATCGAAACGCATCCCATAATATTTCGGGTTCTCTCCCACGATTCAACGCTCGTGTGTTTGATGGTAGGAACGGTCTATGTAGCAACAATCATTTCGTTGTCATTTGGAGGAATTTATGGAGGAAGTTGCTCGTTATGAATGTGTTTACAATCGCGGCAGAAAAGATTTTAAAGACAAGAACAAAAGGTTAACTGTTGGGACAAAATCGGGCAGAAGTTTTATTTATCGGCCGGGGAAGCGGAGGCCAAATTTCGCAACATAAGAACTGCGTACGGTCGTTATCGAATCCAAAACCGATGTTTTCGACGATTTTAGAGCTGACGACGACTCGCTTCATGACAAAAAGAGGAAGTAAATTTGCTTGCGGCAAAATTTCTGCTCTTCCACGTTCGCGATGTTGTTTGCTTTTCAGCCTACACGCGCGTGTATATTTGACATTTCCGCTCACCAAAACGTATGGCTACGGTCGGCTCTGCGATCGTTGCAATTATATGGAAACAGCCTTTTTTGCGATCGTCTGCGATTGTTTGCGATCTGCGATCGTCTGCGATCGACTGCGATTATATGGAAACCAGCCTTTAGATAGAACATGGTTCTATCTTCTGCGATCACGATCGCAGGATCGCAGACGATCGCAGAAGTGTTTCCATATGATCGCAGACGATCGCAGACCTTATTGCGATCTGCGATCTGCGATCTGCGATCTGCGATCCGCGATCATATGGAAACCAGCCTTAAAGGCTGGTTTCCATATGATCGCGGATCGCAGATCGCAAACAATCGCAATTGATCGCAGACGATCGCAGGAGATAGAACATGGTTCTATCTTCTGCGATCGTCTGCGATCACGATCGCAGAATCGCAGACGATCGCAAAAGTAGTTTCCATATGATCGCAGACGATCGCAGACCTTAGTGCGATCTGCGATCTGCGATCTGCGATCTGCGATCATATGGAAACCAGCCTTTAGATAGAACATGGTTCTATCTTCTGCGATCGTCTGCGATCACGATCGCAGGATCGCAGACGATCGCAGACCTTATTGCGATCTGCGATCTGCGATCTGCGATCCGCGATCATATGGAAACCAGCCTTAAAGGCTGGTTTCCATATGATCGCGGATCGCAGATCGCAAACAATCGCAATTGATCGCAGACGATCGCAGGAGATAGAACATGGTTCTATCTTCTGCGATCGTCTGCGATCACGATCGCAGAATCGCAGACGATCGCAAAAGTAGTTTCCATATGATCGCAGACGATCGCAGACCTTAGTGCGATCTGCGATCTGCGATCTGCGATCTGCGATCATATGGAAACCAGCCTTTAGATAGAACATGGTTCTATCTTCTGCGATCGTCTGCGATCACGATCGCAGGATCGCAGACGATCGCAGACCTTATTGCGATCTGCGATCTGCGATCTGCGATCCGCGATCATATGGAAACCAGCCTTAAGGAAGGACGAATGTTACGAGAGATTTCGCGTTCCACTTTAATACGTTTAGCAAGCGCATTTCAATAGCTTTTCATTTGGAATAGAATACATAATCAGGTAGTAACAATAGCTTTGAGATTTTGAGAGGGATATTTAATCAACTCAGCATGTGGACACGAGAAGTGGACATTCTCGGTCGCATTAACAACCGATTTAATATGTGTTTCATCGCTCGCTATTTTACTTGTTTTAGCTTTTGCTGATTCATATTTAGATGTTTGTCTTATGTAATTTTCGCTTATAATCATTCGTTTTCATTACAAACCAGCATAGGGTTTTCAAACAAAGAATTCTTATTTTAATTTATTCTAGTTCAACAGGTGGTTTGTACACGTGTAAGGGGACGTGGTACGTGGCTCATGTACTTTGCTCGATTACGCGAGTCCTTAACCTTTGTCCTGAAATCTTACGACTCAGCAATTCTTTCGATGTATGCTTAGTTTCCGCAATCAAAGTTCAGTTTCCTTTGTTACGGATATAATCCGGAAAAGTACTCTCCTAATAAGGAACCCTTAACAATTAAACGCACGTGAAAATAATATATTCGTAAGTGACTTTGTCTGTTGTACCCTCGTGCGATTACAACATGCAAGCGTCTTGAACAAAAGAAAGTACTTTAACCTTTTGTAATCAGTAAGTATATAAGCACTAGGCGTACAATTGTAAATCGGTTACATCGTGGTTACATTCAAGATAACGTCCTGTTTACGAGGTGGGAGAGGTGAAAACACGGCTACGCCAGGCGTGGAGAAAAGTTCCTCCCGCTATCTTAAAAACTGAGCTGGACCATTCTAAAACAAAAGAGGACAGCAGGCTACTGATATTATTCATGGTCAAACTGTAAACATTGACTATTAACTTGCCATGCTTCAGAGATCCGACAACTGGGAAAGCAATTTTTTTTCTCTGTTCAAAAAAGGGCACGAACTTTTGAAACACCCTGTAGACTTCAAGTCAACTTCAATTCTTTCCATCACGGTAAACAGGAATGCCTTGAATCCAGACGGCCGAATGTAAAGAGACCTGCTCAGTAGATTTTCAAAGGGTAATTTTGTGAATTTTTTTCTCCGCTGATAAACAAAGTAGTTATATCATATAAAACAAGCACAAAGTAGGCCCAGAGACTGAGCACATGCTAGTTCTGGATACAACCCGTGTTTTGGCGATCGTACGTGTGTGGCGAGGATCTCTGACGCTGCTCTCTTTCGGCGAGTTCTCTGCTTATTTGTTTCCACGCCGCCACCATGGTGAAGATGGTCCTTTATATCAGCAGCATAAGGGAAACAACGATGCAGATTATGGCCACTAAACTTTCCGTGTCCATATCAAGAACTTAAGTTGCTAAAAGAGAAGCTGTTTTGAGAGCGCTGCGTTAGAGTAACAGCAAGGAGTTTAATAGTCCAGGGTCTTGTTTACTGTAGTGTATTGATTACTATAGTAACAAGGACATGTGTTAGCATGCAGTAGTTTCACATAAGGTAACAGTACAGCATGATGAAAAAGTACTGTTACTGAGTTGAAGTAGAATAATGATTGTACTCCAATATAGATAATTGCTTAGTGAATAAAGGACATTACATACAAAGCAATAGAAGAGTGTGTGTCTCCTCACTTAAGTAGTAAATGACTACACAACAGTTACAGTAGCATACTTTAATATCGAGTATTTTCTGAGTAGAAGCTGGGTATTTTATATGATGGTATACTTCGTCTGTGTACAGGCAGGCCTCAGTTTTTGCACACTATACTATTTCCTCAGCCGTCCCTTTCGGATGGACGGGGGTTATTGTTTTTTAGGGTTACTATTTCGGGATTTACTATAAACAACCATCAAATTTTGTAGATATTTTTGTTGTCATGTCTGTTATGTTAGAGGCAAAATTTGAGTAGATGACTTGCACCTTTGAGTAAAAAGCACTTAAAGGGACAGTATCACGCTATTTTTAGTAACACATCGAAAATCGGAAAGACGCTATTCGGTTGATAGCAGCCAAGATATAATGACAAAATTCCATTAAAAGACTATTAGAATGCAAAGAAACTATCCAAGGATATTTTCGCCGGCAGATGACCAAGATAGAGAGGGATTCAAATTTGAAAACGTCTGGCGGACGTTTTCAAATTTCGCTGTTGTAACGCAACAAAAATCGCTTGTTGTACTATATTTTGGTTCAACCTTTCGTCTTAGAATCACTATTAATATTTCTTTAAATTAGCGATTGAGAAATTAATTAACACAGTGCTCAAAGTTTAAATTTAGTGAATTTTGGTCAAAAATGATGATATCTCCCATCGATCTCCCATGATACTGCCCCTTTAAGTTGGCACTGAGGTTCCTTTGGGTGTACTTAACCTATTTAGGGGTGGGTGTTAAGAATCCGATAGTCAAGGGGGAGGGGGGTACGGCATCTTACACACGGGTCGCATATGTACTATGAGCTGGTGTTATTAAAGCAGTAATTTAAGCACAATTTCATCAGCTGGTGGCTTTCACGTAATTTTGTACGATTAGCATTCGAATTCCTTGATTTTGATATGACAGGGGGGAGTCACCTCATATCATTAAATTTTTCGAGGGAGGGGAGGAGAGGGGAGAGAAGGAGGTAATTCTGCCAAGTGTTTTCTCATATACTTTTCAGTAAGGAAATTTGACGAATCGGGAGCTCTGACGATCGTATCACCCTCGAGTCCAAAAACGTTGACACCTAAAAAGCATAAACCGTAAACGATTAGACCCAATAGCTTTATGGGTATAAGTGTACTAAATTTATTTGCATAATATTATATTCTCGTGCGATGGTTGATAACCAAAATTAGTTGCACGTGGTGAATGATGGAAACTACCCAAGCTTTCCTCAAAGTGTCAAGTTGGCCAACAAGGGCCAATTATTAAACACTACCCACAAATCCGTTGGGTCTCATCGTTCATTGTTTATGGTTTTTAGGTGTCAACGTTTTTGCAATCGGATGTATTAAACACGCATCACGCATTAATTTCGTTCAGATGGAAGATGTAAAAGTTTAACACAAAGGAAAGGGTTTTGCAGAGTGAAGTTCAGTGTGATACCAATTACAAGGAGATTTATGGGAAATAGTAAGCTCGTCCTCAATTTCTTGTCCACCATCCAAGATGGCGTCTTTCATTTCCAAAACCTCGTCGCCAGGGTTCCGTTCGGTGTCAAAATGGCGATACGGAGAATCGGGTCTATTCTAGTCGATGTAACACAACACCTTTGTATATGCAGGGTTGTGTTTAAAGTTGGTATTTCTGTGGGTGCTGATATTTCTTTATGAGGCTCAGACGTTTTGGGACTACTGTCCCTTCATCGGTGAGACTGGCCGTTGAGCAGACCGCGCGTTGTGATATTCAAATGTCGCCCAAATACAGCTAGGCAAGACCGTCAAAATGGTCGATATCAAGCAGTTGTCTAAACAAGGATGTTGCTATCTCCTCTCTTGGAGCTGCAAAAAACTTCGCCGTTTTCCAAGACGATGAGCTTGACACGTGACAAGTGACACGTGACACGTAGTATCGCGGTGGTCATGGGAAGAGAGGGTTCTATACTGATAGCAATTTATACCGTTCTTTTAAAAATACTCCGGCCTAGTGTGAACAAAAATGGCCTAAAATCGCCGCAACCTTTCCACTAGAATCCAATCCTCGCTCCTCGTTTTTAGTTTTCGTTACGGTTCGATTCTCTGTTCACGCTACTTAAGAAAGTGTCTCGAAAACGTATCCGATATCTGACGATTCACTTTTAAGAACGAAGCAGCGCAGCATCGCTCCGGCACAAAAATCGATCCGAAATCGGCGTTTAGTGTGTGTGAATGTTTTAGCCCTGTCCGATATGTTTTTATCCGGTATAGTGTAGACAAATTATATCCTAATTTGCCGATCATGTTAACTGCAATGATCATTCACTTATTCATTCTTTCTTCCGCAGTTCAAATGTGCCATGAATTTTCACATATTCGCTTTCAACACGTAGACCCTATCTTGGACATGAATTCCGCAAGTGTTCTAATCTCAAGTCATGCAAGAGAAAACTCTCTTTCTTAGCTAGTTCATGTAAAGATGTTGTGTTACTTTGACCCGATTCTCCTGCACCGCCTCAACATCGGGGAAAGACACTGGCAACGAGACATTTCACAGTGAAAAACACCATCTTGGATGATCGACTAGAAACTGTGGGCGAGGGACGAGGTTACTATTTCCCATACATCCCCTTATAACCGTTATAAATTCTCAGCTTCGGATATTGCATTTCTAGCGTTCTGATTGGTTCACTAAATCTCGGTTATCAGCTCATATACCGTAGTTTGACCTTGTATGGAAAACGAATGCCCCAGGTGTCGCTAAGTTAATTTTTTTTCGGCGGGAAGCGAAAGTTTCCTCAGAAAAATGTAGAAAAGAAAAGAATAGAAAAAGAAAGAAATACCAAACAATGCCATTTCAATATAACAACAATAAAAGCCACAAAGCTCGGTATGACACTATTTAATGGTACGTATCTCTGAAGTTTCCTTTAAAATCAGAAAAACTACACGATTTTACGATTTAGATCACATAACAACAACAACAATAACAACCGGTTACTTTCAAAAATTTCAGGATGGCTTGCTAATCCTGGCGGTAAGAGGTTAAAACCGATCGAAGAAATTTCTCAAGAAGAGCTTGATGCCTGCCTTTATGTTTCTACGCATTTACGAGGACTCCAGTTACAAAAGTTCATCTATGAAAACCGTACGAGCGGCGTTTCCGTCGCTCGGCACCACTCAGCAAAACATTTGCACAAACGTGCACAGCTCTTACGCTTCTTGATAAGCTTGAAGTTGAAAAACGTGCACTGAATGCTGGTCTCAGTGAGGTTGTATCTCGTACACTTGGACTTGCCTTAAGTGTTTTAAAACGTCTGCGACGAATTCAGTTCAGCATAAAAAACGGCCTTGATCCCTTCCTTCGCTACACAACTATTACGCTTCTCGATGAGCTGGAACTTCAAAAGCACTTGAATGCTTGTCTCAGAAAGGTTGCAACTCGTACACTTGAACGTTTCTTGAGTCCGACTGTGTCCGATGTACTTCGCTTTCGATTTTTCATTCAACTCCTTTCGCAAAGAGCTGCGCGTGTCATGTGATCATAACGTTGTCGCTTTAGTCGAAAGTTACCTCAACATCCGCTCGTTTTAATTTGAAATAAATTTTTACTTAAAATAAAATTCAGTAAACTTCAAATACCCAAAAGCGGAGAATTTAATAAAACAATTATTCCATTTGCGCTTGTTGGATATGAAATTGGTTATAGCCAACTCGGCGCTTCGCGCCTCGTTGGCTAGTTACCATCACATATCCAACGCGCGCTCATGGAATAATTGTTAAATATTCACCCTGCAAAACGAATTGTTAATGTTTTGATCATTGATATTTTTCACCAAAAAGCAAAAACAACAACAACATAAACAAATAAACAAACAAAAACGAGACCTCACTTTCGTTCGTCTTAAATTTCTGCATCTTCTAATTCTTCGAAGAAGAAGGTGATGCGTGTCTAAGATCATCACAGTCCCCGATTCGTGAAATCTCCTAACTGAGAAGGTTTGGCTCAAATGGGTGTATGTGGCCCTTAAGACTGCTTGCAGTTCTCCTTTTTTCTTAGGGTTAGCCAAGCGTAAACACAAAAGCTGAGGTTTTGAACGAGAAAGGAGAACCTAATTTTGCGCGTCTTATATTTTTCGCCCCGTTATTTTTACAGTACCATAAAAGAAATTTCGAGAGAGAAACTGACTGTAAGTGGGCTAATGTCGCCTTTGTTTCGCTCAGACGGATTCAGTTTCGGGGCCTACTTTACGTTTGTGTTACTTTACCTGATTTATTTTTTTAGGCAGAAAAAAAAATTACCAAAGCACTCTTTCTGAAAATCTATTGAGCAGATCTCTTTGCATTCGGCCATCTCTGTTCAAGGCGTTCCTGTTTCCAATGATGCAGTAGACGCAGTTTTCTTTAACTTGCAATAGGCCATTTAACAATTGTGTGCTAAGTAACCTGGCCTTGGATTGGAAGCGAGGCAGAGGGTGGTCTTGTTTTGATAGAAACCTCACTGCTTTTCATATGTAAATGCCAACTATAGTTAGCATAAGAACAGCATGATCTACATATGCAAAGCAGTGAGGTTTGCATCAAAACAGTCACCCCCAGTCTCGCTTCCAATCCAAGACCAGGTCACTAAGCATATTATCAGTATTATTATATTTTCTCCTTCCCCTTTAACTTACGTTAAGAGATTGAGAGAATTTTTGTTATAGTTGTGTGTAATTTAAGGTGGCTCTATATCATTACTTCAGTTTTCGCTGGTAGTGATATACATTTTTCTTGATGTTTTGGTTCTTTTAGTCTTGTGAAAATATCCGGCTTCAAACAAAGTTTCGAGCACTTAAGTCCTTGCGCTTTGCTAAAATCACTGTTACAACGGTAAACCCCGTTTCCATGGCAACCAGCAGATGATACCTCTCTTGATTCCTTCACTCCAAGCTAGTTTCAAAACGGGTTTGTCCGAATTTCGCGCGGTAAAATGTCGCTATTTTTTGTGTTAAGAAGAGAGAAACTCACAAAATATCTCCTCGTAAAGTCAAAACAGATTCTGTACATACGTTTGGCCAATTTCGGCAATTTTCGTTTACGCTATTTATTGCAGTTGTCCATGTATAATTCTCCCTAAGAGTTTTTGAAATACAAATACCCGCTAAATCCTAACATTGAACCAATTTTCAGAAAAATTCACCGTGCAAAAGTAGTTAAAATAGCCTTACTTTTCGGCCTAAAACAGGCTTTGTTTCGCGTTTCAGCCGGAATGAAAATTCCTGTACCAGTAAGAAAACTGCGCGCGCTAGCGCCATTTTAGGACCCAGTCGCCACGCGCCAAATAACTGTATGGAGTCACCTTAAATAATCTTTTGACCCGATCATACATGTTAGAGAGCATTTTGAGTGCCAAACGGAATTGTTGAACTAATTCCTCACTGTTATTTGAAAACTGACAGAAACAAAACAATTCATGTGAAAGAGATGAGTTGTTGTGTTTTAACTGAAGTCTAGTGAATAAAATGGTACAGGTATGATGGATGTTTTTCACAGGAACTAGTCTTAAAAATGCCCATAGCTAGCTATTCTCCTCTAGCTTAGCGGTAGAGCATACGAACTAGAAATTAGAAGGGATAACTGGGAGTTTCGTTTTAATTCCGAGTATGCCTGTCTCACTGACTGAAAAATATACCTCTATCGCTCCCAGTATCAAAACAAATAATTTTGAAATCAAAACTACCACTCTTTTGATTCGTTTAAGCGTTACAAACCTGTTTGTTTTTACTTTAATTATAAAATTAACGTGTAGTTTTGTTTTGTCACTGTACTGTTATTTTTCCTTATACGTGCTGTGATATTTTGATTATTTTTAACAGATAAGTTAAAAAAGTATCTTATATAAGAACAAAACAAAACGGAAGAAACGAAGCTCATGAGCCCTTAAACCACTTTATTATCTATGTTGTATTTCGTTTTACAATGCAGTTAATTCCCCCAATGTTTGCGCCTTTTGTCCGTTGTACTCATCCCCATGTCAGTCAGCATATTTCTCGGTTACAGGTTTTGCTTGCACTCGTACCTAACCTGCAAAAATAAAAAATAGATATATTAAAAAAAAACCATAACATCAAGGTAAGCCTTTAGAGAACCGCTTTGCCCTTTTGTGCATGCGTGGGTTAATTCTCTCTCTAGTTGAAGCAAAATCTAAACCCCAAAGAAAAGGGAATCACATCGCGTGTATCAACCAAACAAAGCCTAACCTAAATACACCTACCAAAATAAATCAATCTCGTACCCAGAGTCCTCAGGCTTTTTGGTCAGCGGGTGGGCGCCAGGAGAGACTCTGGAGAATTCGAAACAATTTAAATTTTTTGATTGGCTGTCCCGTAACAGTTTGCATTGTTTTACCGCAGAAATTGTGAGGTAATAAAATTCCAGTTCCCCAGAGTCTCTCCTGGCAATCAACCGCTTGCCAAAGAGCCTGATGACTCTGGGTAAGAGATTGAAAATAAATAAATCTCGTTCGGTCTATGAAGGAATTCTTAAGTGTCACAATTACGTTATTATTACATTTCCATGCTGTGCTTCAATGATTCGTAGTACAGTCGAACCTCCCGTAAGCGACCACCCATAATGTCAAGGATATGTGGTCGCTTACGGGAGGTGGTCGCTTACCAGAGTTCAGACCACAGGGCGTCTAAATTTCGGGTAATTTACATATGGTAATTGCGGAGAGCTAACCCTTTTGCCAGTGCTTATCGAAACCAAAAGTAATAACTTTTCTTCAGACTGTCTGATTTAGGAGCAAACGGTAAACGGCGTTTTTGCAATGTTATATTTCAAGCGTAAAACATCTACAACTTTTGCGCTTGTTTGATTGTTACATAATCCAGTTGACGTTCTTTATCGCCACAATTTTTCGTTGTTGAGTAATACAAGGTTGAGAGAGTCATCACTGGTCATGCATGTACATGCATACTATTTAAAAGATAAGAGAGTTTCTTTCCTACAAGGGATTCAACCTGATTAAAGTTTATTTCAGTGTACACCATAGTGCATGTGTATGTTATCAATTGTTTCGAGAGACACTTCCGGTAGCACCAGCTGTGAGATTTTAATACGGCGTCTGCTGTAGTGATGTGGGCCAATATGTTACAGCGATACAGTTTGCAATTTTCGCCGGTGAGAGCAACAGCAGATTGTGTGTCATGTGGTCGCCTACGGGAGGTTAGAAACAACTGAAAATTTTAAACAATCATCTCTAAAAGTGGTCGCTTACGAGAGGTGGTCGCCTACGGGAGGTGGTCGCCTACGAGAGGTTCCATCTATAGTGGTTTGACTTGAAAACTTTTGGTATTTTGGAAAAGTGGTCGCTAATGAGAGGTGGTCGCTTACGAGAGGTGGTCGCAAAGGGAGGTTCGACTGTATTTCGAAAATGACAGGCGATGGAATATCGTTTCTTAGGTGTTAATCTGCAGTAATTATATAGTTCAACATCCTAACTTACTTCTAGATACTTCGAGGTAAGCAGGCAAGGATCGCCGCCGAATTTTCCATTGGTGGCAATAAGCTCACAAAACTGTTTTCCCTGGCAGTCATGCCTAACAACGGGCATCGACGTGCTGATACCACACTGAGAGGACAGGACAATTCCCCCACAGATGTGTGCTCCCTTCAGGCGGCCATAGTTTGCGAACACGATGTTGATCTTGCGGTTGTTGGGACATTCAATACGGTGTCGCCCATTTTCACAAACCCGCACCAGTTCCACGTCGCTTGGTCTGCTGGCAACGCACCTATAGGAAACCTGTTGGCCAGGAAGGATACTCATTTCACTGACTTTGTTTTATATATTGTAGTTTTGTACTATTAACAACGAAAAGCCGCTTTGGGGAGTGTTAATAAAATTTGTATAGAATTATCAGCAACATTCCTTCCAAAGCGTGATGACTCAAGGCTATATTTTAAAAATGCACAATCTAATCTCATTCTCTTTTATTGTTGACAAACTTGTTCCATGATCTGCGTTTAGGCTGCAGCGCATTCGATTGTATTTGTTGGTGGAAAAAGTGAAAAACTCATCTTTAGATCTTCAGAGAAAACTGACTAATAATTGAAGAAATTTCAATCTCCATAAATTTGAATTATTGACGCTTATGCTCGGTCACCATGAAAATTTGTAATAAATCACACAGATTGATTATTTATTTTCTCTTCTAAACAATGATCAAGAATACACATTTCCTTTTTCCAGATACAAACCTGTCCGATAGAAATTTGTGAAGGTAATATGTTGTCGAAAGAATTTTGTAGCTTATCAAATCACATCCAGGCAGTACTGATAACAAGTGACTCTGCTAGTCATATCAATTAGACTCCATGCACTTGATATAAATATTATTCTAACGTTTTAACTGCATATATAAAACCACAAAATGAGTTATGCGGCATGAACCAACAAAGTTGACTTATACGGTGTCTGTAGACAAATTTATGCTACAAAGATGGAATTCTAGTAAGTCGGGTTTTTTTTTACTACCTATCAAAAGAGAAGCCAAATAACACACATGCACACAACTGCCTCACATACCGTCAAATATTTCTTGATGAACAAGCAAGGATCTCCATACTCTGAAATAGATGCATGAAGCACGCAGGACTGCAGGCCTCCACACTCTCTCCTGGTGATTTCCAAGGCAGCGGCGGTGTGGCAATTAGTGTTCCAGTCGAGATCAAAGAGTCCCTTGCAAACACCATGGGCCGACCTTCCAAAATCTGCAGCCGTGATCTCAAGTTTCTGGTCTCCCTGACATTCGATTTTGAGCGCAGAACCCTGGCAAACTGTCACATGCCTTACTGTAGGAACACCAACATATAATGCGTTAGTCATAGGTCCAAACAACGACTTTTCAAAGCCTCGTGGCTCATGTGGAACACGTGAGCATCGATGATATGCGAAAGCAAATTGACGGCAGTTTTCAATGGTCTTTTTAAAGCTTATCCTGCAAAATCAAGCGGGGATTTTCCGCAATATTGGCCTGGATAATTGTTTTATTATTCAACACATTCTTTGGTGAAAAAGCACAGTTTTATTACAGAAATGCTGATGACCTTATTTTGCTATTTTTCTCCCCAACACACAAAATTGCGTGTATCGAAGGATACACGAACGACGAATATTCAGTGCACCATGACCATATTTGGGCAGTGTTAGATTTTAGTTGAATAATAATTAACAAATAGATCCCAAGTTGCCGTGCGTCTGTTCAGTAATAGATCACAGATGACGTCAAAATGTGGTAAGAACAAAAAAGTGGCACACGAGCCGCAGGCGAGTGTGTCACTGATGTTCTTACCACATTTTGACGTCTTCTATGATCTATTACTGAACAGACGCACGGCAACTTGGAATCTATTTGTTTTATACAATGAACAGAAAGGAAACACGACAAACTTGCCTCGTAGTGCTTGACTGTTCGATTTGTGCCAGTTCAGGCATTTTCAAAGTCACCAACGCTACTTTCCGTGTCGGCTTCTTCTCTTCTTCATTATCGTACTCGTAAACAGCTTCCTCTTATTTTTTTCCGAGGCCTTCACTTGCTCAAAGCA
Organism: Pavona decussata; assembly: GCF_977016875.1. Taxonomy (NCBI): domain Eukaryota; kingdom Metazoa; phylum Cnidaria; class Anthozoa; order Scleractinia; family Agariciidae; genus Pavona; species Pavona decussata. The sequence continues at coordinate 1,410,724 of NW_028145480.1, read as the reverse complement.
GAATAATCTAGTAAATATTTCTAAAACTGTGAGCCTTTTCGTAGCGCTAACAGCTGTTTTGAAGATTTGTTCCAATTTAGGCATTTTCAAATTGACAAGAACACTTTCGCCTTGGTTTCTTCTTTTTCTTGTTTGTTAACAACTTCTGCTAAACTTTTCTCGAGGCCTTCACTTGCTCAATTCGAATTAATCTCGCAAACATTTTCAAAACTGCGCGCCATGTTGTACAAAACAAAGAAAACAATTTTTCCCGTGACGTCATCCGTGTGTCTGTACTTTAATAGATCATGGGCAACGACCAATCACAGCACGCGTAGTATTCAGCGCATTGTATAAACTCTTATAGACAATAATATGGCGTCAGAAAATATTGAAAACTCAAGTGGAACCACGAGCCACAGGCGAGTGATTTGACTGCCAAGTTTTGAACATTTTATGGCAAAATTACACGAAAATAAGTTGGACCGTAAATAGAATAGAAAAGACAAATATCCAAAACCCTATCACAAGATGCATTTGGAATTTACAGGTTATGTATCATATCAACTTAAAGTCTAGTCCGAAGAATAACCTTTTCCAAGCACGTTCAATCAATCAAATTTACAATTAAACGTGCAATGTTTCTCTTAAAGGGGCATTGTCACGGAGATTTTGCTGTATTTTGGTAAAAACTGCTCAATGATTTGACTAAGAACCTCTTTTCTAACATAGAATTATTTTTACAGCACCGAGTGGAAATATTTCTCCGAGGAACAATAAACTATAAATGAGTTGAATGTTGGAAAATGTTTCTGAAATACTCGTAAGAAACTTGAAAAAACGGCCAATTTTTTTCATGTTGCAATCCATTTTCATCCTAGCCATCTAGTTTCTGTGCACCTGTAGGGTTATTGCTAGCAAAACTGATCGTGCCATTATTTTAACGTCTACTTCCATAGCAATGTTTTATAGATTATTGAAAATGACAGTAGAAATAGGTGACACTACCCCTTTAAGCTCACGGCTTTTGATTCTTCAGATAAACTACAAAATTGTTTTCATTAGCTCGGAACCTCTTGAGTAGTGAATTTATGTGCATGTGTTGTTGTCAAGAGCCAAAAAGTTACGGGTTCCTATGCTGCTCGTTTTATATCTTTTCTCAAGTGGACATTTCAAGAAAAAATGTCAAGTTTTTTTTGGACAGGCCCCAGTTGTTCAAAGAGCGTATAACTTTATTCAGCGGATAAAAGTCCCTATCCAGAGAAATAAAAAATGTATTGGTTGGAGTATATGTTATCCACTGGACAATGATTCATCCACTGAATAGAGTTATCAGTCTTTTGAACATGAACTGGGGCCTGATCATCACCAGATCAAGGTAACTCCTGTCAGCGTTAAAAAAATCTTACAGTCGTCAGAGTAGATTCCGCTCACGGCAATTGTGAGGATGAACACTGCACAAGCTTTCCACATTCTTGAAAAACTCTCTGAGAAGAAAGAAGATGGAGAACGATAAATCAGAACAGACAAGACACTTTGAAACTTCGTTTCCTGCATGTTGTTCCCGTTTAGTTTTTTTTTTTTACAGACGCGCAAGTATTATTTTGTCCTCTTCTACCACTGACAATTAAAGATACTGAAAAGTGCTGTTGAAGCGGTCTTCTTCTTCCTCTCCTTCTTCCCACGGTAAATGCCTACCTTTCTCTAGGCAAGGATTCTCCTAGTTGAGCTTTTAGGGATTGTCAATTAATGTGGGCTTATTCAACTTAAAGACCTTTTCATAAATTGCGGCAGATAAATTTTATTTTTATTTTTTTATGAAAATAAAACTTACTAGTCTATTCAGAGCACATGCAAAATTATTCAAAAGAATTTTTACTCCAAAAGGAGGTTAGCAGGGCTAATTAACATACATCGAAAAGAATAGTAATTCGGCCGCCATTTATGGAAAAGGTCTTTCTAAATACGCAATTTCATTGCCAGAACGTGCTGTATAAACCATTTGTTTCGCTTACAGTTTGCGCGCGGGGTCTTCCTTGGTTGAAGCGCAAGTAATTTTGGCTTATAAAACAATGACTTCAGAATTTCTTTTTAAAAGCGGAAACTCAAGGTTTGTTTCCTAACTTTTCAGTTTGAGGAGCAACGCTCTGACTATTCGAAACAATTTCACCGAGCATCATGCATTATGTATTATGCTATGCCACGCAACATGTTTATGAATTGTTTTTGCTTCTGTGTATATGGAATCCTAAAGTGCGAGCATTCCAAATGAGCAGTGCGCGTGATGTGGACTTTTTGAAAAAGGTAAGGTTGGGAACAAGTTTGAAGACGAAATTTAAAATAAAAATTAAATTCTGAGCACCCAACAAAAACATTAAAGAAAAACGCTTCAAGTATCGTTTTTCGTTGTTTGTTTGTTTGTTTGTTTATTTCGGCCTTTTAAAGGGATATTTGTATACGCCAACGAAGTTTGATCTCAGTGTTCGGACCTTAAGCTAAATCATTTTTAAGTCGCAGAGAATTCTAGAAAGTAGGCCTTTTTATCTCCAAATTTATGATCAAGTTGTTGTTAGTTTTCCGAATATCTCAGCTGGCCTTATTTTGCTCTTTAACTCAATTTTCCGTCCCTTAATTAATTTAAAAACAAAATGCGTTTCCCATGTTACTGAAGATTAAAATGACAAGTAGCAAGGAAAATCTAGTATCTTATTGCAAAAAGGTTTATACTACGAAGTACTGCAAATACACTTAAAGAGGAATAAAAAGAGGTCGTAATTCAGCCAAAATTCGGCTCGGGGACAACACTCCTCGTTCGAGCTCGTCGTACAAAAACGACTTCAAAACGGATGATAAAAAACTTACCAATTTTCTCCACTCTCCAAACGTCTCTCGCGTTACTCAGCAGAAGGTTAATTGAGCAGTGTCGATCCTATATTTTCATCTCTCTTTTATGCGCACTACCTTTATCGCTTTAGCCAATGGTGTGTCTTGATCCCATCTCCTCGTGGTTATACGGTTTCGTGCGTCTCTTTTGTGTGTGTGGGTGAAAAGGGCGTGAAGATGGCCAAGGAGGCGGTCTATTGTAATTCAAAGACAAACAACATTCTTGATTTCACTTGACAACCAGAATGTTTCTAACAAAGAGCTTTTAAGGAGGCCATAAAAGACAATAAGTGCAGCGGGGGCGAGAAAAGTGAAGAAAAACAATACTGTTTACGGTGCTGTTAAAAAATAAAATGCCGATCTCATGATGGTTGAAACTAACTTGCGGTCAAATTTGATGGGAGAGTTTGTTCAGATTTTGGTCAAAGCGGCCATAAAAAGTTGCGGCAAATGGTTTCTCCCGGTCCAGGTAATTGATACAATAGAAGACTCCATTTCGCGACAGCATAGTTAATTGAGGGACTGGTAATGAAACCTTGTTGCAATTTATGTTGGAAGGGCTGCGACCATGCACAATCCTTTGTTTTAATGTTTACACTACAGTTAGGAACGCTTCGATCAGTCGGTTACTCTGACACGTTTCAAATCTATTGTAGTTTGTGCACAATCAAGGCCAAAAACATATAACAAAGAAAGTAGTCATGCTTTATAACCATTTAACTATAGCGACACAAACTCATTAGCGATGTTGTCGGGGGGGGGGGGGGGGGTCAAGGGGGAATGGAGAGTGTTAGTGGCATTTAAACTCTGCATCTCAGGGGTCCTCGTGCTTGTGTGGAACGCATTGTCGATTTGCACAGTAGCTTCAAATAAGCCTCAGTTTTGTCTCCTCGTTTTTTTTCAGAGGGAATAGAAACCAGTAAGAGTGTGTAGTATAATAGCTTTCGTGTATGGCCGCCAGTACAGGGCCAGCGCATCTCCGATTTTCTTGAGGGACGGTTATCTGACTGTAGAGAGGTCAGATCAATCATGGATCCAGTACGTTGCAATACATTGCTCGCCGGACTATTTTGAGTGTGTGAAAACGATCCTAAGTGAACTATTCAAATAAAATCCACTGAAGAGTACTTTCTTGTTAAGCTGTTTATCAATCTGTAGAGGGTAGTTCTAACGTTTGAGACAGTGGATCAAATTTTAAAGTGTTATTGTTCTAGATGAAAGCTATTTTGCAACAGGCTTTCGTGACTAAGGTGTCGTTTTGTACAACGTCGTCCCAATTGGATGAAAAAAATTCTAATTTCACACCTACGCAGTTAGCGAACGGTGCATGAGGTTCAAGGTTAAGCCAGAGTCGTAGAACAATCACATTTGGTTTGTTGTTTTTTTTGTTGTTTTTTTATTCTGTACAAATTTTAGACGAATACTTTAAATGTCGTTTCTTGGTTTTCAAGATATCTTTTGGGCCTTTACAAGAGATATTTGTGTACGCTAACACACTTTGATCTGTTCGGATTTTTAACTGAATTTTAAAGTGGCCCAGCAAATTTAAGAGAATAGATTCCTATCCCTCGAATTCATAAGTCGTCTTTGGCCTAAAGTCAAAGATCCTAGCCGGCCTTACTCCGCTCTCTCAACTACCTTTTTCGTCCCTTTTCCCTTGTTGCTAAAGTTTCAGGTGACAAAACACCAAATACTGAAAGCGCCAGTAGCTTTTCTTCGCACGACAAGGCCCAATCCCTTCTGATGCGATTAGGCGATCCGAACAGGTTTTCACCGACTGAATAAATCGCTGAGAGCCACTTGATCGATTTTTGCAACAGAAACAAACTGATAAATAAGTTATTCTGACATGTCCGTCGAAGTTCAGATTGATCTCTCCGTTTAAAAGAAAAAGATGTTGTAGATACGACCAAAACAATTACAAAACTATAACAATTGACTTCTAATAGCATGAATTCTCTTTTGTTAGCATAGGTGGTTCTATTAGAAACCCTTTTAGTTCATGGTAACAATCTACTTACATCAAAACGGATACTACCCTCCCACTCAGTCCCAGCTAGAAGAGGCAACACCGACCGTGCTGAAAGCAAAACGTACCAGTTCGTTGTATTAAATTGTCACTCCATTGCGGTGTACCCTGGATGAAACTCACCTAATTATAAGAAGATTTTCAGTTTAGCACTAGCTCTCTGGGCTTTCTATCTATTCTCTATAGTCTTAGATCACCCTAGGGCAAGACGAAGGGTGGCCATTGTTTGTCGTTGAGTAGGCGGAGATCGAAACAAAATCACTTTTGCGAAGACGCCGAAATGGCCAGCAAAATAAGGCGAACAATAGGATCCGCGTATTGTGTTTAATTCTTCAGAGAATTCTTCAGTGCAATGACGGATATGTTTCCAGCAGACTTTGGCAAACTCCGAAATAACCCGAATAGCAAAAACACGATTTCCCTCCATCGGATGCTTACAGAAATATCTTGGCTTTTATGTTGCACAAGTATGATTCGTGATAAAAAATCTACGTTCGAATTCACTACCAAAAATAGTTTAAAAATTATCTAAAGTTCAAGTCAATTCGTTGATGTTCAAGACAGAAGTACCAAATTTAAGAGAAAGACGACATTATATAGTTTCGGTTGACTCTCAACGGAATGATCCTCTTTCACGACGAAATTAATGAGATACTAGAAGGAAACAAAACTTTTAATGGGTATGGCGCTACTGAGCTGTGAAACAAGCGATAATGCGTACTAACAATTAACATTTATTGTTATAAAGCGGTCAGTAATGGAGCCGGACACTCTCATCGTGGCATCAAGGTCGCTCCAGTCACAATGTCAGCGGCACCCAACGACAGTTTTCTCTTAGATCCTTTGTAACGCTATTTTAGGCTATCTGGAGTGCCTTTAAAGCTCTATACATTAGGTTCATTTTACGCAGCGCTATAATATTTTTATCTGTTTGGTCATTATAGGGGAACTTGAGTCTTTTCGAAATTACTAGGGCATTTTTGTCCATTTCCCGAAAACCTTAGATCTTATCAAGTCTTATTTCCTTTCCGAAAATCTTAGCTGACCTTTTTTCGGTAAATAACAACTAAGAAAATTGTAGGGGATTAACGGCCTTCCGAACAGATAATTTACCGAAACGATCCGTTGGGTGCCCCTGATAATGTGCATAAAACACAAAACACTAGCTGCTTAATTTGGTTCAATTAGTGCGTGTCAGTTGAAGAGAGGTGAAGGTCAGTCCTTCAGGGTGTTATTTAACGGTATTTAATTGTGCTAGAGAACAGAGTCATTTCTTACTAGAGTAAAATCAAAGTTTGTGAAATTGTTAAGGTACTTGTAGATAACAATTATAGGGACCTTAAGCAGCGACGACGAAGGCAACGAGAACGTCGAAAACAATAGCTTTACTTAGTAAAACTGACTTACTCTTCACCCACGTTCGTTATGCACTTTGGTACATTTATTGGTCGTCCTCTGCAAAACAACGACGTGAAATGACCACATTCAAGGTTTTATGGGGAACGTGAACGCGTGATGATTATTTAAATTTTCCTTTCTCTTTCTGAACTTTTTAAAAAGCCGCTCCTTAACGACGTTAGCTCCTGGATAACTCGTCCACGTTACACAAACTAAATGAGTAGAAATCTTCACGAATTTATTTAGAAAACGCGAATGTCATTTTTAAGTTCCGTTTTCGTTGGCGTCGTCGTCGTCGTCTCTGTTTATAAGGTCCCATGATGCCGACGACGCACCGGACTTTATTGAGTAAAATAACTGAACGCAACATCATCGCGCGTAAAATCACTAAACTAAGCCCCCTGTTTTCAAGCAAATACGAGTTTTTTTAAAGCAGAAAGTTTTGTTTCTCTGGTTGAAATTTGTCAGGCAGAAATTTCAGTAAGAGGGTTAACATTCGAAAGATGAGGGCCTGATGTTGGGCGAGGTGGGAGAGCTTAAATGATCAAATCTTATTCTCGACTGAAATTTTGCGTTGAAATATTATCGCTTAAAAATAGGTTGTTTAGGGGGTTTGAGCAAACTCAGGTTTAATGAAATGAAGTTAGCTTTGATTCGATCGAACGAAACCGTTGCTACCGGAGAGTGTTTTCCGGGAGCGACTACCGCGGACGGCGAAGCCGTGGTGGCGGCAATGTTGATGTTTCTTTTACTAACGAAAGATAGCAATTTGCAATTTAAAAGCGAGAAGTGCTTTGTGCGTTGGAACTTAAGCAACGACGACCACGATGCCGCGACGACAACAGCGCAAAAAAAAAAAACAAAAAAAAACAATCGCCTTGTACGTGCGTTTTAAATTTTGGTACATTTCTTTTCTGTCCTCTGCAAAACGACAACGTGAAATAACCAAATTTGAGCTACGTTTTGTGAAGAACGTGAGCACACGACCGTGAATTTTTCATTCTCTTTCTTCACTCGAACGCCACGACTACCAATTTCGTTCCTGGGTATAAGTGCGCTGTTTTTGTACAAGTTGGATGAGGTGAAACAATCGCGAAGTAGCACGAAGTTATATTTTCAAGGGACGTTTTCGTTGGCATTGCCAACGTCGCTACTTTAGTTTCCTGTTTCAAAGCCGAATATAAACTGATTTATAGCGCTTAAATGAAGTCAAGAGAGTTGCAGTTTTGATTCATAAATGACCATTTGTTTTTTTTTTTCAGTTTTCCTCATCTTTCAAGTATATTATGTTACCTTCATCGGCAACGCTCGCGAATTCAGTATCCTCTTCTTCGTGATCTGGCTGAAAACAATGACCGCATGAAGAACTTGCCCTGAAAATAACATTGATGAATCAACTTGAATTAAATAAATTAATGAATTAACATTTTCGTTTAATTTGGTATTCAAAGTGCCATCCAAAATATTCCATCTGGCGGAAAGATAATTATTCAACATTAGTATTCAAAGCAGAAATTATCTACCTTAACTTATACCTATAATTGGGGGAAGATTTGTTTAACAACAAACAAAATAACCTACTAGCCTTCAAGTAAACTCAGTCAAATTCTCGCTTTCACTTGGAAAGAGGGAAGCCTTGAACTCTGAAACGGCCGGAGGCAAAGTGATCTATACATTTGCGGAAAGTATGGAACGCCACGACTGCCTAGTTGCATTTTTGGTATTATACCGTTTTTATATTCAGTGCTTTTTTTCATTATACTTAATACTTCTGTGAGCTTGTGTTCGATGCCAACTGCGTTCCACGTTAGGAGAACGCACACTATTTGTGTCGCTTCTTCTGGATACTGTGCGATTTCAGGGTTTGGGTGCCATCTTGGACTGGCTGACGACTCGCCTCGATTTCATGCATGGGCTTTAAATCCCGCTTGTTAAGTGAAGTCCCGCAGGTTGACTCGCTTTGGTCTGGATGCCATAAATGCATAAGATCGAACGCACTTTACTAATCCATGATTATTAGTTTAATAAAACTTGGTGGTTCGTCTTTGTATTGGGTGCTTTTATTATTATATTCGTGCATTATTCCACGAGCGCGCACTGGATAAGAGGCGCGTTATAAGCGCCGAGATGGCTATAATCATCTTGTATCAACAAGCGCGAGTGGAATATATGTGTTTTAATCATCCAAGAAATATTGCTAGATTTTGCTGATTTCGCTTTGCAAGACGACCAGAAAACAATTTAATGCTCGCTGTTTCTCGGGAATGGCATAATGGCTGATACAGCATGGCCGCTAAGCCAACCAAAACTCTGGAATTGCATAATCCAACTTTTTCTTTTAATAATTTATTATAAGTGCTAACATCAATCGCTGCTTTCTTTATTGTATTAAGTGCTTTTATAATTTACTCTATCATATTCTGTTCATTATATTCGGTTCTCCGCTTCATCAGATGCTAACGCCATTATATTTGGTGGCTACTTTGTTCGGTGCTTCCTTTATTTTGATCGTCACCAGGCTCCTATAAGAGGCTTTAGAATTCCGGGTTGGTCTGAGGAAGGCTAATAAACCCAAAATACCATTCTCGTCACCTTCTCTGCTTATTTTTACATAATTTTCATTCCCAAACTGGAGCGTGATGGGATTCATAGAGGTCTGAAATCGCAGACCCCTGTTGATGTTCACCTTTTGAACAGGCGAACAACAGCAAGGTAGCTATGCAGAAATAAAAAACTTTTCACGTCTCAGTTGCGTAGAGGTGACAAATCTTCACATAATTAGATTCCTGTCCGTCAACAAGATTTCGGTCCGACAAAGAAATAAGCATAAAATTTGTGACATTTCGTGAAACCGCAATTCATTTCTTTCGCGAAAAAAAAAAAATTGCAAAGAGTAAAAAGTTTGGTACTGAACTAAAAAACGTAGTCTGGAAAGCGTATTTATCATCCACTGCACTCAAATCTATAAAGCGATATGGTACTCCCGATAGCTTTTTTCGCTGTCAAAACAGGAAAACAGTTACGTTTGTCATTCACAGGAAAATGTTCCGTGCTTCTTCTCTCAAAAGTTCCTTTCTTTTTGCCTTCGCTTTTGCCTTTTTGTCTTTTTTTTTTCCTTCATGACAAAGTGAATTTGAGGGATTTGTTCCCGGCACGTGCCACAGTGAAAGAACAAGCCAAAATCACATTTTGATAGTCGGAGAATTACCATTTTGATTTTTGCTGGTCCTTTACTGAATTAACAAATTCTCCTAACACTATTTCTAGAGCAGTTTTCGGTTTGCCATGTTTCAACAATGATGAAACCTGTCAGTGTTTGTATAATTATCCTGAAGTTATAAATTGTAGTTAAGGAGAATCAGTATCTTTATCTGGATCATAGCCTTTAAACGATACTCATAACCTGTAGTGTCTTTGTTTCGGCTTTGATTGGAGATTTCCGATTTGGCATACGTGCTTAAAGTGACATCTTGGTGCGGTTTCAAGAACTTGAACTACAATCGCGTAACAAAGGGTGAAATCTACGTTACACGTTTTCCTCTATGCGAAAGGCAGATTAAAACCAGGAAGGCCTTGGAAAAACATTACACCCCGGCAAAAGCACACTGGTAATGATGTACCACAGAATCGAGCCACGTCTGCCTATAGAATGAATTCTCCAGCGTTGTACTAGTGATAGTGTTCAACTTTCCGCATTACTCCAATTTTCAGATTTCACTGCGCTTTACAAGAATGCATAATTTCCTACCATAATGTTTTGTGGACCAGAAAAAGCGACCAGGAGTCTAACAGGCTTGACATTCACGATGGATGCTTTAGCTACATGTGCATGTCACGTGGCTATGTGGGAACATCCGGGATCTTAGTGAAGAACCGATATTAAAGTACTGGAATTAAGTTGGTTTGAACCGAAATCAAATTTGAGAGAGGCTTAAGGCTCCAAACGGAGTTAAGATCCAAAATCAAACATGGAATTAGTAGGACACTCATTGGGGACGAGAAGCTTGCCAAAAAGCTGTATATGAAATGAATACCTAGAGTGAACGGTTATCCGAAAAAACCTAATGAACGGTTATCAAAAAAGATTGATAATCTCACCGACGAACAAACATATCAAAGAACCATGGTATGAAACATGACAAAAGCGATAGACGTTTTGAAAAAGAACGGAAATGGGCAAGTGTATTGCCATAGAGGGCGTTCGCTTGTGTTTTATATCTGATCTTTTCGACAAGCACACTGAGGACGTTCCTGGAAATTGCCGTGCCAACGATTTTTCGGCTTAATGACATTTCAGGAGAATTTTGACATATCCCCAGGATATTATATTATATAAAAGGGAGTTTCATGAAGACCACATGAGGAAAGACAAAACACTTCTGAAAATAATATAACAAGCTAGCGTTTGTTCATCTTTTTAAACCGCTAATGCTAAAAAGCTGGCGGTACTTAGAATTCGATACTGCTCAGACGCTGGATCATCGAGTAGAAAAAAAAATGAAAGGTCGGACCACGCTAGCAGATGTGTAGCAGAGACAGAAAGCCCTTGTATGTTGCAGAGACACTTTCTCTCGCGCGTATTACCTTCCCGTTTTTGTGAAGTTCTGTCGCTATGAATTCAGCTGGTTTGAATTTGTGCGTCAAGAAATGGTGACAAAGTGACCCAAGTAGTGCATCGTGTGCACTGCTCTTGCAAACTTTTCCCGCTACAAAATAGAAATGAAGCAGTAAAAACGTCTCATTCATCATCCCATGACTGAACCTTCATGCACACGAAGGAACCGGCTTCCCCGCTTTACTCTGCTACATATGTATGTCCCCTAGTAAGTCATGACGTTAATGTTGTGTTTGTTGACGCACACCCCTTGCATAATTCTCGAAAACCTGCTTCCTCTGGAGGCCCATCGAATTTGAATGAGCACAAGGCACCACTGGAACGAGAAAAAATGACCTATCTTCCTTCGCGCCAATTTGCAAACAGAGAGACGTCTGGGTGACAGGTAGCTCGGGTACTCTTCGTAGCTTTTGTGGGTTAATATTAATGGTCTGGTATACCTCTTGAGTTTGATACACTAAAAATTTCAAGCATATTTGGAGTATGAGGCTAAATCATTTTGTGGTGGAATTATACTGATATTTTGCGGCATAATCCTGGTTTAGAAAATAGAAGACAGCGAATTACAATCGTGGTATTTTTGTTTTTCAGCAATTATAGTGTGAAAAATAAATATAGGAGTGTTGTTGTTATCATTATAATCACCCAAAAGGTAGTGGCAGTGAGGTCGCAGCTCAAAACATCTATCACGCATAGAAATCGAGGGCGAAAAATCTTATTGCTAATGTTTTAATATAAATCCTGACTAATATTCCACTGAAGCGAAACCTTAAATTTTACTTAATCAAATTGCTAGTTTGAACTTAAAAGCTGAGCACCTTCTGCTACTTACTATTTTATCTTCTTACTTTTGTAAGTTTTTATCATTCCTTTTTTTCTTTTTGGGAAGCCAATGATATATACCTAGAGGGTCAGTTATTAAAAAACAGTTTAGACGGTGTTCACCAAAACCACGTTCTAAGCCTTTTTCAATTTTGCTAACGGTCATATCTAAACATTGTCTGCTGCTGACGGTAGCAAGAAGGCTTGCATCCCAGACTAGCAAAACTATTTATCTTCTTAAAATAAAACGTTTATAAACAGATTTGGAGGCCCACTAATTGTCTTAAGCCGCGACCTTAATTAAACTCTGTTTAAATAACTGGCCCTGTGTGTTTTGATAGAAGTAGTTGTGTCTACCCATGCATGCAATTACCATAATGATTTAAAATAGTCTTTTGAGAAAGTAAAATAACTGGATAAATAACTTACGGGCACTTTTGCTTACGCATTCTCGTAGTTCAGCTGACAAATCTCTGTTAGAGTGCCGTAAAGTTACCTAGGAAACGATACTCGTTAGGCTCGCTTTTATTCGGGTTCGCTACAGCTACTTTCGGGCATCAAAAGGACTAAAAGACATTAATTGTATTATAGACCATTAACAGGTTATATTTGAACTGTTGTAAATGGATTGTTGTAAAAGGTATGCTGTTTCTCACTGTTTTCCTTTTAAAGGGAAAGTATCATATATCTTTCGTTAAAAATGATGAAATAAGACCTTCAATCAGCTGCCAAATAATTCTAGAATGACGAGAGGAAAGAAATCAACTCAATTCTTTCAGAATTCTTGAAAAAAAAACAACTCGTGATCTGTTCTAGCGCATTTTGGAAACAAAAATACGAGAACTTTAAAAACATTAGCCTAACATTTTTCAAGTTTCAATCCATACCGGCCTACTCTGTCTCTTGCCAGAGGCACTTATCGACAGTTTCATTGCAATGGGGTGATAATTTATAACAAACTTGACAACTATTTCGTTGTTTGTACTGACAGACAAACATTTTTGGGTTTTGAAATGACAGCAAATTCGGCGATACTTCCCCTTTAAAATATCAATGTAATCTTAGTGAGGACGTTACATCTACTTAAAATAGTTGCAAAAAGCAAATAACGACCGTTAATTTTTATCTTTTCTTTCGGAGATTCTCCATTTTCGGAAACTTTCGTTGTTCATTCGGATCTTTCGATTGCTTTGAAAACTCGATCCAAAGACAGTCGTATGACTCACTCTCGGCACTTTCCAATTAAATCTTTGTATCACCGCTCAAATCCTCTTCGTCTTGACATTTTTCCGCACTGTTGTTTGCTGTCACACCCAAAGAATCAACAGGCTGGACATCTTTTAACTGTTCCTCTGCTAATGCGTCTATAGGCAAAGTAAATGTAGAAAACAAAACCATCAATGACCACTCAAAACTATTTGTCTCACATTTGAGTCAGTTGTGGATCGTGACATTCGACCGCTATACTGCTGGTCTTCATCAGGCCATGTGTGTCGACTGGCTGTGTCTCAATATAAAAGCAGCACCGTGGTTGACGGTGATTGACTAATATAACAATAGAGTTGATGTTCTTGGGCGTAAATATGTTTTTGGCCCGACTCAGGGTCAGGCTAAAATGAGTTCTGAGAAGGGCCAAAAACATATTTAAGCCCAAGAACATCAACTCTATTACGTACTATTATAATAATTTCAGAGGGCATTCAGAAAACGAATCATAGACAGTACAGTAAGAGATATCTTGAACGCTGCCAGCGTCGCATCGGCGTTTATGTACAGTCATTTCATTGTATAAAAGTATTCATTCTCGCATAAGCTTTAAACTTCGACAGAACACCGCAAAATTTGTCGAAAGAATATTTACTTCTAAGTTTTCGAAGGAAAAATAACAGAATTTTGTAAACAGCGAAGACATGGTCACTTACAAGTGTTCAGAAATTAATTGTGCAAGTGCTAAACAAACTCTTTACCTTCACCTCGTCGCCGGCCATGGACCTACTACAGCCATTATTTCCATTATTATTTGTAAGTCCTCTTCTCTAGCTAGCTGAGACGACTGGGAATTTGCTTCTTCGTTAGCTTTTTCAGCCATTTTGTAGCTCAAAACAAGTTTTATGCAGATGACAGCAAGATGACAGTAGGAGCGGGCAGGGGGTGGAGTACGCAAGAAAGTTGCATATGGGGAGGCTTATGAAAATGGTACCCCTTTGAAATAACTACAGTAGAAAACTACATCTCTTTTGGGTTGGTCTGTACGAGATATTTGGAAAGGCCCTTTTAAAATACCTAAATGGCAGTTCTCCCTATCCTTTTCTTTACCTCAGTTTGTGAAATTCCTACTCTTTTATATTGTTCCACCGTTAAAAAGGTACCCCTGTCAAGCGGAACCTTTCCGTATAGTTCATTATAGGGAGTTCCCCCCTCACCACCTCCCCAGGGAATAGTAGAGTGGGCGCAACAAGCAAGCAATGAGTAGATGAGTAGATCTCTACAAAACCTTTTCGGCAGCAGAGTTTAACACAAATCTAGATTTCCAATTGAGTGTCGAAAGCCGTTTGATTTGGATTTCGTTATCTTACTTTATCAGTGGTTCGCAAAGTTCATGCTATTTTCTTAACCAACAGGAAGCCAAACCACAACCAATCGTGACTTTGCTCGAACGCGTTTTCCCACGCTTGGCCGACCGGTTACATGCATTTGCTTTGAATTCTGATTGGTTCATTGTGCTGTTCACGTCTGTTGTTATGGGTCAGAGCGATAACTTTGGTTTGGTTTTACGACATTCGTTTGAAAACCTCTCTAATGTGTCATATAACACTACCACAAGCGAAAAAGGAAGTAGGAGTTAAAACCGGAGAGGACGGGGGTACTCAATAAAGTTTTGCAAGGGGAAGCCCTACCCCGAGGTTCAATTTCTTCTACTCTCACACAAAACATTTTGTCAAAATGGTGCTCCTTGGAAAAACAAACCAAAAGTTATGTACCACTTATTAGCACCGTAAAAGATAACTTAAACCCCCATTTCTTTCCCGGTGTTAGGGTTGGGGTTATCTTTGCGTTGGAATTTTCAGCAAGGAAATTACCTCAGTTTTTCCTACACTTTCTACTACTTGGATTAAATTGCTACCCCTTCACTTCACATTCTAATATTGCGACAATTTAAAATACTAGAATTTATAATTTCACCACCCTTTTGCATTCTACGAAGGTGAAATGGCACCCATTTCGGGCGGAGCCTCCAAATATAGCCCACTTCTTTTTATATTCTGTCCAAGATTGTAGAGGCGGCGTGATCACAATCTGGCGGCAATTCATCCAAGATTCATAAAATTACCTCTCAGCAGAGCTATAAGTTCCTTACGAAAACACGAAGCCAACGGCATTGAGAACGTCCAAAAAAAAAAAAAAAAAAAACAAATAGAGCTTTTACGGTGTCTATTTCTAACCGACGCTTTTTCGTTTTCGCGTTGGCATCGTGATTGCCTTAAGGTCTCATATTTATATGCAACGGTAATATTAATATTCGTGAATAGAGTCGAGGTTCAGGGATTTGTGCGTAACGGCCCGAGCTGGGATAGTTTCTTTTCACAGTGTGGTATAATTTTTTGTTATTGACCATCGGACTAGCTGATCTCCCATTCTTCCGCTGTAAGTTTTTTCCTTCGCATGACCCCCTAACATTGTACCATTTTACCCCATCCCATAAAAAATGGTCCCTAACAAACGTTGTTCTTACCTTTTGAGGCACTGCCATCAAGCCACTTAAAGTTCGAGGCATCTGTACAAGTTTTTTCTGACAGGGTAATGCCAGAGTGTTCCACAGGAGCCTCCTGTAAGTCGTCCTCGACATTCAAGCTTGGGTTAGCATTGGCTCCCTCCACGTTGGAAGGCACAGCGGCGACGTGCCCGTTACCCAAATGAAGACCATTGCTTTTATCGGTAAGTGAGGTGAGCCTGTAAAAGATAGATAAATGGACTGGCAGGAAGCAAAGCCCGTGGAGCAAGCCAAGCAACACCATGCTGAAGAACATCTTGAAAAAGATCTGAAATATCTCTGACTTGGAAAAGGCTGTCATGAAAGTTCCAATGAGAGTACTGGCACCTAAACGAAATTATTGACACACAAAAGAGGGTTATAGAAGCCAATGCTATTAAGCCACCAATACAGTTAATTCTCGCTATAGCAGCCACATTTGAGGCTACATTGCATTTCCTTAATTCATTACAAAGGTCAAACTTCGCCTGAATATGTTATATCGATGTCTAAGTAATCATGCTCAAGCATATCTTTGCGAGAAATTTGTTAAGCGCTCTACTGTACGTAAAAATAGAAATACCAGCCATAATTCTGGCCTAAATCTGCCTAAGTGCAAGTTAACTGTCGGCCAGCTGTCTTGCTTTTCGGGGCGCAAAGTAATTTACCAATGGAAATCAGACATGTAACTGGTACAAGTGTTTTTTAGTTGATTTGTATCCCTTGTTTCATGCTAATCTTACATCAGCTGTATTTGTGTTTGCGCTTGGCAGAATAGCCCTGCATAAGGGAGCTAAAGTAACAAAAGTATGTATTTATGTTTGTTCTTGAGATCCCTTCTGTAAAGCACTCCGGTGAACTGGGTTATCTTCAATGAAGGCAAGAGTTGATCGTAACAGATCCGTAAATCTCAGGCCGAACCATCACCCCTCTCCCGGCCGGGTAATTTACAATTTGTCATTTTGTTTTCTGGACATTGCAAATGCCCCACGGTGGAGCCCGTTAGTGTAGGCAAAAACTCCAAAGGTTGGGTTTCACGGAAAGGTTGCAGATGTCCCTTCCAGACTGACATGAGAATCAAATTTTCACTCAATTATTAGTAGCTCTTCCATCTAGCAATCAGTGCGGGACTTGAAACCGCGACCTACCAATTGCATGTCTCATTGAGCCTGAGTTCACGAGTGGACTTTATTTCATAGAATGTTTCCGAATTACTAAATATTTGTGTAATAACAAGCGAGTAGCACCGCCAAATTTTCTTTCTGTAAATAAATTTTTGGCCAGGTTTAATTTCCACAGCCTTTCACGAACCATAATTACGAGTAAAAATAATGAAAATGCTGGTTCTCAGTTGAGGTACTTGGTAGACGTACACTAAATGTTTCGACTTGTTATCGTTCACTATACTTTGTCATTAATATTACCTCCTAGCAGGACGCTTGCTCCAACGTGGGTTACTGCTTCAATCACTCTTTCATCAGCCAAGCTGTGCGGGGCCTTGACGAAGGCATGGGCAATGTGCGCGCTGTAGTCAACTGCAAAGCCAATGGCCATGACCAGGTTTATCATTGAGATAGAGTTAAGAGAGACACCTAAAAGCCACATCATGCCAAACAACTCAAAAATCAAAGACACAAAACCAACGAAGACCAGAAAAGAAACGCTTAGATTGATCAAAAAAGGAGCTGTTACAACAAGAATGGCCAGTGATGCAACCATCAGATTACGAATCGTTTCGGAGATAATCACTGCGTACTGCTCAACAAATATTAAGAAAGAAGCAGCCATATAGACAGGCAGCTTAGATTTGGTAGAAAGGTCTTTCCGCATAGACAACATGGCATCCTTTTGAAAAACCGAGTTGTTGGAGCTCTTCATGAAAGCAACAATACGCGAAGCGCTGATGCTTGTGTCGTTCTTGTCAAATTTGATGTCTCCCTTGAGAAAAGAGAATTCAGGGGTGTTGAGGAAGCGTTTCAAACTGACTATGAAACTTTCGCCATCACATGTTTTGTTGCGATCTCTACAGTACTTCAAGAATTCACCCATCCATGTAACAGTCTTTTTCTCAAAGTACCTGTTCTCTGCAACTATTTTAGAAAGCTCGTTGATTTCCTTTTGGACAAACATTGCTTTGTAGTCCACATTCTCACTCAAAACAATGTTGATCTCTGCAGGGTGTTTGAAATACTTGCGATCCGTCTTGATAAAGGCTTTGTAATAAGAGCCTTCTTTGGCTAATAAAGTGCGGTCAAATGTTTGATCTAGATGAACGGTGGCATAGATGCCTGCTCCTAATAGGCCGAGAGAGACAATCAAAATCACTGCCTTTGTTGTAGGACGCATGAGGAACTTTGCCCATCTTTCCATTAGCCTGTTTGATACCTGAGAGCGCGGCTCATCCCATGGAGGATTCCCTTCTTTTGGTTCAGGGGCGTGGCATATTGGGAGACAATTTCGCCGATTTGCTTTTATGCGCCGCACATCAAATGACAACAGTGCCACAAAGACGGTCACAATCATGAGAAATGCACAGCTGATGGTTAAAGCTGCATAGGTGCAAAAGTAGGTTATGGAGGGAAACTGTGACTTTGTACTAACAGCAAAAGCCACCAGGTCTGTGAGAGTTGTCATCGTAATGGTTACTCCAGTGCCAGCCATTACCTGTCTCACTGTGGCAGGTACTTTCAAATGACGATCCTGCCTATCTAAGTGGTCAACAATGATAAACATATCATCAAGCCCAATACCAATGACAAGAAATGGCAGAACACCCACAATGCGAACAAACGGGGTCTGGATCATCATCGACAGAGAAAATCCGGCCAAGATACCAAGACCCACAGAAAACGTACCACCCAATGCAAGCAACGAGTGCCCGGTCAGGGGATTGCGGAAAAGCTTTCCTACCATCATACTAGAAAATTGCAACATGATGGTGAATGTAAGGGAAAACCATTTGATATCAGAGGAACTGCTGTCAGCGATTGCATCATCCAAGCTTCTCTCAGCAGACAAGAAAATGGTTACATTTAACAAGCCATGTTGCATTGAGGAAAGTTTCTCGATAAATAATTCTTCCCAATCTTCTACTCGCTTGCTGTCTTCGTCACTATTTGGCTCTGCAACGTAGTATGTAATCTTTAATGCTTTTGCGCCCGAGATTTCATTTGTTGATTTGTTTTGACTTATACCACCAAACATTTTTGGCATGTTTAGGCATGAAGGTCGACCATTACTCATCATAAACCCTGGACAGGCAAAAGCCTCCTTGAGTTTACCGGTGAGATTAACAAAGTTTTCCTCGCTGAAGTTAAACAGTTCTAAAGGATTAACAGCCATACAGGATTCCTTCGACCTTGCCTTTACCCCCGAGATTACTGAGCAAACGTCAGCATATCCAGTCAAATTTTCAACCGTGTGGTGTACCTTAAGGGCTTCTTTTAGACATGAAACATCAAGAATGTCTTCTCCATGTTTAGGCACCAAGATTATCTGCTCTTGACGAAGTTTCAGCTGAAAGTGTTTATTGCCTTTATTCAGGTCTTGCATGGATTTGCTATTCTGGGGAACGAAAATCTTGGACGTTCTGTTTTCAGGATTTAACCACAGGAATCCAAATGAACACATTCCCACAATCAGGAGAGCAACTGTTATCGTAGTAAAAGGGTGGGTGCTTATCGATTCTGCCATAGCTCCAAACAGTTTTTCCAAAATGTTGTGGAGCCTGTTGCAGAAAGACTCCCATGCGACATAAAACGTACGACAACCAAGGGAGCATGACCTAAACAAAACAAAAAGATGAAAGATGCTGTGCCAGGCGTTATTACAAAGTCAGTTCCAGGATATCGACAATCATCTTATCTGATTGGCCTCTATTAAAGCCCATTTTACAGTAAACTGTTGTGCTTATTGACCTAACCGTGGAGATGACGCAAAGCGGGAGATGACTTTGTTTGGATAGAAATCTCAGTGCTCTTCGAATGTAAATACAGACTAGTTAAGCATAAGAACGACATGACTTTCAGCAGCTAGGTTTGTATCAAAATAAAGTCAACTCCAGCCTAAGCCTCAAAAACCAGGTCACTTAGCACACAACTGTAAAATGGGATATTTAAGGACGGTGCCTACTATTACAGAGGCATCTTTGCGCAGTTTATGACTATGCGGGGAAAGCAGATCTTTGCAAGGGCTATTGGAATCCAGAAAGAAAATTGGTAGCAACCATGCATTTCTTTTACAGATAATAAAGCAACAATTTTGAAAAGTGCTCAAATACAAAGCATGCAATGCATGGCATTTTTGCCCTAACTGAAACTTTATTATCTCTGAAAAATGCATGGTTACCTCCAATTTTCTTTTTGGAAGCCAAGAGCACTTGCTAAGTTCTGCTGTCTTTGCAAGGTTTTAAACCACGGAAAAATATCCCTGTATTAGTAGGTACCATCCATAGGAAACCCGAGTATCTCGAGATGCGCAGAACGTCTACGCAGTAACGAAAGTAGGCATCGTCCTTAAACTAAAGAGTATATACAAACTGTTCAATTGAGGCCTTACACTGCTGTTTAAAAACTAAAAACTGAAATCCAAGCTTTCGTCGATCAACGGCATCATCAGGGATGAGAAAATATTCCGCGCGCGCTATATATATATACAAAGAGAGTGTAGGGTGAAGGGTGAATTGTGTAAAAAATGTGACGTATGTGTGAAAGCTATAGAAATAAACTGCGAGCGTTATACAAGGTTCTAATGACGGATTGTAGTGTCTAAAATTAAATATTAAAATAGCAGTTCCGCAAATTCAGTACATTCCTCTCGGGAACTTGAGTGTCGGCTTGTATTTTCTGATATAAAATGCTTCGTAGAGGCGTAGATTAGCGGGATCGCTTTCGCTCATAATAATTTTGATGTTAATGCCTTTATGGTCGTTGTTCTGGCAGGAAGAGATGTGTTTTTTGACGGAGGAGCTATCGTTATGGATGTGTTCTCTTACGCGGTCATGGATGAAGCGTGTTGTGCTACCAATGTAATGTTGATCACAGCTGTTGCACGTGAGCTGGTACACTACATTTCTTCGTAAACACAATCCGGTGTTAGCGATGGGGCATTTGTCTCTGGTGCATTTGCGCTCCGTGGAGGTGTGGGATAGGGCTTGTCTGAGCGTGTAGGACTTGTGGGCAACGCGTACTGGGATGTTTCCTTTCTAAAAATGTTAGTGATCTTGTGATTGAGTCGCTCATCCAATGTCAACGGACCCACCCAACGGATTTCATGGCTTCTCGCCAACGCCCTCAAACCTATGCTAAAAAATGTCCCAGCCCATTTAGAAAACAGTCTCGAACTTATTAGATGCATCCAAGCTGGCGATCTCACCACAAACAAAGCGCTACCTTATCCATGTAGCCTCGATGTGGTGTCCTTATACACCACAATACCTATACAAGAAGCCATCACCAACGCTACAGACAGAATCCAAAACCCAGTACTCCACCTCTCCAAACAAGACGTCTCAGACCTCCTCCAAGTCACGCTGAACAACATGTACTTCTCCTTCAGAGATCAAGTTTTTCGCCAAAGAGAAGGCCTACCTATGGGTTCTAGCATTTCAAGCATATTGGCCATCCTATTTATGGATAAACTTGAATCCATCGCCCTCTCCTCGCACCTAATGATAAACCCTCACAAGAGATATGTAGACGACATCTATCTTCAAACGACTAATGAAGAAACAGCTGACCACTTCCACAAGATAATAAACAATGTGCACCCTAACTTGAAATTTGAAATCGAAAAACCACAAGCAACACCGAATGGCCTGTCGCTGTCGTTGCTGGACTTCAAAGTCACCATATCACAGGATGGCAACAGCTCTTTTGAATTCTACAAAAAGCCAGCCAAGAAACCATTATTTGTCCACTATCAGTCTGCCATGCCAACCAAATCCAAACTCAACTTCATTCGCAACGAGAGAAAACGCATTGAAGACAGATGCTCCTCAAACACATCCACAAAACAACACCTGGGCGCATTCGATGACATCCTTCGCCTTAACGGTTACCCAGAGAATAGTATAGAGCAAACTAAATGCCCACAAAATCTTCAACGCAACTCTCAGCCTACCGGCACGGAGTGGTCGTACCTTAAGATCCCTTACATTTCTGAGCGACTCAATCACAAGATCACTAACATTTTTAGAAAGGAAACATCCCAGTACGCGTTGCCCACAAGTCCTACACGCTCAGACAAGCCCTATTCCACACCTCCACGGAGCGCAAATGCACCAGAGACAAATGCCCCATCGCTAACACCGGATTGTGTTTACGAAGAAATGTAGTGTACCAGCTCACGTGCAACAGCTGTGATCAACATTACATTGGTAGCACAACACGCTTCATCCATGACCGCGTAAGAAAACACATCCATAACGATAGCTCCTCCGTCAAAAAACACATCTCTTCCTGCCAGAACAACGACCATAAAGGCATTAACATCAAAATTATTATGGGCCGAGAACGATCCCGCTAATCTACGCCTCTACGAAGCATTTTATATCAGAAAATACAAGCCGACACTCAAGTTCCCGAGAGGAATGTACTGAATTTGCGGAACTGCTATTTTAATATTTAATTTTAGACACTACAATCCATCATTAGAACCTTGTATAACGCTCGCAGTTTATTTCTATAGCTTTCACACATACGTCACATTTTTTACACAATTCACCCTTCACCCTACACTCTCTTTGTATATATATATAGCGCGCGCGGAATATTTTCTCATCCCTGATGATGCCGTTGATCGGCGAAAGCTTGGATTTCAGTTTTTAGTTTTTAAACAGCAGTGTAAGGCCTCAATTGAACAGTTTTTATATATTTTTAACCATGCTGCTGAAGGACAACATGAACAGATTATTGAAACTAAAGAGTGTTCATGTCAAGAGACTATCTGCTGTTACTGATACCCCAGTGACCGACTATGACGTAAACGCCGAATAGCTTCAACTTCGCGTTTTCGTGAAGTTTCTGAAGACGGCATAAAGAACGTTTTACATTTAGTGCTTTTCCGAGAGAACCAAGAAAGCCACAAAGTATAGAATGAGGTATTTTTAAAGGTAAGTGAAGAAAAATTTGTTCTATTTTAAAAACCAACAAATTACGCCTTCTTTGTAAGTTAACAAATCAACGTTTTCGAAGAAAAATAGTAGACTCACAATAGCTATCGCTTTCTTGGTTGACACAATGGACTGGCTATGTACATGTAATATTAAGCTTATAATACGTTTCCTTGCATTGTCTTCAATGTTTTCAGCAAATATTTCAACTCAGGGCGAAGGTTTATAATTTTCGCATCACTGAGTTATTCAATTGTCCCATCCCTGAATATCATCCAAGTCACCAATAAATGCCTTTGATTATTAATTTTATTAAATTTTGTATGCATAAAGAGATTGTGACTGTGAATAGCCATTCAAAGTTAATGCTTAGATCGACCAAAACATTCCATGTGAACTAAGAATTTTGAATTTGATCTTCTGTACTTTACTGAATAAATGCCTTTTGATATCAGATTTTTTGCCCAGTGGATGAATAATTGTAATACTTAATGCTAATTCTAAATAATTTATAAGAGCAGCTCTGTTAAAGTTATGAACATAGCCTTTTTATAAATAAATTACATGTATTTGATTATTAACCTGGCACACAATATAAAATTTATTAATGCCCCCTCCACCCTGTTTAACAAAATTAATAAAATACAATTCATAAAACTGATGCACAAGCAAACAATAAACCTGAGTTTAACAAGAAGCTAGCAAAACTCACAAACCAACAGGAGTTTTATAATTTTGAGAATCTAATTCCAAACTGCAAATTAAACCACCAAAAATTAATATAACGAAAAAAGCTTGGCAAACTTAACTTCTTACAAACATTCTTAGACTAGAGTAGCCGGAGTTTTTTAATTGAGCATTAAAGGGGCAGTGTCACCTATTTTTAGTGTCCCTTTGAATAGCCAAAAAATATATTTGTGTCGGTGGAAACGTTGAAATAATGGTTCAGAGTTGTTAACAATAACCCTACTAGTGCACAGAAACTAGTATAAATTATCTTTGGTTGTGGATGGTTAGGATGCAAATGGGTACAACTTGAAAAAAAAATGGCGAACTTTTTCATGAAGTTCTTCCTGTGCATTATTGGGGGCAGCACTAAAAGCCGGAAAGCGGAATTCGGAAAATAATAACCGGAACCCGGAATCTGGAATAGGAAACTACAGTCTAGAGGAATCCTGAAATAAGTTTCTTTGAACGGAGAGACAAATATTTACCGGTGAAATATAAGACTTGGGGTAAAAAATACGGAATAAAAAAACTTAAATCACTCGTTGGCATCAGAAAAGAAAACGCTGTTTATAAAGGAGGCAATCTCTTACGCGACAGAAAGAGACAACGTAGAGTGAGAGACAACGTGAATTGCGTCAGACCGTACAGATGGCGGACTCTCCAATTAAGGGTCTGTTTACACGGAAGGAGGGTAACCCTTCTAGGAGGGTTACCCTCCCTCTATGTAAAAATAAGAAGCCGTAAGTTACCTGAGTGCATACTTTCTTTCCCTTGTTTCATCCATTTTCCGGATACCCCGTTTCAACTTTTTTTGAAACGGGCTCTTTTTATTTATTTTTTATTTTATTTATTTTTATTTATTTTATTTATTTAATTCAATATTTATTCAGGGGCATCCAATTTAGCAGAGCTAGTTTAAATGGAGCCCTGACACAGTACAAGACAAAACATTGAAACATAAAAAAACTAGACAAATAATTAAGTTATACATGCTGCGTGTACGGCAGGCGTTATTGCTTAAGATTGCACTTAAGTTTAGTTTTAAACTCACTGAACGCCTCTACCTGTCTAATGGTTCTCGGGATGGTGTTGTAAGTTCGAGCGCCATTATTCTGAAGCTCCCCTGATACTTAGCAGTTTTTGCGAAGGGAGGGCGCAACAAATCACGGCTTCTGGTGTTATAGCCATGGTAAAGATGCGCGTGCCTAAACTCTGAAAGTAAGTACGAAGACGCTATTTCATGAAGACATTTATGGACTAAAAGGCATTTGTGATAATTTTTGCGCGCTTGTAGGTTGGGCCAACCAAGTGCTGATTTTAACTTCTCAGCCCCGACTGATCGACCTTCAATAATGCATGCAGCACGCCTATTTAGCTTATCTAGGTAATCTTTGCACCCAGCCCCACAACTGTCCCAGACAGGCGAACAGTAATCAAATAATGGCAAAACTATAGTATTGTAGAGCATTAAGCAAGTTGGCTTGGGGAGAACCTTACGCGCTCGACGCAGAACACCTAATCTTGACGAGATCTTGTTACCAAATTTTTTGGAAGGTAGCGACGTGAAACTACAGGTAGAGTGAGGGAAAGTTTCAGGTACGTCAGCAAATCGGAACTGAAGCGCGCTAGAGGAGCGAAGTCTGGTGAAAATCATTTGGTGGATTTACTGATTTTATTCCTAATTTATTTATTTATTTATTCTATATGACAAATACGGAATAATTGTTGAACTACCAAGTTTGTCATGTTAAGGGTTGCCGTAAGATGTTCGTCATTGCGAGTGTTTTGCTGCGTAATTAATCAAGCTGCAAACTGAAAACAGATAATTTGCTGGCCATGCAAAATGAAACCTTGTGAACACAATTTACTGTAGGTGATTTTTGTGGTCTCCAGAATCTTAATATAGTTTCAAAGCAAACCATAGAGACCGTATATAGACTATCAAATTAATTTTCTTTACTTCGTGGCTGATCATTTTTACATTTTAAACTGTGGGAAATAATGACTTAATTAGATTTTTTCTCTGGTGTCACATATCAAAAAATATAAAATTTGCGTTTGACAAGGACGTCACTTCATTCTAACTAAACATCCACCTTTTTGCTGGCAGAATTAAATGTTTAGTTTTCGTATTCTAGTTTCCGAATCCGGATTCTGGATTCCGGTTTCCAGTTTCTGTTTTCTGGATTCCAGATTCCGGCTTTTAGTGCTGCCCTATTATTGGAGAAATCACTAAAAAAACCTGATTATTGTACATGTACATTCTTCCTCAATGAAATCACTTAATAGTTTTCTCCTGGTGTTCTAAGAACAATTTCGTGGCAGACTAGAGAAGAGGTTCTTAGTTAAATATTTGCACAGTTTGCACCAAAGTACAGCCAAATCTCTGTGACAGTGCCCTTTTAAGTGTCATGCTAGCTCTGCTTCTAGTTGGCAGAGTTATAATGCTGTTTACCAAACCAGTGGAAACCAAACCGAAACCAATTTACATGAATACATTTTCCCAACCTGAATGTTGGTTACATGTATTTGCTTTGAATTCTGATTAGTTCATTGTGCTGTTTAGTCTGAGGTTTTGGTGTTTAAACATACAATTAAAAGCCACTTTATCCAAAGTCTGAAAATCACTAAGATATTGAAATCAGGTTGGAGGGGACTGGAAAAAAGTGAGTTGCCATGAGAACCGAATTTTTACAGCCGTAGGTGTATTGCCTGTAGAACTATTAGCCTGCTAGGTTTCAATGGTCTCTGCTGTAAAGTGACTGAGATAGCTCTATTTATATACTTGATGTTATATTGAGTTGAGAATACGACGTCATCAGTCACCTCATTTACATATTTTACACATTTTTCAAACTTATATATCTCCGGAACCAATGCAGATATTTAGAAACGGTAAACGGCGTTTTTAATCTTTCTTGAAATTCTATGTGATAAACCTTAAAATTCAAGAGGTAAAAATTTGATCATAGTAGCACTTTAATTGATTTAAAAAAAATGCATAATAGAATGGTTTTTGATTGAGTGTGGTATAACCAAAACCAAAGTCATGTAATAAGTTTGACCAATCACAACAGACATAAGCAGCATAATGAACCAAATTATCAAACTTCAAAGAAAATACATTAAACTTGAGCAGTTAAAGCGATGAAAATGTGTGTGACCAAGACATGATTGGCTTCAGTTTTGCTTCTCATTAGCTGAGGAAATAGCATAAATTTTGCCATGTACATGCTTGCACATGTAGAAGGCACTAATTAAGCAAACTAATACTACGATACTCAGTTGAAAATCATTCTAAGTTTCCAATATTATTTTAAAACTGTGGCAAAAACTATATTCAAAGCTCTTCTATCATCTGCAGTTCATCTAATAAAGGACATTCTAGCCTACTGTTTTCCAAAAAACTCCTCTCGTAGTATATAGTGAATTTATTACTGTCTAAAAATTAATAATTATTATAGACCTACAGCTATTTAGACAGAATCCTGACTTTCACTTGGAAAATGGCTAACAGTCTGTTAAATTATTAACTAACACAAGACCAACCTTAAAGGAGCAGATTTTGTGTCCGTTGATTGCAAGTTGGAGCTGTTATTCGAAGCTGCAGTCTCCTTGTTGTTAATATGTGCTATTTTGATGTCCCTTTGAGTTGAGCCCATGGCATAAACGGTCACTGTTTGACTGTGTACTTTAGACTAGAACAAAAGACAAGAACCATTTAGGATTTAGTTTTACTGTTAATTGGTGACTTACATTTGTTGTTGCTTTGTTCGTTTGTTTGTTTGTTTAGTGCTTTGTTATTTACTGCATGAGAGGCAGTGCAGCCAATATTAAACCAACATTATTTACGGAATGTAATGGCTGGGTTGCAACCAATTAAAGTTCCTCCCATTCTGTAGCTGACATTAACACCCTTAACAATAAAACACTGCTGTTACTGACAAAATTTCGTCAGTACATATAAACTGGGCCACTTCTGTCACCTACATGCGGCCCTCAAATAGAGTAACAGTTTTATTGACACCCCCATTTAAGCCCCCATACTACTGAGCGTGCATATTCTCACAATTGTTCTCTATACATTTCTTATAATACTTTTCATCACATTTTGAGACACTGTTGGTGCTCATTTCTGTAACTTACTTTCAAGATCTATGAAAGCAGAACTTATCAGGTGCTCTTGGTATTCAAAAAGAACATTGGGGTAACCATGCAGTTTTTCAGAGATAACGAAGCTTCAATATGGAAAAACACGCCATATTACATTGCTTTGTATTTTGCTTGGGTTTTTTTTAATTATCGTGGCTTAATTATCTTTGAAAAATGCGTGGTTACCCCCAATTTTCCTTTTGGATTCCAATTATCTACTTTTCCTGCATATAGTCATAAACTGTGCAAAAATACCTCCGTATTAGTATGCACCATCCTTATTTTAATAGACAAACCTTCACATTGTTTTGCTAACTAGAAAATGTCTTGATGGTTTGGTACCACCTTATTATTTGATTAATTATTTTACTTTGAATGCTTCTGTGCACACAGTTACAACTAGACGCTGTGATGACATTCATATCCCGAAAGTCAACCTAGAAGCCGCCAAGTGATCTTTTTATTTTAATTACAGGCGCAATGGAATTTAATAGCCTTTCTTGCATTATTAAGTCTAAGAAATCCCGGTCATGTTGAAACGCAGACCATGCAGACTGCAGACTGCAGACCGTGCAGACTGTGCAGACCGCGCAGACTGTGCAGACTGAGTGTTTTTTTTTTTTTACTTGTACCTTAATTTTTCTTGTAAGACATTAATTAAAGTAGTAAGTACTTTCAGTAGCTAGTTTCCCGCTTCCCTTGTTACAGTGCAGGCAAGAATTTTAAGTGAGGAAGCCTGACTTGTTATAAGCCTCGCGGTTTCTTTCACGTTTTCTCGCCATTTATCTTCTTTCCTTAACTTTCTTTATTTTTTCCATCTTGTGGTGTAAATGTTGTGTGTATGGCTGTATTGTATCGTATTGAATTAAGCGAACCAAAACATACGCGTAAAACGCGTCTGCTGCGGGCGCGTATACGCGTCTAAAAATCTGCAGACGCGCGTCTAGTCAGACTCGTTGTTTTACAACTTAAAAAAAAAAAAAACGCTTGCCGCGAGGCTTGCTGTATTTTGCGAAACGAAACGAAAAGAGAAGATGAATAAATCTGTATAATTGAAGATAAAAAGACTACAACAGACAGATTCCCGTGTGTGACAAGCTAAAAGAGGAATTAAACGCCGGAAGTGTAGAGTTTCTGTACTTTGCGAAACGATCGAGCTCTGCGTAGACCGTGAAGGGAACTTGTTTGTTTATATTTGTAAACGCTTTTCTTATTTATCCCTTGCCGCAATGATGATTCGGTAGGTAGTTCGAGAATTAAACAGTGTTCGGGGTGAAAAATCATATAGAATAAACAAATAAATTACAACCCGGAATAAAATCAGTAAATTCAACAGACTTCGCTCCTCCAGCGCGTTTCGGTTCCGATTTGCATATTTGCTGACTTCCCTCACTCTGTCTCAAGCATTTACTATCTCCGGCCGCAAAATGTAATCGTTCAGTTGACTTTAAAGATGCAAGGCAATTCCGTTGGTAAAAGGTTTGGGGTAAAATAGGAAACTTCAATTTTGCAAAATTTCATAATTTCGGGTCCAGTGTGAGCGATAAGATCGATTACCCGGAACAAACGTAAACACCGCGAGTCTACTGAGTACCGCAACGCTTGACGCATTTCTATATTCAGTACGTTCGCTTGGATAAAGCCAAAATAGCATCTTTTGCAAGATTTAAAGCTTCTACTAACGTTATAAAACACCGACAGAAGCAGTCGTTCGGACGTAGAAAGGAATTGCAACGCTGAAAACACTGGCAAGATTTTGGT
Organism: Pavona decussata; assembly: GCF_977016875.1. Lineage (NCBI taxonomy): Eukaryota > Metazoa > Cnidaria > Anthozoa > Scleractinia > Agariciidae > Pavona > Pavona decussata. The sequence goes on along the minus strand of NW_028145480.1, from coordinate 1,381,494 downwards.
CACGTGCTAGGCAACCAAATTCCTTCACATGTATCAAGTTACATTCGGCAACAACACGATGCAAGGAACAAAATTTACAGACTGAGGTTCTTGGAAGGAAAGCTAGACGCTTTTTTTATTCAATCAACACGGGAGCAACAGTGCCTTTCCAATTATACCCAACTTGTGCCATTTTAAGCCCTTCGAAAAAACCTCGAAACACATTAATATGTGTACCTGTAATGGCCATGGCTGAAAAATGAGAAAATCACAAGGAAAATCAAGGTACAAGTAAAAAAAAATAACACTCAGTCTGCACGGTCTGCACAGTCTGCACGGTCTGCAGTCTGCAGTCTGCATGGTCTGCGTTTCAACATGACCGAAGAAATCCTTATTTAATTCTCAAATTAAAGGATGCAAAATATTTTTTTATTAATTAGATGTTAGGACAGGTAGTGATTTAAGTCTGTCTTGTTGTCTATTTTTAATTTTTTATGTATTTTTGAAAAACAGGACCCCCTTTGATAACAGCGTTTTTTACACTGATGGGGTTATCATGTATAAATATTTTTGTATTATTTTTATTATTATTATTATTATTATTATTATTATTATTATTATTATTATTATTATTATTATTATTATTATTATTATTATTATTATCATCTTGCTGATTCTGCCTTGCAAGAACAACCAGAAAACAAATAAATGCCCTCTATTTCTCAGGCAATTATATATGGTATTAATAATTTAAATGGCTGAAATACCCATGACTGCTATAAAGCCAATCAAAACTCTGGAATTGCATTATCCAGTGATCTTCGATGTTATACGTTTGATTGTTTGGTAGTAATACTGTACGGAAAAGTTGGAGGCCACTTGCCATCAGTCAGTTAAATGAGAATGTTTATCTAGGTTAAAATTTCGTGATATTGTTAAAATGTACACGTTTATTCTTGTATGATCACCTTTGTGATAAATATAAACCGTGTAAATTCTCAACATCTCTTGTAGCTGAGCAATTATTTAGCACGTTCAAGTGCATCTACTCAACAATTACATCTTTCCCACTCTGGAATTAATATAAGGACGTTCTGCCCAACCGTCATTGGAAAAACTATTGGAACGATCGTCTCCCTCTTTTTATTCACAACAAAACATCTAAAGTCCTATTCAAAAAGGCACTTTACAAATATTATTTTGCTCAATACTCAATTAATTGATTGTGACTAGTCTCCCTCACAGCCGTTTTGTGTCTCGTCACGCTCCTTCCCACAAACTGCTGCTCACATTCGAACCACATTCCTTTCCCATTGTTTTTTTTTTGTGGTCTATTGAAGGGGCCAATCATAATCATGTACCAGCGAAGCAAGAATGACGTAAGTTTTTGTACCAAAAAAAAAATGACAACGGGACAACAATGAAAAGCGAGAGACAACAATGAACCGTGATAACGCAAACATCCTGCAATCTTCCTACAGCGAGATACAAGAGCATAAGCGAAATCACATGTATAGAAATACACGGATCCTGTGTCTTCACAGAAAACGTTTATTTAGCACTACCAGAAATCTTGCAGTTAATCCGAGCCGATAATGTCCCGGCTAGCATATCAAAAGCTAATCCTAACAGCTCAGAATGATCAGTAAAAAAAACTTCTATTCAGTATATTTGAGAATTCCCCCTCACGATCAAGACAAACACCATTTAGCAGAGCGGTCGCATCACGTTTTGATAAAAAAAAGGGAAGAATCTCTTATACAAATGGAAAATCGCTTTAAGACACGCTTGTAAAAGCAAAACAGACATAGCTTTTATCAACACAAAGGACCCACAGTGGGAGTCACAGATTATCTGACGATAAAACAGTACAGGCTATGATTGGGTGAGTCGTCAAGAGATTCTGGTGCAAGGCAGTTCCAGAAAATGGAACTGTAGCTGTGATTGGCTAAAATGGGGAAAGAAATGTGGTTCGAATGTGAGTAGCTCTTTCCTTGATGCGTGAGATCGATGTCCCTGGTCCCCAGGCGTGAGACTCACGCATAATGCGTGAGAGTTGGCAGGTAATACTGATATGTGTTGGTGATCACAACACTGAATCAGCTGGGCCATCTCTTTTTTCTCCTAACGAGTTCGTCAACTACACGCACGACCATGTGGAAAAAGTTCATTATGCTGGTGACTGATCAGAAACTAAGTGAAGATGAGCTGAGTGATTTTGAATTCAAGGACGTTGCGTACCAACGATTCGCCAAGGATAGCGATTCTTGCTGAGACTTGTTTTAAGCGAATGCGAGAGCAGTGACTCAGACACTGAATCTAGTTCACAAAGACGTGAAACAGAACCTGACGACAAGCTTTATTCGGGAGTCCCAATAACAAGCAGCTCGAGTGCTGTGTTGTTGTTATCGTTTGTGTTCAAACATACATGTATTACAACTCACACGTGAAGTGTTCAATGATTTACTTCAGGTTATCGAGGCTCACTGCCCACGGCCCAACAGTTACAAAACGACAGTTAATTTAATGCTATTTGAAGTTGTAAGAAAAATTAACAAAGGGAGACACCGTCAAGCACTACTTCTGCAGTTACTGCAAGGCCTACTGTGTTAAAGAACGGTTAAATGGAAACTGCAACACCTGTGGTAAAACAATTCAGAAGGGGGCTGGATTCTTCCTCGAAGTTCCAATTGCGAATCAAATAGAGAAGTTTTTCAGTGGTAAGGTTTGCTTGTCTCTCTTTTTTTTTTTAACTAAAATTTTATCATTTATCAATGGAGGATGCATGTATTAAGATACCGCTAACAAACTATATATCATTATAAAGCTTAATAAATGTAGTTTCCTATAAAAAGTATAATTGAGCGATCTTTTCCTTTTTTAAGTGCCAGGAGCCAGTAGAACCTCGAATCGACCGATGGTCGTTCCATTGAATGAATCGGTTATCGAACGCCGCGCGAAGAACGAAATCGCTGCACAGTGCTATTCACAAGGCGTCAATCAACAAAAAGGTGTCAGGCTTTTTCGAAAATCTGATTGGTTATTTAGATATCCACGTCTAAAGTTTGAGTAGCAAAAAATATTTGAGTCGTGTTGCTTAAAATGTCGCCACGGGAAAAATATTTTGAAAATCAAAATTCCCTGACACGTTTTTGTTTGTCATTATTCCTCGAATCTTCTGGCCAAATTTCACGTCAATCCGTCAAAACTACATACCCTATTAATTCGTTCAAAGTCGACATACTCTGCCAAAATTCAAGTGCGAAAAACGTAAAAATCAACCAGGAAAACGGGGAAAAACCAAGGTTAACGAAACCAGAAGCGCGTCAGCGGAGAGTTTGCCAAACTGTGCACTCCTCGGAGGAGTGCACTGATAACAGAGATGAAATCTATTGGGTAGGTTGTTCATTTTGATTGCGTGTAATGTAATTTACGCTTCAAGCTAAAGCGATTATTCATTTCGTATCAAAGGAAATGTATAAAGAAAGAAACTGAAGCGCATTTTTACTGTTATTTAGGTACGATTGTGATTTCTTCGTAAGAAATATGCAAGATAGCGTGGAGCGGAGCAAAAAGCGAGAGAAAGGGCGACGCGGAACGCGCTATCTCCAGTATTACACGTGGGCTGATACGCTTCTGGTGAGTTCTATTTCATCGGTCTAATTCTTGCTGATTTTATTCCAATGTTTCATTGCAAACGCGCAGTAAAACGTTATTTGGTTTTATCTCGCTGCAGAAGAAAGAAATCGGCCCAGGGGATGCAGAATATGATATTTGATATTTTCACAGGACGCTTGCAAAGTTACCCTGCAGGACTTTTGCACGGCAATCGACCTCTGTGTACTTGATCCAATAACAGTGGATTAATTTGAAGGCCGCTGCTCCAGTTCTTCGTGATCACCTTCGACAGAACCTTCAACGTCGACTAGAGTTTCTTGGTCGAACCAAGAGCCTTTGTTGCTCTCTGCAAGATCACGTTTTCGATCTTCGCTGAAACCTATCTTTCCCTTTTTCTTAGGCCCTGGCTTCTTCCGGGATTTTTATCCACAGGCTCTTTTCGTTTTTTGATGACTTTTCCATGTGGGAAGCGCCGGCAAAGGAAATAAAATTCGAAGTGAGAAATTTTCTGCAGGCGAGATGTAAACAAAAGGTGCTTATTTCTGAAATAAGAGCTCCCGGATGAAGCGTTTGCCGCGAAAATTCCTCTGGGGCGTCTCGCACTAAGAAGATTATGACACCTTTTTTATTTATTTACTTTTAGATGGAAATACGTTTTCCTAAATATCTCGCGCGCTTTTTAATATTTTTCAATTTTTTTTTTCAGTAAATGTTAGATAAAATCCCCAAATTCTATTTGGTCGAAAAAAAATGTTTTTTCCCTTTTTTACCCTATCGAACCCAGGAAGTACCCTTAAATTACAGAAAAAGGTTGCCCCGAGAATTACTGTATTTTGCGAAACGATTTCAACGAAACAAAATGATGAATAAATCTGTAGAACTGAAGATATCAAGCACTACAACAGTCAGATTTCTGTGTGTGACAAGCTAAAAAGGAAAAAAACACCGAAAGTGCAGAGTTTCCAAATTTAAAGATCTGGGCCCAGTTGTTCAAAGCCCGATTAAGCTAATCCTGGGTTAACATGAACTTTGATTCGAGTATATTTACTAATCCGTAAAGTTTTGGTCGAAAAGATTTTTGTCCCTTAGTTTTGCCTTAGACTTTTCTTTACAATTAGCTTAAAATGAGCCTTTTAAATCATCTTTAATGAGCCTCGGACAACTTTTAATCCGTGGATTAGCGTTAATCGGCTTTCGAACAAATTTTTGCGAAACGATCGGAGCTATGCGTAGACCGTGAAGGGATGTCACTTGTTTGTTCATATGTTTCTAAACGCTTTTCTTATTTATTCCTTGCCGCAATGATGATTCAGATTGGGTAGGTAGTTTGAGAATTATTCAGTATTATTTTGTGGGTAAATCATAAAGAATAAACAAATAAATTAACCCCCGGAATAAAATCAGTAAATATCAGATCCACCAAATGATTTTCAACAGACTTCGCTCCTCTAGCGCGCTTCGGTCCGATTTGCTGATGACAATGAACTTTCCCCAGAACTTTCCCTTACTCTACCTCAAGCTAAAAGGCCTAGGGTAAAATAGCAAACTACCATTTTTGCAAAATTTCATTCGGGTGCGATAAGATCGATTCACCGGAACAAACTTCGCGTCAACACTGAGAGTCGATCTACTGAGTAACGCAACGCTTGACGCATTTTTATATTTACGTTTACTTAGATAAAGCCATAATAGCAACTTTTGCAAGATTGAAAGCTTCTTCTTATGTTATAAAACACTGGCAGAAACCGTCGTTTGGACGTAGAAAGGAATTGCCACGCTGAAAACACCGGCAAAATTTCGGCTACGTGCTAGGCAACCAAAATCGCTCTCATGCATGTACCAAGTTTCATTCGGCAACGTCACGATGCAAAGAACAAAAATTACGTAGAGGTTCTTGGAAGGAAAACTGGCACTTTTTTTATTCAACCAACCCGGAAGCCACAGTGCCTTTCCACTTATACCCAACTTTTGCAATTTTCAGCCCTTCGAAAAAACCTCGAAACGCTCTCAGGTGAGACACAATCTCCCTCGCAGGTTTTGTGTCCTGTCACGTTGCGTGACGAGACACAAGACTGAAATACATGTATAAACTGCATTTAATACATTCATCTGGTTCACGCACAGAGAGCTAGCGCTTTGATTTCGAACAAGTAGTATTCGACTAATCAGCTCAGATTTATGTTTTCTATAACATACGCTGAATATTCAATACCGGTTAGGAGTTGTTTTTAAAGTGGCCAGTAGTTACGAAGCGGATAAATTAGATTTGAAATATGATAGCTGTCGCTGGCTGATTTCATAAAATGCTAATTTTGCGGTTTGTCATCAACCCGTTGCATTCTTTTGTTTTATTTGACAATATACAGCCCATGTAGATGTAGAATAACTTCCAGACTGCAGATTTTAGTTTCTGTACCAAGAACCCGATTTGAGAAACGTTGAAATTGTGAGGATTTATAATTTTATTTTAATTACTTAATTTTCATTGTTTATGTGCCATGAACTGCAATAAATAAATAAATAAATAAATAAATAAATAAATAAATAAGTAAAAACGGTACTTGCCCTTTCATATATCTTCGAGAAACGTGACCAATTTCAAGCACAAGCATTTTTTTTTTTTAATTTTAAACTGCAGTACCTTTACTTAAATGTCATCACAATAAATATCAATTCCCTTTAAATTAATTTACATGGAGATGTATAAATAACACTATTTGCTGGCTAGGTAAAGTAGGATCTTCTTATGAGTCAGGCCAAAGTGCTAGTGCAGAAATTTCTGACACAGATGATGTTTACACATACATGTAGACAAAAAAATTACACATGTAGACATGTAAAAGTTCAAATGCTTTTGAAAATTTGGCATTTTCCATTGAACTCAAACAAACTTAATAAGACTTCTCTGAGAGATGCAGGAAGGAGGCCAACGATCTGTGTTAACAGAAATGCCACTGTTAACTTATTCAATTTAAATTGTCTAAATTAATTATCTGATTTGACCATTATTTAGGAGAGAAATTTAAGAAAAATGGGAAGTCACTACTACTGTATGTCCACTTCTCTACGCTACCTGTACATAAAGGGACAAACTATTTAAGGAAAAGAAAACTTTGATTTTAGCAGCAAGTTCACCATGCACAGTGTACTTGTAGTTCCTTCTCAGCAATTTTAGAAGATTTGTTACCGTTAGTAGGTGTTTATGTTTCCTTTGTAAAATCGCTAAACTGGGATCTGGTCCCACTAAAGTAAATTTAAACAAAATAATTATTTTAGTCTAACTATTGATGTGCTAATTTTTGGAAACATTCGCAAGTCCCAATTTTTGGTTTCTGGTTGCATCAAAAGAAGTTTTAATTTCCAAAACTCTATTGATTGACATCATCATTGCAGTGTAAGCACTGGCCTGTTAGGCCGGTCACGATCAAGTTGAGGTCATACATCGGCTTTGGTGTTCTCCAAATTATTCCGCTAGATAAATTTTGTCTAGGCTATATTCACAGGCCGGGACCAAGCAACTAAAATTCGTTGGCGTGTGCTGAACATTGACTTTTCCAGTTTGACTTCCGTCGAAGAAATTATGAAAAGACCAAGCTAAAAACTTATTTTGTGTCGCTGTAATGCGCGCTCGTAATCAACTTGGTAGCATTTCCAGCCGTAATTTTTTTCAAGACATAATAATTGGGCCGGCGTAAATGACAGCCTAACGGCAAGTTTAACAAAATTGTTTACTTTGCAAAAAATTTGCTCGCCTCCGAGGAAGCGCTTCAACTCCTCTGAAGATTGGCGCATTTCGTGGATTGCTGAAATTATCGGCAAAAATTTGGAAAGTTTTGAAAATATGAGGTCGTACTTAAGCTTATGTTACCCAAAATGTTACCTAATTTTCTTCCTACCTTTATAGCTGGACTAGTAAATTCTCCGCTTACATCTGTAAATGTCTTAGCTAGATTCTGGGGTTTTGAGTCTCCCTCCGCGAACGGCTACGTCGACAAAGTGATCTATGCGTGATGGCGTGCAATTGTGCTGTATCTGATCCAGTGGGAATGGCCTCAGCGCCAAGGAAAGTGAGTACCAAAATGTTCGTGTATCCCAGTCGCGACATTTCTTCCTCGATGTACAGGTGACCTTTGAGCCGTAACTGCAGCATTTTCAAAGTCAATAGAATCCTACGTGCAGGAATTTTGTTCCTCATGCAAACACAGGTTCCAGACTCCAGAAGTTCTGTGCGATCGTACAAGACACATCTCACCTTGTTAATTGTAACAATGTTTACTTTGTACACTGAAGATTGCCAAAATGAAATCCTCCTCAATTGTAAATGTCTTTTGCGTCCGTATCCTTCTATATATCCCTCTATTTTGTCTCGCTTTGTACTGCGGCGATTGACCACGGGCGAAATATTTTACAGCAGCTCACCGATCATTGCAGCTGAAACAAAATTTACACTTAACCAAGTTGATTTCATGTCCTTTTCTTTTTCTTTAGGCAGCTATTGAGAGTTTTTCGAACATTGTAGTTACCGTTTCCCTCCAAAACAAGAAAAAAACGAAGGAAAGATCGCATTGTTCGTGCGTTGCACTGACTTTCGATGCCGAGCAAACGAGCAACGGGTCATCGGGCAAACCTGCTCGGGTAGCCAATCACAGCGCAGGATTTGTCTTATCTTGCCCGGCCCGCTCGCGTAGCAAGCCATAAAGAAAAATTATGAAAAAGAAGGGAAGAGGAAAACAATTCTGGAGGATTTCATTTTTGCCATCTTTATATTATTGTATAAGTAAACATGTTTTGGAATTAACAAGGTAAGATGTGTCTTGTACGATCGAACAGAACTCCTCAGCAGGAAACTGTGATGCAAATGTTACTTCAGGCTCTGCCGACCAAAAGAAAGACGAAAGCACTGAGTAATGTGCGAAACTATTCTATTACCGTCCGCTTTTTCGAGAAACCTGTTGGCACTTTATATATTTCACTTTTCTTAGTTGTGTCTCTAGCCGCACAGCGGCCCTTTCAGACAACTTTAATTTGGGAGCTCATTAGTAAGCTTAAAAAGGTCTAAAAAAAATAGCGCTTCAGAGTTTAAGGATACGCTGAAACTGTCTTTGAACAGAGTTCTAGGATACAAAACTAATTCCTTTGGCGCTGAAACTGCTTTAGCTTCAGAGTTCCAGGATACGAAATAATTCCTTTGGAGTTGAAACTCCATGATTAAATATTTCCGATACGATTCTTTCCCAAATTTGTCGGGGGTACCGAAGAGTGGCTTCTATTTATTGTGCATAAAGAGGAAGGAAAAGGAAAAATGATACAATTTTAACACACTGTCTTGTCTACGCCACACCTTCACCGAGGGTGAATGGAGAAGAAACGTAATGAGTATTGTGAGTAACTGTTAACCTCAATCTTTACTCAATCTTTTTCACTCGTTGGGGCTACACACGCTACCTAAAGGACCCACCCTCAAAACATCTTGCACTACTTCCAGGCCAACAGTAATGACATTGCAAATGACATTGTACGTGAGCGGCATGCGTTGACTTCCCTAGGCGCTGAGAACTTCTGATTGGCTTCTGCACACATTCAGCCTTAAAAGAACAGCATTATAGATCATCTTTTCAGTATAGTTTCGAGGACAGAGCATGAAACCAGATTTGAGCATAGTTAGCAGAGGGTCCCCTCTATGATGTGAGCTAAGAAGTCAATTATTGATAAAGGTAAGAAAAAAGTTAATAGAGGTAATAGGTGTAAAGTTCATAGAGTCCTTCTCCTTACTAAGCAATTTCAAATTTAAGTGTTGCGTCTTTTTTGTAATTGTGTGGGTTCATAAAGGAACTAGAAAATAACACCTGATGTGGGAAAGAAAACATCATGATAAAGACTTGATTTCCGTCGGGACTGTAATCAAGTTGCAGTTCATGGACTCTTGGTGCCGCAAAATGCATGAAAGTGGTCTTGATATTTGGAGTTACAGTATACATCATTGGTTTAGTAAGACGATAATTTGAGCATTGCGTAATTCCACTATATTTTTTTGTTAATTTATGTTTTATCTTTTTCGTGGAAGCCTGATCGCATGTTGCAGTTACATTGTTTTTTTCTGATCGAAAACTTTTACCTTTTACCGCCATAGGTGTTTGTTGCCCTTTTCTTCTTCCCGTAAATAACACACAGCATCATGATCGACACATTTGAAACTGTTTGAGTTTTTTTTTTAAAAGAATGAAACTCCCCAACTTTAAAGGGTTTGGCTTTAATTTGAAACGAAAGTTTTTCTTGAAGAACAAGATGTCCCTAATAGCATTTTGGCTGGATGCTTAATGTGGCCTCATTTATTCGTATTGTATACTTCGCAGCTTTTTAAAACTATCCTAGCTAATGGAATAGTTTGAGTCACAAAGATAGCGTGATTTCCGTATTCCCTTGTGTTACGGTACTTATCGTTATACCGGAAATTGTGACCACACACATGGCCTCACTCACATTTCCTATTCTGGTTATGTAATTTTTATAAAAGTGTAAGATTAAAAAAAAAGAAAGAAAAAGAGGCAAAAAGCTTTCCTTCATGAAAACTTTTAGTAAAAATTGACAATCAAACCTGTAATCTTTTTGTGAAGTGGATTTCCAGTAGCGTTTAGCATCAATTCGACAAAGTGATGTGATATGTGTTTAATAGCTTATCAGTGACCTTTACTCCGCGCATTGTGGTTCTACAACTGTCAAACAAAGCATGATTCCTTCAATAAAATCTGCAATTTCACAGCGACAAACCGATGAGTGGTGTCGGATCACTGTACTTGTAGACCTGGATCAGCAAATTGTTTCAAATACAACTGAAATACTGACGGCAGACTGATCCCAACGGCGGAGGTGACGAGCTTGATAGAATAAACAACAAAGGCTAGAATGACTGAAATATATTTGTTGAAAAAAACAAAAAACAAATCTTTTGCCCGATATTTCGGTTTACAATACAAACCTTCCGCAGGGGCTGAACTAAAAAGAAACGTGAGATGCATAAAAGGATCGTTACAAACGAAGATTCATTTGTAAACCTCCATATTATCATGGCCCAATGAAGCCTCTCTAAAAAATATCAATTATAATCGATTGCCCTTGATTCGCGTGACCGGTCAAATTTTTGAAATTTGAACGGAGTCAGTTTGAAATTTACATGTCAGTTTTGAACATCATCGGCGAGATTTCAAAGTTCCAGTAGAAATAACCCTAGTTTATTGACAATGTAAATCTATTGATTTTTTTCGAAGTATTTCCAAAATAAAAATTGTTTACCAAGAATTCTGATTTTTTACGTCTTTTTTGGAAAGATTTCTCAAGATTCAGCTGAAGATTCCATTCAAATGCCGGACATATCATTACAAAAAAGGAAGTCGAATGTTCATTTCATTCTGGTCACTTTAGTCGTGACCAGTTTTCCCTCAAAAATGGAAAGAATGATTTCAATGTAAACAAAACAATGTACTAAAATGGGAGCCATTTTGGAACTTTGCTGACAATAATACTGAGGTTCAGTTGAAACCTCGATTGAGGGGTCAACTAGATATTGTTTTCTGGTGGGTGACCGACGCGACCTCATCACAAGTGATGACAAGCTATTCTTATTGCGGGCTCAAGGAGAGACCGCAAACCTATTTTGGACGCAAGATCTCGATCTTGCATCAAAATTGTTCTGCCAAAATCGATCGATAAATCCTCGTAAACCAATCAGAATCCATTTCCACACGAACAAGCATATTTTAACAGATGGCCGCCGCGTCGGCCAGTGTACTCGATTTTCAAAGCCAAAGTTTCGCATCATTGGAGTGTTAACGTACATTTAAGAGATTGAAAATGGAAAGAAACAGTTTTCTTTAAACTCAATTGTCGTTATGATGTCAAAAGAAGAGCAGCAAGCGCTGAAGACTTGTTTCGACGAACTTCATTTGAGATTCGATGCGAACCGACAGTGGAATCGTAGATGATATAAACATCTACCATGTTCTTTTCACCTGAATACTCTACAAATATGGCAAATATAGGACTTTGGTTGGGCGTTTGCTTTACAATTTCTTCACATGAACACTCGACAGATTTCGCAATGGGACACGACATGTGCGAAGGTAATATCACTGGATTCCAAAGCGCAAGTGTTTACATACTTGTACCTACAATTTTTCCACAGAATAAGATATTAGACATTCTTTTGCATTTTGGAGGCTCTATTTAAGCAGTACTGGCATGTTTGGCTTTATAAATTCGATTCAGAGCAGCTTTCCAATCGATCGACTCTTACACCGGAGCACGTGGACAAGAGTGACCCAAGATTGCGGCTTTTTCGCGGAATGTGACACGATCGCTTCTGAAATAACTTCCCTGCGCAAGATTATACTTGATTTTACTTAAATCTTTCGAATGAAAACTTCGGAAAAAGCATTTCCTTATCTAAAAACGTACAACGTTTACTGTAGAATTCGGCAAGGAACCGGGGAAACTTCAACGTGGCCGTTCGCTTGCCTTTGAGCAGACTTTGAAATCCGCCACGAATGTTTACACTCTTAGGCGTAGCGTTACAAATCTGACAGATTTGCATAAATATTATCGAGATCATCACGTTTTCTTCATTTTCTATCAACTAATTTTAAATTGTAACCGTGCCTTCCACTGACAGATGACTGGAATACCTGTCCACTAAACCCTGTAATAAACAGTAAAGGAAGCGAAACTAAAAGATCGCGACTTTTTCGGCCGCTGTTTCACAAGCTGAGAATGGAAACGCGCTATCGCTACCAGTACGCTGCACATAATTATGCTTGATTGTACTTTAATCTTTCGAATCAAAACTGCTAGCTGGGCAGTTAACAAAATCGATCAGCCCAAACCTCTTTTCACAGTCAGGACATCTCCACTTAGGGAATTAACACTTCTGTTTGTCGCAAAGGTGTTGCCTGAGTGGAGATGCCACTGTTTCTTGGATGAAAAAGTTAGCAATTTGGGACATTTTCTAGTAGGGCACTTTTTGGATAGTTTGCATGTGCGCTGATTTTACAAAATCATGGTGAGGATCTTTGACAAATGTAATATTCAGATATAAGCTTGAATTTGTCAATAAAGATGTTGCTTTTACGCTTCGCTAGGTTGAGTCTAGGTTTTGGGTCCATGGATGAAATCCTTAAGTGCTATGATGACCATTCAAAGAAAAAACATAACTTTATATAGTTGCATTCATTTATCCATATTTCACTCTGTGTAATTATCGAGAACTTTCCGTCATTTCACCGAGCTCTTTTCGGAGCTTGAGTGAACTTAAACCCTGCAAAATCGCCGCTTTTTATCCTGTAGTGACTGGAACTAAGATATCGACAATTCAAGTGTCTTTATCTTCTTTCATTGTATAATAATATGGTCTCTTCTAAGATTGTCGTCCTTTTTGGCCATTCTATAAACTATACCAACGCGTCACTGACAGCGTTATGTTATGTTTCCTCAAAAACCTCTATCGTGTAAACAATCACCACCACGAATCGTATTTATAATCCTAACGCTGATTTATATGATTGATTTATTTATATGTAAATTGAAGATGCATCGTCTCTTGTTTATAAATACGATCACCTTCAGGTCGTGAAAATGTGGTCGTAATAGCGAGGTGGTCTGATTAACTAGGTTGTAAAACTAAGGAAATGACTGCACTTTAAATTCGTTCGGGCACACAAAAAAATGGTCGTAATCTCGAGGGCGGTTAGTATTCACTCGGAAGTGGTCGTAAGGCGGGGTTCTACTGTAATTCTTACTTAGTTAGTCTTATCTATCATAACTTGCCTGCTTGGTTGCTTACTGACTTACTTGTTTATTTACCTGCTTTCTAGGGTCAGGATTGACGAAGATGGAGGCGTTAGAGACGGATTTTAAGGGGAAAACCTACAGGTAAGTGGCAAACTGTGCTCCGGTCCACTTACAGTCTAGTCTGTGATTCTTTGACACGTTCTCATATTCGTTTCTCGTTACGCACGGTTTTAACATCACATGCGATTTGATTAAAAAAAGGACAACAACAACAACCCAACCCAAACAAGTTACATTCCATACAAAATGACGAGCTACGCAATTTTGATGTTTGGTTGAAATGTAATAAGCTCTCGGTCAATCTTCAAAAACTAATTACATTACACTTTAGTTTTTTTATAAGAGCGTCTAATTTTGGAGCTGAGGCTGAACGTTCTTATATTTTTTTGCGATTTGAGGCTGAAAATGTTCTTTTAAAAGATGTTCTTAAATAACATGGTATACACTACATGTATTTCAGTAAATCAATGCGGACATGACCAGGAAACCTATCAAAGTACATTGCCTGCTGAGATATGGTATCAAGAACTGCTGATTATGACAAACCGAGATGTGTGTCACCATTGTTAATGTTATAAAAAACATACCCTAAGTATTTTGGTTACATTTGTTACCTTGATTTTATATACAGATTAGAAAAGTAAAAACGTTCTTAATCGACTCTCAGCCTGAGGAATGTTCTTAAAATTTTGGTTAATCTCAGCCTCAACGTTCTTATAAAAAGGGTTCGCATAAAAAAAACAGAGTGTATCTTTAAATCCAGATAGAAGAAACTTAACTACAATTGTATCCTTTTATTTGGAAATCAGTCTCTGAACCAAGCTAATCTGACCAAAGTGTTAGGTGTCTATGTTGATGAACATCTAACCTGGAAGCATCACATCAGCTTTATATGTAAACAAATTTCCAAGTCAGTGGGTATCATATTCAGGTCCCGATTTTACTTATCTTCAAAAACAAAACTTACTTTGTACTACGCGCTAATTTATCCTTTCATCACCTACTGTAACTCCACCTGGCCGTCTACATATGTGTCTTACCTTAATAGAATATTTTACTTGCAAAAGCGCGTTGTGCGAGCCACTGCCAATTAGATTATCGAGCACGCTCTGCTCCCCTATTTGCTAAATTGGGTAATTATCTTAGACATTTTCCAAGTTAATTCATTTAAAATAGCCAAATTTATGTTTTATTATCAAAATCAATTATTAGCTTCAATGTTTCTGAATTTGTTTCTAACAAGTAGCCAAGTGCATAATTATGGCACCAGAACAGCCAACCACTATCGATCGCATTCTTGTCCCAAGATCTGGAACTCTCTCCCTGTATCAATTACTTCTTCATCTAGCTTATTCACCTTTAAGTGCAGTTTTTATCAAAAAAAAAAAATCATGAATTGACCATGCCGCACTTACGCGGCACCATATTTTCTATTTATTAATAACAGCCAAGGTGGCCTCTCTTATAAGCCTGGTGGTTTCTTGGGGTCAGGCTCCTCGCCATTATTGTAAATTGAATGATTTCGTTTGTTTTTAGTAAGGCAAATAAATGATGGACGTTTCTTTGGCACATTTCAAATATTTTAAAACAGTTATTTCAGACAACTTTCCTGATTAGTGGAAAATACTACCCACATGCCATTTTGCACTCAATGCGCGAGCGATTTATTGCCGGCCGGTCGTCAACTTTTCCAGCATTTGGAACACACTACAATAACAAAGATGACACCGTTAGCAAACACCTAACTGAAGCATTCTTACCTTGACGCACTTATTTATACGAGAGTTTGGCCTCCTTTTATTCCTAGACGTGTCTAGGAATGCCGCTTAATATTTCGTTTAGTTTTTTCAGTTCGTTTGACTATCTTTGCAGCATTCTGCACGAGATGTTCTATTTTGCAAAATTACTGAACGGCCGCAATTTCAATTATCCAAGTTAATCGATATAGAATATATCGCGGTATATTCTATCTAATATATATATATTTAGCCAAGCCTAAAAGCGGAGCTCCATAATTCCTTTTTAATAGCATTTATATACATGCTACTCTGCTTATTGTATAAACGTAATAACGTTACAAATTCTTCATCCCGTCTTGAGTTAGATATATCTTAAGGTCATTCCCCTGTTTTGCAGTGCGCAACTCTACTGTACACAATGGCAAAATAAAACATTTACGCTCATTTCTAGCTAACTACTGAGTATCACTCAATCTGACTTGCATCTAACAACAAAATTCTTAATTTGCATTTTGCGCGGAAATTAAGGTGTTTTCATAAGACTCGCCTCAGTCCCTTCGCGGAGAAACCAGTTTTGAAGCTTGATTTACCACTGCTTTGCGAAATATCTGCAAAACCAACCCGGTGAACCTATTTTCTCTTTTCAGATTTCTAACCACAAAATCGTTTGCCAACTACCGTGAAAATTTAAGGAAAGTCCTAGTGTTAGAAATATCAAATTTTGCGCCTAATATCTAGCCAATGGACATTTTCGCCTACCTTCAGAGGTAACAAATTAGATTGTTTTGTTGAATATCTCAGTAGTACTGGTTAGGAATAGTTTTGAAACCGATTTCACATTGAAAATGATTTATGAACAGGGAAAAAATTTTATGAAATGAGCCAATAACTGTTCTCTTAAGAAAATAATTCCTGTTTTTGGCAAATGCTCTATTATAGTCCTTTTTGTCCAAACATGCAGAAATTACCATATTACAATGCTTCGTTGCTGAAGAACAAGCATGGTGACCCCCTATTTTTATTTCATTTTTGCACTTTACTTATAGTGAACCACACATGGGCAAAGTTTGGAAAAAATCTGAGTGTAGGTTTTATTTTAGGGAATGACCTTAAGTGCATATAAAGCAAACTTTTTACGCGTCAGCGGAAAATGTTTTGAACCATAAGCTGTTCTTGTTGATCGTGCGAGATCACATTGCTGAATTCCGATGACGTTCGAGACCATAAAACACTTGTGGATGAAAAAATTACGCTCTCTCAAATATTTCTCCTGTGGAAACTATTAATGCATTTGAGTAACGTTTAAATTACGTACAATGAAGAAAATTTGGCGACCAAGTAATGTTTACGCGCGTGCAACTTGGCTGCTCGGATAAAAATAAAATTTTTGTTTCAAATTTATTACTCTGTAAATATTCCTCGTACAGAAATATTTATAGTCTCATAACAAACGTAACAAGAAAAGAAATAAAGGAAAAGTAACGTTTGGTTATGGTTCGAGATATTTGAACGTTTACTTTAAAATTAGGGCGTACTGTTTACAAATATGCGCTGGGAATGAATTACACAAGTCGAGCACAAAATGTTCAAAACCGCTAGTAATGACTCTAGGAATTTCTCCTAAAGAAATAATATTAGTCTCTAACTAAAATTTAAGAAAAAAAAACAGGCAAAATAATGTTTGGTTGTGGCCTGGAGCGTGTTTACAAAACTTATGCGCTGTGAATTGCGAACGAATAACATAAGTCCAGCAAAAAATATAATGTCGTCTCAAAACGGTGGTTTTTGATTGCCTCAAAAACTGTCATGTAAGCATGACAGCACGGCACTTAAATGGGTTCGGCGCGCACAGATAAAATTTTATTTCTGTGAATGAACATGCGACGTTGGATGGTGTTGTTTATTTCTTTTTATTTGAGTTTACAAAGCTTCTGACACTGTTCAAGGACCACTTATAATATTTTTTTGTGGTGAACATGTACCATGGTACAGCGGATACAACTTTTTTCTTGAAGGTAAGCGAAAAAGAGTGATTATAAATTCGATGAAGAGAAATTTATTTGAAAGACTTTCTTACGTATGAAAGCAGCCAAGGTAAATAACAATGAACTTAAATTCCAATAAATTATGGCATTTTCAAAGCAAAAGGATCTGTTTCTTTTCTGATGTCTCTTATCTCTAGAAAAAGATTGCTCCAAGAGCGCTGCTGCGTTCTCTTTCATGGCTCAGGTTTGTCAATTTGATCTTCTTGTCGTAGCGCCGAACGGCAGACGCGGTAATTTTTACGGTATTCTTCGCCGCTTGGTTTCTTTTAAATTTCTAAATCTCCACGGGATCTAAGCTACGATAACAATGCTCTGTTTTCGTTTTTGGGTACTAGTGTGGTTGCCCTTTTTATTCTTGCTACTGGTTGTGAGGTTTATTCATCACTGTTTTCAGATTGTTGTTTTTGTCTCGGCGGTAACAAATTTTCAATAAAATTTGCTGGTAGAATGTTTAAACCTACTAGCTCGTCTATTTCTCTTACAGAAATAATTCTAGTCTCTAATAAAGTAAACGTTAACAAACGGAGAATACAGAAAAAATAATGTTTGGTTGTGGCCCGAAATATTTCAGTCAGCGCTTAAAATCAGAGCGTGTTTACAAAACTCATGCGCTGAGAATGGCCAATGAACTACACAAGTCCAGCACAAAATGTTCAAAACAATTCATAACTCTGTGAATATTTCTCCAACAGAAATAATTCTAGTCTCAAAGTAAACGTTAACAAACGGAAAATAGAGGAAAAATAATGTTTGGTTGTGGTCCGAAATATTTCAGAGAGCGCTTTAATTTAAAACTAGAGCATGTTTACAAAATTTATGCGCTGCGAATGGCGAATTAGCTGGAGAAGCCCAACACAAAATGTTCAACACAATTCTGTGAATATTTCTTCTACAAAAATAATTCTAGTCTCTAAGTAAACGTTAACAAACGGAGAATACCGAAAAAAATAATGTTTGGTTGTGGCCCGAAATATTTCAATGAGCACTTTAAATTAGAGCGTTTTTACAAGACTTATGCGCTAACATAACAAAAACACAAAATGTTCAAAACAACACATAACTCTGTAAATATTTCTCCTACACAAATAATTCAAGTCTTTAAGTAAACGTTAACAAGAGGAGAATAATGGAAAAATAATGTTTGGTTGTGGTCCGAAATACTTAAACGCTTACTGCGTGTTTACAAATGTGCCCTGCAAATGAATTACACAAGTCCAACACAAAACATAACTCTGTGAATAGCCCTGTGCATGCTAAGGGTTAATCTATCCACGAATATTTGTCGTATGGCAACAATTGAAGTATTTGCGTATAATTTGAAGTATGTTAAATATGGAAAATTACCGACAGTTGCCTGCAAAAATGCATTAAATTTCTATGCGACTTGCGCGTTGCTTACTCACCCAGCTCACCACATGTTTGTTTCAACTGACATTTCGCCTGTTTTTTCATCGCTGTCAGGTTTCAAATTTTCTTAATAGTCGCCTGCTTTCTTTACATATGTAGTTTGACAATATATTCTACGAAAACAGGAAATTAGTGCTCTTCAAAATTCTCGTTTGTTTTTCTTAAAGAAGTAAGCCTTCCCATTTCCCGCTGAAATAAAACGCGGGTTGCCGCACAGGTTGAGTGTGGCATTTCACAATGGCTTGCATAGAGGGGCGGACGTACGACGGACGGTCGGACAGTGACGTCATAACCCAAATTTTTCGCTTTCATGGGTATACCAAAATCTCTTATCAATGGGGCTCCGAGCGCGCGCCTCCGGCGCGCGGAGCTCCGCTATGATATGAACCAGCATCATGCCGCCATAATCAAGGATGGACACCCTAACGGGAGGCCATTTTGACTTATGGGCTTAGCCCCATGTACTGTACCACAAAATCTATTTTTAGAAAAAAAACTGCCATACACGCGTGATGCACACGCGTGTAAATGATCCGGATCGCGCGTGGAGAAATTGAAAGTTTTTTCCTCCTGTTTAAAATGGCGTCCAAATGTCTAAAATTCAGTCAGGAATATCTCATCGGTGGACACATTTGAGGACTTAGATTCAGTCCCAACGAAAAGGTACTGAATTGAAAGAATACGGGGAGAGTTGGAATAAAAACATATTGATCATAGTCAAAAAAGGCGCCAAAGCGGTGGTGCTGCGTGCATTACTACTGTTGAATTTTACGGATCGACTTGCCTGCGTAGAAGGCGTTTCCGGCGAGCGAAAAGCTATGTTTCGGTTTCTGACCGCGCCAGCTGCTTTCTGCCACTTTTACCAGTATGATATGGTCCAAATGATACTCGAGAATTGTCTAAAGTTCAGTTACTTGTTGTTGGAGAAAATCTAAACAGTTCCTGCGGCTCGTGGTTGCACTTAGACGTCATTTTATGGTCTACAAGAGTATAGACGATAGAAAACTGCCGTCGATTAGGTATTAAAATGGAAATTTATGATGCTGCAAAGTTGTTACGTAGTTTAAGTAATTGACCTCCATATTGAGCTCTGTCAGTTTTCATTGTTTTCTTACTCATGTTGAACTTAAAAAAGAGCTTTTTGCTGCTTGGAATCAAGCTCCGTTGTCCTGCAAAGGAAGAAGCAAAACAACAACCGGCTACATGGCTGGACTTTCTGACCAGGAAAAAAAAAACGCTAAAATTTTACTTGCCGTTTATGCCCTCTTACATTCGTAAACTGACTGCAACCGGTTTCTTGGCTATAAACAAAGCTTATTACTGATGCCGGGATAAAAAACAGTGGAGGATGCATTTGACTGTGACCGTCACCCAGTTGAAACATTTGGATTGGTTTCAGGGTTGTAGTCAAGATACGTACCACAAAATAAGGTAAAAATCTCTTCTGTCATTAAGCCTTAATATTTAATTTGTTTTTACTCCCGCGGACATGCATGAAAACTTGTCGTTTGTCTGCTAGTTTTGTTTTACCTCTTTAGTTCGTAAGTTTTGAGGCATTTTACGAATCATTATTAATATTAAGCTTACTTTGATGTTAAAGTTGCTAGTTAAACTTTTAGGAAATTCATATCCTGTGAACATGAAAAAAGAAAGAGTTTGAAAACAGATAAGAGAGTGTTTACAGCTTGTAATTATGTCCTTGTAGCCTCCTTTTGGAAAATCAGCTCAGATATATATACAGAACAACAAGGTTTAATAGCTCAACATCTTGGTTATAGACGTGACACAGTGGCCATGGCCAAAACGAATAGACTGAATCACAGCGCGATATTGTTGGCGAAGCAAGTTCGACTTGCAAGGTCTGTTTCCTAGAAAAAAAAGAACCATTGCTACACAGCTTTCTGATGTTTTGATCAGTAGATTCAGTCATATTTCTAAGCTAGGATTCGAATGTTTAAAATAAACATAATTTCAATTACCTTGGCGAAAAACAGCGAATGGAAAATTGACTTCGAGCTGGCTACCCTGAGTGTCAGAGACCTTTCATGCGCGGTTTCCGGTTTCGGTCCCGCGCAAAAACCCTCTGGACCAAAGCGCTATTGCTTTGATAGCGCTGAGCCAATCACAGGCACGATTAAATCTGTTTAGTCCAGATTTTGGACTAGAAAGCTGATTGGCTTCTTACGACCACCTGAGGGAATTTGAATCTAACAGAAAGAATAGAACACCACGTCAAAAGAACAAGTTGTCCTGCCGTTGTTGGCGTATTGATGTGAGATGTACACATGATAGATCGAGGCTTCAATTAGGCTTTTGTCGGTTCTTGCGATTCTGAAAGTTTTGAAAAAGCACTCAAGGAAAGTATAAGTAATGTATTAGAAACGTTCAACGGTGTCGAAAAAATTAAGCGTGGAAGAAACAGAGTGAAATCACATGTATAAACGCGCAAAAATGTTATTTTGCGAAGGCGAACGGCATGAAGTAATTCTCGCCATGTCGCTCTATTATTTACGCGACATCGCGGTTTTCCTCGCAGACCCAAATGCAATTTAGTCAAAAAGTACATTGTCTGAGTAACAAAAAGATGGTTCAATTTTCTGTGTAGGGTAGGATAAATGGTTGCCGAAATTTCAATTTTCGAAAAAGTTGTTGACATTTGGCGTAAACTGAAAACCCGTTTTTGTCATTTCTTCACGTGCCAGTCCATGTGATCACCTTTGGAGACGTTCGATTTGTTTAGCTTAAATGAAATCCGATAAAAAGATCAAAGTTCAGTGGGAACGGCAAAATGTATTGCTCTGGAGCAGTTTTTTCTCGCGGCTTCGCTCGCTTCGCCGCTCGATGGCGCCAAAACCCTGAAATCGCCAACATCCAGAAAGAAGCGACACGAATAGTATGCGTTAACGTCGAACGCAAATAGATTTTTTTGGTACAACAAATGGAATTGCGTGGACTCCACGCTCACGGTCTCCATCTTTGATTATGGCTCCTGTCAATATATAAGAGATTTCAACTTGCCACATATAAAAGATGTTTGACCATATATAAGACATTTGAGCATGCCTGACTGACTAACAAGGGAATGACTCTCAAAATTGGTTTGACTTAGTTATACTTAAAGGTCTGATTAAGGCATTTTCCCGCGTTTTGATTATTTTAATCTTTCTGAATCCAGATTTGTCGGCGGCAGAAAGTAAACTAAACAGTTAATGACTTTTCAGAACAGTGATGGGGAGACAGAGCCGCCATAAGACACCTTCCTATTTACTTACTTATTTAATTACCTAGCTACCATGTAAGACTGGTGACTAAAAGGAAAGGTTACCCAGCTTCAAAACAACATGGCTGATCGAAGTATGAACCGTCCGAAGGATATGACTTCAGTGAATGATATCGCTTGTAACCACCAGAAAAAAAAAATTCAAGAGAAACAAATCCAAAAAACGCATTTGATGCCCACTGTCGAGATATGTCATCAGCTAGTGTCATAAAGGTTAGTTTTCATGGATAGAGAACCGCGATGAAAAAAGGTTAAACTCCGAGGAGACTTCCGCTTTGAAAGGGTTATTCAATGACTGTCACTTCTGTTGTTTTCAGTGTGGCGCTGTACTGTAACTTTTATAATATTACTTGTATTATAATACTTGAGAAACGCAACGATTACAAAACCTAAACTTTTTGGCGGGTCGTCTACAATCGATTTCGTGGAATGCTGACAAGTTGTATGATTTAAGCTATTTTAACCACGCTTTGGACTAATGCTTGAGGTAGGCTTGTTTCTTCCAGAAAAGACAAAGTAAACGTCACTGCAAGACTTACACCCTCGTTCGGTTCAGAATGCATGAAGATACATGTTACAGTTTGGAGCATCGATCTCGCATGAGCAAACTTGAAATTTGAGAATGCCCTTACTTTTCTTGTGGCCATCCTTTGGCCAAATGAAAATCACTTTTGAAAATTGACAGGGGGAATACTTTTAGCGTCATCTAACTATCCATAAATACACTTCTTGCTACTGAAGAGGCTGATACTAAAAAATACAAAATATATGGTAATGGGGTATTTAAAATCCGTATTCTGTGTACAACTTAATTTCAACAGGCTTTCCCCAAAGAAACACAAACCAAAAGGGCAGACGATAAGGCGACTCAGCGCAAGCTTGGTAATATGCCTTCATTTTTTCCTTATCAAATATCAGATGATATTGGAAAAGATAAGCACACTGGTAGTCAAATACCCAAGCAAGATAGTTATCACCATGACCCTTCTATCAGTTTTGAGCTTTCTAGGATTCCTGAGCATGAGTCCCCCAAACCTAGCAGAGGAGTTGTTTGTTTCAGAAGAAAGTCGCCTAACAAAGGATTTTAAGACAGCAGGGGAATATTTTCCGTCAATTCTGTCAAGGCGAGAGGAAGTGATACTTCGCCCAAAGGCGAAAAACGGCCCTAACGTGCTCTCACGAGCCTGTTTAAAAGACGCATTACTCGTGCATGAAACTGTTGTAACATTAGACGGTTTTCAAAATGTCTGTGTGGATGCGAAAAATGAACGGCCTTTATGGAATATCTCATGCATGATGACCAACCCTTTAGAAGTGTGTGATTTGAATGAGAAGAACTATGAGCATTGTCTACAGGCTATTGCGAGGGCATGGCAAAACGCCAGTACAACATTATCAGATGGCCGAACGTTCAAGTTCAATCAAAAACTGTTTATAAATGGATTTAAACCAGGCAACGAGAGTGTGAAAAACGACATAGTTTCTGCAAGAGCTATCAGAATGATCTATTACCTGAGGAATCCTTCAGACCAAGATCCATCTACAGAGAAACTTCTATCGTGGGAATCATCCTTCCTTCAAAAGATGGAGGAGCTTCGTTCAAAGATGGTATGTGCATCACTGTACTTCACCTCGTCTCAAAACCGTGACACAGTTGCCGCCCTACTATTTTCCGTTGAAAGCTTGCCAATTTTCCTTAGTTTCACATTCCTCGTGTGCACATCTGTCCTTCTTGTCACTTGCAAAATGGGGAATTTTCACCCTGTAACTATCCTCCTAGGATTCTTGACAATAGCATGTGTAGCCATGGGCTTAGCATCATCACTAAGCATAAGCTATTTGGCATCTCGTAATATCTGGCAGTGCCACTGGATACTCACATTTCTTATGTACTGCAAAGGAGCCACTGATGCATTTATCTTAATCAAGGAAATGCACAAAGAAAGGCACACGCCGTCTGTTGAGCACAGAATTGCAAACTGTATGACGAAATCTGGTATGGCTCTCACAGCATCGAACCTAATCTCTATTATCGTGTTTGGTCTTGCTCTGATGTCTTCTTTTCCAGTTTTCAGAGAATTTGCCATTGTTGCTCTGATAAATTTTCTGTATCACTATCTCGTCTTCTTGATTCTTTTCATGGCCTGTTTATTTCTTTGTCTGAAGAAATACCAACATAAGGAATTGTCCTGTTGTCGCGTTGTTGACTCTGTTGTTGACGCCGACCCCGTAACAGAAAGCATCCAAGAGGATGTATACACCTGTTGTCCCCTAGTGCGAATCTATGGAAAGATCATTTGCAGCAAATTAGGCTCTGCCGTCACCTTGTTGTTGTTTATAAGCATTGTTGCTTGTAGCTGTTATCTAGCACTGAGACAGCATCAAACATTTGACAGTCCGTTAAATGTGAGCCCAATGACTGAAGCAGCGAAATTTACTAACGAAAGGAGGAAATTTTTTGAAAACGAATCTCGCGTCAAAATAGTGTTTCACGGAGACCTTAACTACAGTAGCATTAATCTACGGCAGAAACTACAGACTTTTGGAGAAATCTTAAGCCGTGCGTCCTACAGCCAACGCAACGTTGAAAGCTGGATCAACCGTTTCGAAGAATGGGTTTTGCCGCAAAGCAACTTCTGCACAGGAGCACAATTTGACAGATGTTTCATAAACTTTCTTGAAGACCCTAAAAATGCTTTTGTCCGCAAAGATCTGAACTTCACCTTCCAAAACAACACCTTGAATTTCGTTGCCAGCTATTTTCAAGTCTACATGGTCTCTTCCAAAGAATTCACTTCGAAGAAGGAAAACTTGCAGAAACTCCAAAGCGACATCGTCGATTTCGAAGAAAAGCAAAAAATGGAAGTGTCGATCGCCTCAAGCCTCCTCGAAGAGACAGAGCAGTTAATGATAGTAGAGAGAGAATGCATCTGGTTTGCTACTATGGCAGGAATTGCTACAACAGTTCTCTCTCTCATCTTTACAGCCAACCCTCGTATTGCTCTGGTCCTCGCAGTTGGATTTGCTGTCCAGGTGCTTGAATTAATGGCCCTGCTTAGTTTGTGGGACATACCATTGAATTACGCAAGTGTTATCTGCTTCGTACCTGGCTTCATTATCTCACTGAACTTCAGCGTACAAATGTGCCAGATACGAGCGTTGTCTGTACACAATACTGCACGAATGCGAACACTAGATGCTCTAAGCTCTGTGGGAACAGCCTTGCTGTCTGGTGGGATTTTAGCAATTTTAGGCTCCATAGGGCTTGGTTTCGTGTTTCCAAACCTATCACCAATCTTCCTGAGGGTACTACCTATACATTTTGCACTGGGTATGTTTCATTCACTTGGTTACATTCCTTCAGCTTTACTAATAACAAGTAAACCAATGGAGGCCTGCGTAAGTGCCATAGCACAATCCGAACAACAATTTGAACTTAGGGAAAATCAGAGACCAAACCAAGAGAGCTTATGCCAAGAAAAACTTCAAACGTCACGGACATCTAGTGTCGCCATCATTGGGATAAGCTGCAGATTCCCTAATGCTGAAAACAAAGAGCGGTTTTGGGATATGCTCACAAAAGGAAAAAGTGGTTTTCAACAGGACTACCCAGCAGATCGACAAAGTGAGCATAACGACTTTCACATGCTGTACAACCCGAAACGTTTTACACCAGGACGCCTATGCGCTCTCGGAGGCGCATATCTCAGCAACATTCGTGATTTTGACGCTGAGTTTTTCAATATCTCACCCCAAGAGGCAAAAGCCATGGATCCTCAGCAACGAATTCTCCTTCAGACAGCCTATGAAGCCATTGAAGACGCAGGTCTTCGCTTGGAAGATCTCCAAAAAGGCAACACTGGTGTCTTTGTCGGAGCAATGAACTTGGACTATGGTAATCGCGTTATACAACCCGAAAACCGCAACAACCTTAACCAGTTTCATTCCACGGGTGTCACAGCTTCTATCTTGGCAAACAGGATCTCCTTCTGTTTCAATCTAACTGGTCCCAGTCTTACTGTTGACACTGCCTGTTCATCCTCACTGGTTGCTCTTAAGATTGCTTCCGAGTGTCTTCACAATGGAGAATGCGATGTCGCAATCGTCTGCGCCCCAAATGTGATCCTAGAATCTTCAATGCAGGTCATCTTTAGTCTTGGTGGGTTGCTAGCACCAGAC
The DNA here is from genome assembly GCF_977016875.1 of Pavona decussata. Taxonomy (NCBI): domain Eukaryota; kingdom Metazoa; phylum Cnidaria; class Anthozoa; order Scleractinia; family Agariciidae; genus Pavona; species Pavona decussata. Next base: position 1,355,407 of record NW_028145480.1, on the reverse strand, counting down.
GGACGATGCAAATCTTTTGATGCATCAGGGGACGGTTATGGAAGGGGAGAAGGTTTTGCAGCAGTAATACTGAAGCATACGAACGACGCTGTTATGGATAGTGATGACATATATTGTGAGATCATTGCATGCAGTATGAACAATGATGGTAAAAGTGCAGTACCTATCACAGCCCCTAGTGCAAAGACGCAGGCAGACCTCTCCCAGAAGGTCCTCGAGCAGTCTGGCCTAAACGCTCATGACATCGAATATCTCGAAGCTCATGGAACGGGAACTGCCATAGGCGATGTCGTTGAAATGAAGTCAGTCGCCAAAACGTACTGCAATAGTGCGTCTGGAAATCACCGGATCCTCCGTGTTGGTTCTGTTAAATCAAATTTAAATCATACAGAATCTGCTTCCGGTTTGGCTGGTCTCATAAAGGTTGCATTAATGCTCAAAAATAAGACATTAGTTCCAACTGTAAACATCCACACTTTAAATCCCAAATTAAAACTCGCTGAGAAAGGGATAAAAGTGCAAGATGTCTGCGAGCCGTGGATAAAGCAAGGTGGAAATCCGAGAGCCGCAGCCATCAACTCATTTGGATATGGTGGTTCTAATGTCCATGCCATATTACAAGAGCACCTAGAGGTAAAGTGCATTTCACGAAAAGAAAGTTCGCGCGAAAATCATGTTCTTACCCTCTCCGCGTACTCAGAAACTGCACTGCACGACATGGCAAAACAACATGCCAAGTGGCTTAAAGCTAATGCCGACTGCGAGGAGCTGAAGAGTGACATCTGTTGGTCTCTTAATACACGACGCAGTCAGCATCCCCATCGCTTGGCCGTGGTTTTCGAGTCTCTACAGGATGCAGCTACTTTGTTGGAACTGTTTGCAGAACACAAGAAAGGGTGGGAAGACCATTTATCTCAAGGTAAATGTATCAGCCAACAATCACGATCTGTTTTTGTGTTTGGTGGCCAAGGGGCAAACTGGACTGGCATGGGAAGACAACTTATCAATCGTGAACCGCACTTTCGACGTACCATCAGCGAGATAAGCAGTATTATTCAAGTCCTGGGAGAAACATGGTCCTTGGAGAATGAGCTGCTCTGGCAAGACAACACTTCAAATTTACTAGGAAACATCATTGGTCAGCCTGCTACGTTTGCTATTCAGTATGCCACAGCCAAATTGCTGGAAAGTTGGGGCATCCTACCTGCTGCTGTAATTGGCCACAGCCTGGGGGAGCTAGCTGCGAGTTGTGTAGCAGGTGCTCTAACACTCGAAGAAGCACTCAAGGTTATTTTAGTCCGCTCAAGATGCCATGAGCATTGTCCAAAGGATGGGTGCATGGCAGCCTTAGGAATGTCAGAGGAAGATGCAACTCAGCTGATCGTTGAACTTAAATTGGAAGCCTCCATCAGCATTGCAGCCATTAATGATGAAAAGAGCGTGACTCTCTCAGGTGACAAGCTGTCAATAGAATGTGTACAAAATCATCTCGACTTAAACAACATTCAGGTCTTCTGGAAGAAGCTCTCAACTGCACGGGCATTTCACAGCTTTCAAGTGGATATGGTCAAGGACTCCTTCCAGTCACAAATGAAATCACTCCACCTCCACCCCAAGGCAACAACAATTCCCCTGTATTCAACTGTCACTGGCGATATCGTCTCCGGCAAAACAATGGACGAAAATTATTGGTGGCGTAACTTTCGTCAGCCAGTCGAATTCTGTAAGGCTGTACAAAACATCCTGAGGGACAACTTTAAGATCCTTGTTGAAATAAGTGCCCAACCAAGCCTGGCTCAGTACATTAACAGAATATCAGTGATGAGAAGCCATTCATCTCAGTCTAACGAAGTTGTGTATGTGCCTACTCATGCCCGCAAGTCGGTAGAAAACCAACATAAAGCTTTCCTTCACAACACTGTTGGCAGACTGTATACTATTGGCTACTCCGTAGACTGGGACCGTGTTCAGGGAGAGGAGGATGTTGATGCCCATTACATTCGCACGCCAGCATATCCATGGCAAAGGAAGAACTACTGGTACATACAAGAGGAGCCAGCCAACCGGGAGGGAAGAGTCCACCTTAACAGGCATGCATTTCTCACCGACGTAAAACCCACTGAAAGTTTCACGGGTTTACAGTGCTGGGAAGTAGAAGTGGATCTTTATCAATATCCTACATTACGAGACCATGCTTTGATGCAGGGAGGTCCTGTGCTCCCGGGTTCTGCATGCATTGAAATGGCCATTGCTATGACAGTGGAAAAGTTCTGCTGCGATGAAGTGGAGATTAAGGATGTCCAGTTCACTAATATCCTCACCATACCTGAAAACCAAGTACGATTGTTGAGGCTTCAGCTTCAAGATGGCAAGGACGTCAACACTGCAGAGTTCCGCGTAAAAACCATTCCTGGTGATGGCTCCGAGATATTACTAGCCAAGGGAGAGGTCACGGCAGTTCTTGGTGAAGGAAAAATGAGAAGAAAAACTGAAATAGGTGTGTACATTTTGTAACAAATCTTTCAAATTAGTTTGAACCTAGTAAATAAGTAAGTAAGTAAGTTATTTTAATTTATAGTGTCTTGTCGTTTTAGTGCGAGAATGCTAGTACCTTGTATGTATGTATATTATTATTATTTTTATTATTATTATTATCATTATTATTATTATTATTGTTATTATTATTATTATTATTATTATTATTATTATTATTATTATTATTATTATTATTATCATTATTTCAGTTACAAGCAGCCATAGAAGGTGACATACTGAACCACAGTACTTTTTTCCATTAAAAGGTTCCATGAAATCGAATCAAACCATGACTGAAACAGAAAGTTTCAAGGACATCACCACCAGAATGAAACCAGTGGCACTCACAGAATTCAGGCACTTGACCGAGAATTATGGCTTCAATTTCGGTCCTTCCTTCTCCTTAATAAAGAGCATATGGAGAGGTCACGAAGAAGCTTTCTGCATCATTGAAATTGACAGTGAAGAGGTGAAAAATGAAATGGCCAGATACATTTTGCACCCTGCCTTCTTGGATGCCTGCTTTCAGACATCGGCGGCAGTTGCAAATGAGGAAGCTGATCAAACAAAACCGACTACATTCCCAGTCCGTGTTAGGAGACTGCTGCTTCTGGATAGAAACATTCCTCAAAAAACATTCTGCCATGTCTCAAAGCAGTCGTGTGGAAACTGGGATACTTACAACATAAACCTGATGAATTCGCAAGGAATCATTCTACTTAAAGTCGAAGGTTTCCAGTCTACGGAGATCAGCTCCCTTATTAGGTCACAGAAGCTTGACAACGTAGCATATGAAATGAAGTGGGTGGAGACTGCGATCGACGCTTCACAAGACGAGTCAAGCACAGCAGCTGTTGTGAGAATTGTCTTGAAAGATTCTCAAGGAGTTGGTCAGTGTTTTTGTGATCACCTTCAGACGAAAATGCCAGCTCCCGTTGTTGTCTCTGTGGATGTCACAACCACGAATGATGATTGGCAGGAAACCGTCAAGCAAGAGATTAGTTCAGCAATACTCTCCGTGGCCACATCGAACAAAAAAGTCCAGTTCGTCAACTTTCTTCCTATAGATGCAGAGCAGCTATCAGAATCATACGAAGCAACAGATACCTCACAAATGCTCTCTTTCGTCAGCTCCGTTCAAATTTTGCAAGCCATTGCAAGTGGCAACCTTAGAAGCCCCCATTTAGTCATAGTTACAAGAAACTCCCAAGTAGTTTCTGCAGAAAGAGGAACATGCCGCTTTCCTTGGGCGTCTTCTGTAATGGGACTACGCAGGACGGCTTCGCTTGAATATGCCAACATCAGATGTACAACAGTTGACCTCAGCGATGATTTTGCTGACGTTGTCTTATTAGCACAAGAAGTTGAAGCAGCACCTGAAGAGGATGAGATTGCATTCCGTGATGGAAAACGATTCGTCAATCGCATAACCTGGATGGACGAGTCGTCATGTCAAGCCACTACACTATGTAAAAGCGATACCAGCCCATCAATTTACATCACTCTACATCCCAAGAGAAACGAAGTTTGTTTCAGGAAAACCACCTGGCCAAGTCTTTCCTGTAACCAAATTTTGGTCAATGTGACATGCACTTGGATTGCTGACGGAGATGTAAACAATCTTCTCAGGGATTCCCGAACAGCTGGTTTCAGCGGCCGCGTAAGCAAGGCAGTCACAGAAGAAGTAGGATTTCGGATTGGAGATGAAGTGTGTGGGATGGCAAATATTTCCAAAGTTGGCAACCAGGTTCAAATAAACGTAGACCACGTTATTCATAAACCTAAAGGCATGAGTGACTCACAAGCAGCAACCCTCCCTGTTTGTCTGGCAACTGCTTTATATGCTATCAAAAAAGCTCTTGGTGAACAGAAAAACCTGCGCCTTCTTGTCGGTGACACAAACAGTGGTCTCGGGATGGTTACTGTCCTAGTGGCCAAAGCTTTAGGACATGCCGTGACTGTTTACACTCAGCAGGAACCAAAGAAAGGCTTGTGTTCTGAAGTGGTCTCTCCTCTTGAGTCTTCAAAAAGTGTGGAACAAACCCCTGAAATTGACGCAGCCATATTTTTCCACAAACCCGAGCTCAAGAGCCTACAGAGAACCTGCCAGTTCCTCAAAGAAGGTGGGAAGCTGATAATGTTAAAAGAAGATGGAAAAGGTTCGATAACCATTCCTGCAGATAAGAAAATAACTTGCGAAAGGATAGGGTTTACAGATATTCTCCAAAGTCCTAACACGTTTGCAAAAGTGTGGAGCTCTGCTCTACAGTTAATGCAGTCTGCTGGTTTCATGAACCAAGTGCTGAAAATAACCCAAACAACGGTAAACGTCTTCGAAAGAGTGGAGGAAATTCAAGGGAAAAGTCCCCACATGTTGCTCGACTTCTCCAAAGTGGCGACCCCATCATTTGTTTCCCTTTCATTTAGTCATGACCGGTCAGAAGAATCTACAGAAATTCTGATCCCTGGCATCGATCCAGAGGGCTTGAAAGCCGACCGTACATACATGGTGGTGGGAGGTATGCGTGGTTTTGGGTTTGAAGTTGCAAGATGGATGGCTGATTTTGGTGCAAAGACCATTATACTTGTTGCTCGTTCAGCACCATCGGAATCAAAAATTTCTGAAGTTTCTAAGCTAATGGAATCGACTGGAGCCAACATCATTCTGCACCAAGCAGATGCTTCTAGTCCAGCGTCTATGAAGGCCTTGGAACAAAGACTAAAGACTCTTCCCAGTATGGCAGGCATTGTACACACAGCGATGGTTTTGAGAGATGAGCTAATACCAAACCTGAAGACAGCCAACTTTAGAGAGGTTGCAGCACCGAAAATAAAAGGTAACGAATGTCTTTAGCGGTTGTGATTATCTCAAACAAATATTTACCGTTCCCAGTGTAACCGTATGATGATATACCCGTTTCTGAAATACCGTAACGCTACTATTTTCGGCTACGTCGCATAGTGAATTTAGCGATTCAATGTAACTACTCTTTTTTTAAAACTCAGTTTAGCCCACACTGACTCTCATTTATCTACAAACAGTTGTTCTCATGGGTTAAAGCATACATCCGTCTTGAGCATATTTTTCATTTTCTTATCCACAGGAGCATTTTTGCTTCATGAGATGAGCCTGAAAATGGATCTCGACTTCTTTGTTCTGTTCTCGTCAATCGCATCGCTTCTTGGTAATCCAGGCCAAGCGTCGTATGCAGCAGCTAATGCGTTTATGGACGGTCTGGCACAGTATCGTCGCCATGTGCTTGACCTCCCTGCTGTATCTATCAACTGGGGGCCCATCAAAGGAGCTGGAGTTCTTCAACGTGAAGAGGCCATTGCTGCTCACCTTTCAAGGGCAGGTTATTTTTTGCTGCCTTCATCACAAGGTAAGCACAAAACGTTATAGAATCATACGCAAAAAGAACAGTTGCCATTGAAACTTGCTTCAAAATGCTTCGATTCATTTGGCTTCTAATTTCTACGGTTGGTTAACATTCCTAGCTCTCCATGTTTGTTACAATTCTAATACTTCGTCAAGCAAACAAAATGATGAAGAAAATTTTTAAATCATCACTTAAGTCAGTAAAGGGAGTATCGCTTTGATCGTTACTTCTTTCTTCCCTGAGTTGATTAATGATTAATACGTGTATTCCCCATTCTACAATAATACACAATAAAGCAGGGAGGTCTGAAGGGTATAAAAAGTTGTATAGGGAGTTATTGTCCTGGGCCCCTTAATTGAAAGGCCGATTGTTCCTTATCCTTCTTCAACGAGAGAAAATTCGTTAAATTATGAGACCGTGAAGTAAACACGCTCCTTGTTATTTTTTTCAGTTCTACACTTCTACCCTGCGATTGATTCACAGTAGTCAAGTGATTAAAAACTTGGGGGGAGGGGGTCTAAGTTTTTTCCCGTTACAAAGTCTGCCTCTGCCTTCTCAGCCAATTTTATGATGTCGTTTGAAGGAAGCAAGTGTTAAAGAAAAACCATTCACAAAAAGTTGCTTCAAAATTAATGTTTACCTTTTAGCTTTAGACCGCGTTGAAAAAATGATCTACACAGCGTGCTCAAGCCACCATTTTTAATTAAGAAATGATAACAGCGAAAGGAGAATTAAGTGAAACAATTTAGATACAGCTGACGTCCGGTGTTCTAGTTCTTCCCTGAGGCAACAGTGAAGAATGTAGTGCAATTTCTTACAGAATATTTTCTTTACTTCTCAGCCATACAATACATGGAAAAGATTCTCATTGAGGAGTCAGGGAGAGCACAGTTAGGCTTGTTTGACGTCGACTGGCAAAAAATTCAAATGAGTGCACCTGGATTAGCAACGTCAACCCGATTGACCTACATCAGAAATGCTGAAGTCCTCACCAACAATTTGCAAGACATACAGCAGCTTTCTTCTAGGCTACTCATGGAGAAAGACCCAACAAAACGAGAAAAACTGGTCTATGAATATGTCACTGATCTGCTATGCTCGTGGACGGGGAATGCGCCCACTGACCTTGATTTTAATTCCAGTTTGTACAACTATGGGATGGACTCATTTTCAGGATTGACATTTAAAATGCAGCTGGAGTCTTCACTTCATATTTCCTTTGAGGTAAGAATTGAAAAATGCAAGGACGGGTGTGGGTACGATCACCACCACCGAGTATCTTTATTATCTTCTAGTCCACAGATACCCATATCTCTAGCACCTCTAAAAAATAACGGACTTTGACTCTCTACGCCCATTTTCATGACATCCTGAATCCACCCCGAAAAAATCTTTTGTAGAAAAAATTAGTCAGTACGTAGAATCAACATTTTATGGGCGAACTATAACTATCTTTATGGTTACATATTTTTCCTTCCAGATATATTTCGATAGTTTTCTGACCAAAATAAATAATATTCCGGTACCTTTATCCAGACTTTAAGCCTCTATAAATTCATACCAGAACTGGTCTCTAGAATCCATACCCGTTTTCAGGCTTAGATTCCTCCTATTTCGGGCAAAACGGCTCAAGAACCATACCCTTTGAAGCCGCACATGCCAATATAGCTTAATGGAAAGTGCCCCCTCCCGCCTGGGCGGGCTACTACGTCCCTACACCCCACCTCCGGTGGAAATCACTAGCAACATTGTAATACACGAAATTCAAATCGCTCTCTCGCCAACGCCCAGTGCAGATTAAGGCAGAAATACACACAAAGTGGTGGACTATGTACTAAAATTGTTGACGACTGAGAAGAAAGAATTAAAAAAAACTTTCATGTCAAAGAAGATATATTCAGCTACTGACCAGTCACTGTTAATCAACAGGTATTCTATTTTACCCAACCTGATACAACTCCTGCTAGGCTGGCACAAGACATCATCCGAAGGCTTGGTAATGACGCGACAGCGCCTAGCCGAAACGAGAAGGATATCCACAGTGATGAGATGACAAACAGGGATGACCCACTGCCAGAAGACTCTTCACAGAGAAATCAGCCTGCCGAGGAGACTGTCCATCCCATAGAAAAAGTGTCCGCTACTGCCACTTATCACATCATTCCCCTTTTCAAGCCTGAACAAGCTGAGGTGAACTTGTTTTGTGTACATCCAGCGGGACGATATGCCATGAACCTTGCACCCATTTCTAATGGATTCACACAACAAGTAAGATTTGATTAATTTATTAAACGGCACCGTGTAGCCCGAAAATTTTGCGGGAGTTTTATTTTGCGGATTGGCGAGTTTTTGTGGTTTGCGGGAACAAATTTTTGCCGCTCGAGATGACTGAAATTTTTGCTGGGTACTAATTTTTGCGATGCTCTGTTCAAGCAGCAGAACATTTAAGTGAAAGAAACCTTAATATTTTCAACTTTTATTGTACGGTATCTTGAGTCACAGTTCACTCTACTTACATATTAGGGACACACCACTGTAATACCTTACTGCGCAAAGGGACTGAACAACAACAAAACAAAACAAAAAGCCTACCCTACTATGCACAACCAAACAATATATTATTTTATAAGAAAGCAGTATGAATGTTTGAATTACCGTAGCTGAAACCTTTCTAGGTATACAGAGGGGCTTTCGAGAGAAAGATTGAGCAAGTAGATATACAACTTTGAGACCTAACTGGGAGCGGCCTGCTAAAATGCAAAACTTTGCCCTACTGTAACGCAATGAGGCAGACTCAGTCGATGATAATAACACTCTTGTTCAGTTAAAGCTTCAAGAGTTGAAATAACTTCTTTGCAGGCTACCACAGAAGCGCCACCAGAACATGGTTGGTCTGTTTAAGTCCAATGCGTATATTGCCCCAGTGGTGCAGATCTATTAAAAGTGGAGTTTTTAATTTGACTGAGGGGAGTTAATTTTTGCGGCGTTTTATTTTGCGGGTGTTTTTTTTTTCTGCGGGAACTAATTTTTGCGGATCGAGGTCAATCCGCAAAATCCACAAAATTCAGAACCCGCAAAATTTTCATGCTACACGGTAATTAGTAACCAATGACCACAGAATTGACTCAAGATCACTCTTCCCATTCCATCTGGCTGTAATGCCAATCCATCACTAGTGCGTTGATCCGCAGGATGGTAACACATTTCCCTAGCAATCCGCCTGCGCATTGCTCGTTAGTTTCATAAAATGCCATGGATTGGAGACGGGAACATGATTCCCTATGCACACAACAAGAAGGCACTACAATTTACGTTTATTTTTAAAACACTCCATTGAACCCAGAGCATGTGTCAATGGTTTCATGATTAAAGAATGACGCGATTCTGATTGGAATATATGTCACGATTATCGCTGTACGTTGGAAATGGATTTTAAGTGTGCTTTTGAATAACGAAAAACATATTTGCATTAATGAAAAGGTTAAACAATTACCCTAAAAGTACAGATAAAATAATATTTCTCTTTTGCGCTGTCGATGACTTGGATGGAAATATATAGATTACAATTTGAAGAAGTTGCTAACAACTGACTTATAGTTTGTTTTTCATTAAAGAAATCAGTTAATATTTTTCCTCCCGGTACTCTACGAACAATTTTATATCAGAGAAAAGGCTCTTTGTTAAATATTTGCGTAGCTTTTCTCACAATACAGTGTCCTCTTTAAGCCCTTCATAAACGAAACAACCTTAACTTTAGCTGTTGGAAAGAACACCAGAATGTTTACATTGTCTTAGCAGCTGATTAAAATGCTGAACCTAACTGCAATTGACTCATTCTATATTAAGACTCTGAGTTACCAAAAGTTTAATGATCTCACTATTCGTCCTTAGTCACTCGTGGCATTTTATGCCATTGGATACACCGAGCCTACAATGAAAGCAGAAAACAGAAGTGTTCGTAAGATGGCTGAGAGCTACATCAGGATGATTAAAGAGGTCCAAAGGCATGGCCCCTACTACTTAGCTGGACAGTCGTTTGGCGGTCTTGTAGCGTATGAAATAGCAAACATTCTCACTGAACAATGTGAAGACGTGGCCTTCATGGCAATGATTGATACATTTCCATGGTACCTACCAAACAGAACTGGTGCTGCCAGGTTGGAGATGCTGTTCAGTGGCACAAGATTGGAAAAACTAATGGATGGGCTTTTTGAGGTAAGCAGATGTATTGTGTGTTCGCGGGGGGGAGGGGAGTTGGATTTGGAAATCCCAGTTCTCTACCATTTACTTCCAGTTTCCTCCCCTTTCTTGACGGCTCCCGTCTATGCGATTTCTTGTTTTCCCTACAGCAGAATATAATGGGAATTTTCAGCCGTAACTTATATACTGTGCAATAATTGGCTGGATGTGGGGGGCGGGGTGGTGGGAAATGGGTAAAATACGGTTCAAAATTAAGTCCCCCCTCTTACTAAGCAAAACTCAACTTTAACCCCTCCCCCTCACCTACTGATAATATTAAGGTCAACCACCTGCCCCCCTCCCCTGCCGCCTCCCCCCCCCCCCCCCCACTGGTTCTTCAATAGCTAATACACGTGTTAGATGTCTTCCTCAGGCACAAAAAGTACTTCAAATGACAAAAGAAATATATTGAGATGCAAGAATGAGGCAATTAATTTAAGACAACGGGCAGAAACATTAAAATATCAAATTTACCGAGCATGACAACAGGCTATTCACGAAAACAACTGGAAAACTGCAAACAAGGCTACAATGCCATCACAAATTTAATACAGGTACTCTTCACTTTGTAACTACAGGAATTGTGAACAACATTGATAATTTTGTGCAAGATATGGAGAGAGTGGTGACAAAATTTTCTGCCACTTTCCCAAGGATGTCTACAGCAAAATCTTCAAAATCTAGAAAAAGAAAAAAAAGCCAAGATTCATGTTGCAGAGGCGAGAAAGGAGAGAGCCTGTTTCATATTTTTGACTTTGGGGGGCTCACCAATTGGCAATGAGTATGATCTATTGATATATGGCGTTCAGGAAGTTGAAGGAATTGATTATGAAACTCTTCTCTCTGCATTTACGTGTTTCAAATAAAGATATTTAATCATCGGCAACCTATTTCTAGAAAGATTTTATCGCATGAAACTGCATTAGCGCGTCATCTGTGGTGGACAGATTTCACCGAGGAATTCGAAGGCTATGTTCCTATTGAGAAAGATTTGACAAGTAATATATCAAACACGAGAAAGAGTGTTTCCTCCGATTTCCAAACACCGAGAAGTAGGTTGGAAAAACGAGGCGCAGCCGAGTTTTTTTTAACCAACTTCGAGGTGTTTGAAAATAGGAGGAAACACTCTTTCGAGTGTTTGATATAGCTATTCAAACTATTGATAATTCTTGGAGAAATTCGAAGCAAAAGTTCACAAAATTTTATGATAATTAAGATCACATTTCTAAACCTCCTTCACGGCGGTGATTTGCTTTGTTTTGGCTTGATGAATTATTAATGAGTTTGAGAAATGAATATCCTTCGCGCACACGGTCTGATATTTCAAATAATTCTTTGTTACACACCTGAAAATTCTGCGCTGCAAATTTAATCCGCTATCAATGCATATGCAACTTACAGAAAGTTCCATGTGTCTAAATATTTATTATAAATCACCAATTTATCGATAATTGTTATGAGAAGTTGAGGCTATGTGATCCTGTTCCCATTGAAAAAAAACCTCTAACATCTCTGAAGGAGAGAGGGGAGTGGGCGGGACCTCTTGGCCCAAAGAAACCGATGTCTAGAATAAACTCTGTAATAGGAGAAGTAGAGAAAAAAATCTTATCAAACTTGACTACTTAGTCGCCGTATTACTTATGTTCTTTCAGGCAACATTTGAGCAAGTGCTTTCCAAAATTGCCACAACTAACCTTAAAATGACAACAAATGAATATAAAGCACTGAGGGAAAGCGAAACGCTGGAAAATACAATGGCATTTCTCCAGCAGAGAGCTGCCGACGAAAACATCCCCCTTTACGACATCACTCTGCTTCAAGAGTCTCTTCGCCATGACAACAAGATGGCAACCCAGAAGCACAGGCAATGGAAGCAACCACAGGTTAGATTTCGTCACAGCTAGGTCGATTTCCTGTTTAAACTTCCGGAAACTTTTCTTGTCACAGACATGGAAACAAAGGCCAAGAGCCTGGTTTTCAGTTCCTTACTTACAACCCTGTACACTCGAACGAAGCCGATAAAATGGAATAAACAATTCTGTGCAAATAGAATAATAGTTTCTAATCTAGCCGGTTGGAATGGGAATAGTGGTGTATCCTCTGGAGGTCATCTATTTGTTCCCGAAAATTTCCAAAATATTTCGCTATTAGATTTAAACAGAGTGGGAGCCGGATTGGTAAAAATTGCCGTCTCCATGCAAGTGCCTGTAAAATTTCCTGAATTTACGGAACTGCATCGTCGCTATTATGTTTTCAAATACAAGCCTCTCAAACTCGACCATTTTTTCTAATTTTACGGTGCTCTCTCTAACAGTTAGTTACCTGGCCTACTTCAAAATTTAAAGTTACCTTGATAAAAGGCTATTACTTTTATTATATATTCAAACCTCTATTTAGTGACCTCCCTCATTTTAGCAGCCATTTGTTGAAGTGCTGAAAATGTAGTCAGTAAAATACGGTACACAAAAGGTGACCTGTATTGCGTTCCTGCCCTCTATTGATGGCCAGCAAGAATTAATACATAAAAAGCGATACTACACGATACGATACGATACGAGCGAAGCTGATTTGATGGAACCTTAGGGAAACATACTGATACCAGTATCTCAAAAGGAGCGGCCTTTCTTCTGCAGGGTATTACAGAAACAATTTAAAACAAGAAGGGTACAGTTAGATACCTCAATAACGGTGGTTTCAATTGAGAAAAATAGCTATAGTTAAAAAAACAAAAAAATTTACATACAATTTGAAATCTGAAAATGCAACTTCCAAATAGGCATGAGTAAAATAGCTAACTTTACGACGTTGAAAACGAAAAACAAAAGAGAAAACGTCAACATAAGAAATTGGAAAATGTAACATATAACACTGAAGGAGAAAAAACGGAAGAAACGTTCATGCCTCATCCTTGCTATTTAACAATTAGATTATGAGCTCGAGATTTCCATCGCGTGATGGCTGATGAGGGCGCTGCCCGAATCAGCTATCACGCATAGAAATCGAGAGCGAATAATCTAATTGCTTTAGTATAAACCTTCTTATCGTGCAAAACTAAACAAGTAAATCATCTATATCCTCATTGCAGACACTTTGAAAACGCGATAAAGTGGCCGCCATTTTGTTAAAAACCGCTAGTCACTATCTATCACTGATGATAGACAGCGAGTAGCGTAGCGAATCAGAGAACGGCATTCGAGACTCTGGCTTCTATCGACGAGATATGCCTCTCCAGCTTTTTCGTATGCCATTGCGCTAAGATTTTACGCGTTCGGGACGAACAAGTAGCATATTAGTAGCCGTAGTGTTGTTGTGTTTACAAAGAAAATTCTAGCTTCGTCAGTTTTACTTTATGGTTGTACCAAGCTAGTGAAACCGATGAAAGCAAACATTGAAAAAGCTTAAGTTAAGAGTGTACTTAATTAAACGCATTGTTAAATTGGTGACTGTACTCAGACTCGTTGCATGGGTGGGCACACAAGGAAACATGACTTGCCATGTTGAAACTTGTTAAGGGAAACTTCCTCTTCTTTCCCATGAGCATGTCAAGCGTTTTGTTACCAATATTTTGAAAAAGGAAAGTTTTCTTGGAAAACAAAACTTGAAAATTGTGACTTAGAAACGAGAATAATTATGAAACGTTTCAAGGAAGACTTGCTCGAGTGCAAATATTCATTGGATTTTGAACTTTTTCCCTTTTCGCAGGTTCGTTTCATGGGTCCTTTGACTTACATGAAGAGTGCTGACCAAAGATACACCCCTACTCGACCTCTCCAAGAAGAGTCAGATGCTGCGTGGTCCCTGATAGTGGATGGTTAGTTCCTTAAAGCTAATTTAAGCGTTACAATTTGTCGGCCGAGTTCTTTTTCTGTTGGTGTATGGAGAGGTAAAATTTAGCCTGATTCAACCCTTTGGTGACCTACAGCGCATATATGCGTCGAAATTACCCTTATTGCTTTTATGGTTTGCGTGAATGTGTGAATGACACCAGCTGGTGTATTTAGCCATCATCACAGCCAACAAGCCGACTACACCTCCCTATTTTCGCTGCATATCATCGTTCATTTGGCAACAAATCCCAAAATGCCAATTTTTCGGCCAAAGAGCAACACCAAAAATTACACTTATTTATTGATAATATTTAATTCAAAATATTTGTTGTTATAAACACGAAGTAGTCGTAATCGTTTTCGTATAAATTCTGATTTATTACACTCTGATATCGTACAGAAAGAACCTTTCGAGTTAAATCACACGCCCCTAAATAAACCCACTAAATTTGATATCCTACAAAAACCAGTAAATCAAGTTGTTGGCATGTGCTCTCTTTGTACAAACAAAACGAAAAGCGTGACGACTTTGATTACATAACAAATACAAGTGACGGTTTATGACACTCCCCCTAGTTGATCACCTTGTGTGAGTCAACTATATTCGCTTTGAAAAATAAACTAAGACTATATGTGTTATCGCAAAGTTCGTTGTTTCTAAATGTTCGCGTTATTTACAAGTGTGAGGAAATAAATCTAAATACGGCAACGTTTAAGGTTCTCAGTTCAGTTCAAGAGTTCACCTCCAGAGGAACAACGTGTTGAATGGGTCGTCGCAAGCGCTGAATTGAACTACCATTGGTACTCGTAACTCTAACTGAAACTGCTCGCACCTTTCCATCTCGGCCCGGGTGCAATTCTTCTACTTTCGCAAGCTTCCAGAAGCTTCGACGAAGCTGTCATTTTTGAGAATAACAATGTCTCCAACCTTGACCCCTGTATCGCCATTGTCTCCCCTTAGCCGTGCGTTCTTGATAGCATGTTCTCTTAAGCTGGTTAAATATTCATTTCTCCATTGACGAGTGAATTGTCCCAACAGATGTCTATGATGTTTAAGTCGCTTCGTCAGAGAATCGTAGGTGCTAGTGATTTCGAAATGTTGACTGTTCGGAGTTGTAGTAACTCTTCGACCATAAATCAGATCCGATGGCGTTAAGGGATACGAGATCGATTCCTCGTCGTCATACACATAAGTTAGCGGCCTTGCGTTGATCAACCCTTCTATTTCCGTTAACAGAGTACTTAGCTCCTCGTGGGTGAGGGTAGATTTTCCGATGGTTTTTTGGATAGGAGACTTTACGCTGCGGACGAGCCTTTCCCAGTAGCCTCCCCACCACGGCGCCCTTTCCACAATGAAATTCCAACTGATTTGATTGTTGGTTAAATATCGCCAAACTTCCGGTGACCGTACTAATTTGCGAATATCCTTGCTTGATGATTTGAAAGTTTTTGCATTGTCCGATTGAAGATTAGCCGGGAGTCCTCTTCTACTGGTGAATCTTCTGAAAGCAAGCAGGAAATCTTGGACACCGAGTCCACGAGTCAACTCTAAGTGCACTGCACGGGTTGAAGCGCATGTAAATAAACACACGTAAACTTTGACACATTCAGCGTTGTTGACGTTTTCCTTTACGTAAAATGGCCCAGCGAAGTCGATTCCAACATTAGTAAAAGGTGGATCGTCTGAGACTCGGTTGGTTGGAAGATCAGCGAACGGTGGAGGTTTGCATGGTGCTGCATCGAATCGTCGGCAGACAACGCATTGTCGAATGATTTTCTTGACTGTCTCGCGACCGCGTAGAATCCAGAAACGTTCTCGTAAGTTCGTAAGCGTGTCCCTTATCCCAGAATGCTTGACTAAATCGTGAATATTCCTAATAGTGAGATTGGTGAAAGCGTGTTTGGCAGGCAAAAGTATCGGGGTTCTGGCAGAAGACGATAGGGAAGCATTTGCGATCCGTCCTTTGCATCTGATAATTCCATCGTCGTCGAGAAACAGTCCCAACTGCGGAACACGTATAGGTGGCGTTGATTTCGAATCCCTTCGAGTCAGAAAAGAAAGTTCATCGGTAAAAGACGATGCTTGAACCGAGTGTATCCACAGATTCTCGGCGTCCTTCAATTCGGTGGTTGTTAAATCTTCCATTTCTTCTTTCCGGTTTTCAAGTGTTCGGTTTTTGAGCTTGTTGATGAACTTGATCACAAACGCTGTTACTCGAATTAATTTCATCCTGTCGCTGAACCGTCCAATGTCGATTATCTGGTCAACTTTCGGGTTGAATTTGTCGCAGGCAGTGGTAATAAGGGAATGTGTTACATCTGGTACGTTCTTGACGGCTTCCTGTAAAATTTGTTCTTCGTTCACTTGTTCCGATGGAGAAGTTTCGGGCCATTCATTCTCGGATTGATACAAAAAACTCGGATCATTCCACCACGTATTGCTGGCAGAAAGTTCTTTCGCTGATAGTCCACGCGATGGTAGATCGGCAGGATTTAATTCTCCTGGACAGTGCCTCCATAAATCTTTGGGAGTTAGACGTCGAATTTCTTCTACTCTTTGACCGATGTACTGCTTCCATACTCTTTCATTTTTGATCCAGCATAGAGCAGTTGTAGAATCACTCCAGAGAACGGTTGTGTATTCAGCTCCAATCGACTTTAACTTGTTAACAAGTCGGGCCAAAATTAATGCTCCTAGTAATTCCAATCGAGGAATTGTCTGTGCCTTGATAGGAGCGACTCTCGATTTTGAAGCGACCAATTTAACTTCGATTCGACCATCACTGTACGTGTTTCGAATATAAACCACCGCGGCGTAGGCGCGTTCTGAAGCATCACTGAAGCCATGTATCTGAGAGGTTACAGGTTGTCGCGAAAAATAGCATCGAGGAATACGATAGCCGCCAATGAACTTCAGATCTTGAAGAAACGATTTCCATCGGTGAAGCAAAGTTCCTTGTAATTCTTCGTCCCAGTTTGTTTTGTTGATGCAAAGTTCTTGAAACAAGATCTTCATCTCTATTGTTAGAGGCGTCAAAAATCCCATGGGGTCGAAGATCTTGGCCGTAACCTTTAGAACAGATCGCTTGGTGAGGGGAAGTGCTTGTGCAAGTGGGCACAGATCGGAGAAATTGAAGAAAATTTCGTCTGTGAGAGTGTTCCAGTTCATTCCTAGAATTTTAACTACTACATCTTCGTTGTCAGAAGTCGTTGAGTCACAACCAACACTCGATTTCGCGAATGATTCGTCATCTTCTTTGTTGACATTAGTGACCTCCTGTTGTGTGTTTGCTGATCCTGGTGAACTTTCAAGTTTCGTAATTTGCATTTGTAGTTTTCGCGAGTTCGATCGCCATTTTCTGAGATTGAATCCTCCACTGGACATAACCTTCCTGCATCTCTTGTAAACAGAGAGACCTCTTTCTTCGTCTGTCTCCCCCGTTAACAGGTCGTCCACGTACAGAGGTTGTTCCAATAATTCAGCGATTTCGGGGTCACTTTGTTTGTGTAGTTGTAAGTGATGTAGAATTGTCGCTCCCAAAATGGCAGGCGAGGGGCGTAACCCAAACACGAGCCGTGTGAACCTGTATTGTACAATTTCAGGCTTAACGCAATCTGGGTTTCTTAACCATAAGAATCGAAGAAAGTCTCGATGATCCTCTTGGATTCCCACCATAAGGAAGGCCTTTTCAATGTCAGCTGTGATACCGACAGGATTCTTCCGAAAGCGCGCTAGCATATTGAAAACATGTGGGATGTGATTTGGCCCAGTTTCAAGGCAATCGTTGAGTGACTTCTCTTGGTTACCAGATTTTGCTGACCCATCGTACACAATTCGTACCTTCGTAGTCTCACGATCCTTTCTTACTACTGCATGATGAGGCAAATAATGATGTCGCGCAGCAATTTTCTCTTTATTCGGTACTTGCTCGATTATCCCCTTTGATAACTGGTCTTGAATGATGTTGTCGTATTCGGCTAATAACTCTGGGTCTTTGCGCAGCTTGTGATGTAAGGATCTTAATCGCGATTCGCACAACAGATAGTTGTTGGAGGATAGCGGCAAACAATTTTCTTTCCACGGTAAATTGACTTCGTATCGGTCTTCGCTCCATGCAACGTCGATTTTGAAAGATTCCTTCGTTTCCTGTTGAGTCAGATCCTTAATGCCAATTGCCTCAGTCTCCCAAAAGTTTTTCAGAGTGTTCGTGAGAACGTCGTCTTCGTTTCGGGCAAATAGGTCGTCATGGCCTTCGATTATTAAATTTGAATGCGTAACATAACTCCGATCGAGTGTTCCTTTAACTGGTCCAGACAGCAGCCACCCGAGTTTGCTATTTACAGCAATGGGACCTTCGTCTCCTCGTCTTGTCTCCCCCGTTACAAAATGCCAGTAATAATCGCAGCCGATCAGAATATCAATCGAACCTTCGGCGTCAAACGGTTCATCCGCTAGCTCCAATCCATCCAAATGCGGGTAGTTTACAGAGACCTTGCCAGGTAAAGGCGAGCAAATAACCGGAAATGTCAGAGCAGAAATTTTAATGGCATCTTCGCATCCAGACCTTCGTACTTGTAATTTCACAACATCGCAATTCTGCTTCTTGTACTTTGCTTCTCCAAATGTGTTCAAGTTGAGTCGTTCAGTTTGAAGTGATTTCAGATGAAGTGTTGCTCGTAAATTCTCAGTGATGTAAGAGCGCTGACTTCCACTGTCGAAAAGTAATCTCACCACGGTCGATCTAGTCCCATCTTCGTTTGTCGCTACAGCCTTAGCTGTTTGAAGTAACACTCTGCAATTCGGTTTTGAACTCTCGTGATTTGTCGTAGTTGCTGTTGTGATGCCAGTATTCTCTCTTTCGTTGATCGTCTGGTCCCTAGGTCTTTCTTGTGTAGATCGGTCGGAATTGAGGGGACGTTCTGTATTCTGCGCGTTGTTGTTGTTGTTGTTGGAGGAGTTCGCGTTTCGTGGACAAATCGATTGATGGTGTCTCTTGTCGCATCTTCTGCAAGTTTTCTGGCATTGATCCTGTTGATGTCCCTTTCGAAGGCACATGAAACATCTTTTGTCCCGAGCAAGGATGGTTCTGCGAGCGTTTAATTCGGTGACCGTTTCGCACGAAGCTGAGAAATGTTTCCCAGAACAATAAACACAAGTCGGCGCAAACTGTTGGGTTTGTGAATCAGCAAGATAGGCACCAGAAGTACCGGGTGGAATAGTGGGTGGCAAAACCTTCGATTTATCAGGAACAAAATGTGGAGGAGGCTGTCGTTTTGATTCTAAAGGTGGGACGGTTTTAACTCTTTCGCTCATTTCTCTCGCTTCGATTTCGCGTTGCAATAGGTCGAGCAGCGGTTCGATTTCCCAGACATCTTGACTAGTGTTGCGAGCGACGTGAATTCGTATATCGGGAGGAAGTTTCGACATAATTACCGGAATGAGAAGACTTCCATATTGTGCAGATTTGATGCCCAGGGCTTCTAAGCCTCTTACGTTTACGCTGATTTTGTCATACAAATAACGGAGTTGAGAAGGCCTTTCTGAAGAACATACGGAGATTTTCAAAAGTTCGTCCATGTGGGAAGCGATGATTTGTTGTGGTTTTCCGAATCGTTTCATCAAAATGTCCACAGCCGCTTGGTAGTTGTCTTCGGTAATCGGTAACCCTGCAATGGCGCGTGACGCTGCTCCCTCGAGTTGAGCTACTAGATAATTGAACTTTGCGATTTTCGATAAATTCGGGTTCGAATGGACGGCACTTTCGAATGTATCCCAGAACGGCTTGAACTGTGTAACTTCGCCTCTAAATTTAGGTAAGGTGAGCTTTGGTAGTTTAGATGTCGCTGCATTTGTTGTAGGAGGTGTACCACTATGTTGGGAAGTTTGATTCGGCGAAGGAGGAGCTGAAAAAGCTGGAAGAGATCCCGTTGTTTGTATGGCTTGAGTCGAAGGAGGCGTCGATAGTGAACCGGTCGGAATAGAAGGGTTGTTTTCTGTAAATTGTGCCGCGGATCCGGTTGTCGTGTAAGTTGTACTCGTATTTGAGGGCGTTGTCGTGAGGGAAATATTCGCAAGAGCGTCCATTACTCGCATTTTCAATGTTTCGGCTTCGTCAATTTCCTTTTCGATTTCCTCCACTTTACAGACGGATACGATTTTTTCGTCTAGATCTGAGACCAGTTTCGATTTTTCCTTTAACATTTCTTCGATTCTCGTTAACTTGTTTTTCGTTTTGATATCCAATTCGGAGGTCGCATTTTCCAAGATTGTATCGGCTTCGACGATGAGCTTCGTTATGACTCCTCTATTGGCCCCGCGAGTTGCTCTTAGTCGTGGTAGATCTCCTTCTGACATCTTTTCTTCAGGTCGTGATTTCGAGCCCCACGTTGGGCGCCATGTTATAAACACGAAGTAGTCGTAATCGTTTTCGTATAAATTCTGATTTATTACACTCTGATATCGTACAGAAAGAACCTTTCGAGTTAAATCACACGCCCCTAAATAAACCCACTAAATTTGATATCCTACAAAAACCAGTAAATCAAGTTGTTGGCATGTGCTCTCTTTGTACAAACAAAACGAAAAGCGTGACGACTTTGATTACATAACAAATACAAGTGACGGTTTATGACATTTGTTCAAAAGTGAAAAGCCTACATTTGTAGCAAATCTCAAACTCAGACCTTGGTATCCTCTCAATGCTTTCCGCGGGCTATACTTCTGTCATTTTATCAGACCCAGTCTTGTGTATCTCAAGTTGCCTCGTTCACGCCCGAAAAGAATTCAGCCATAGCGCAAGCGTAGACTCCTCCTCCTTCCCTTTCATAGATTCAAATTTATTTCGTTATGTTAGCCCTATTTGAAAAATTAGGAATTTCGTGCAATTTCTGCACATTTTGGGCGTTGTAATGGTATAAGTAAATTATACTGGCTGTCAAGAGAGTCTTGATACTGTATATGTATGTTCCAGTTTATAGGTAAATTGTTCTGTTGCACTGAGCTGCTACATTATAATTTTTAAAGTTGTGAAATGTGCATGCAGACAGTTTAAATATAACGACTGGTGTTACTAAAAAAAAATAATGGTGTATAAAGTTTAAATCCAAATTTTAGTCCAATCCATTCTATATTTTTGGTGAGGCGATAGAAGATCATTTGCGGTCCAATTTGGGGACCATTTCCCGTCCAAGGATCATTTGCGGTCCAATTTGGGGACCATTTTTGGTCCGGGGATCATTTGCTGGCCTATACAAAACCATTCTGTTCCGTACCGCGCATTAAATAATTCCCGCCTGCAAATTTGTAGTTACTCTGGTAGCACCTATTGACTTACTTTTATGTGAATTCTACTAATTCAAATTTTACGAACGCTCACTGACTACGACACAAGGTTTTTATTTTATTTATTTATTTATTTATTTATTTATTTTGTTTTATTTATTTATCGGTCTTAACGTGGTTCGCTTTATTTATAGTCAACTTTCTGCGTTATTGTAGGGAACATTGACGTCTACATCTGCCCGGGAGATCATCTTGCACTCAGTGACCCAGAGGACGCAGCAGTTGTCGGTGGAATTTTAGCCACAGCAGTTGGTATAAAATACAGGACGTCCTGTGCAATTCTTCCTAGATTGCCCACTACCTTCAAAGAACGGCGTATTATTCATAAATTTGAGGCTGGGGTCGACGTTGTACTTCATTCTAGGAAAGGTGGGTTTTTCCGGGTCAATCCTTTAAGCTACAATAGTAAACCATCCTATAAACTGCCAAAACACCACACACTGCCTTAGCGGAATGAAGATATGGGAGACGGTATTGAGCTTACTAGACAGGAGGTTGCAAGACAGTGAGGAGGAAAAAGCGGAACGGCGCCGAAGGGGAGGGGCTAGGGAGGGTGAAAATAGTCTACCAGACCAACAGTAACTTGGTATTAGAGGCAAAAACAATCAGAATAATTAAGCCCCGTCTACACGAGCAATTTTTATGTGGCAACTGTATGTGGCAATTTTTATTTGCCCGTGTAGATGGCTCGACAAATATTTGATGTCAATTGGCGTCAGTAATAATTTCGCACGTACAGCTTTTACACCAGAGCCAGTTCCCTCACTCTTCTTGATTTTACGCACCTCCTCGCGGTAAAATGTTCGTAAGCTTTGTATTTTTGCTATAAAAAATAAATAGGAGTAGAATTAAGTTGAGACTTGACAGTTATCAAATATTGCTCTTCAGAATGACAAGAATCGACTTACATATGTAAGGTTAATGGATATCGAAATATCATGTAATCTTAAGGAATATTTCATTAAGAGGGTATTTAGTTTAAGAAACTACAAAACCATTGACCTTACTTTTAATGGCGGGAAGATCTACGTCTGGCCAATCTTCTCTTAGTATGGCAAGAATCTCTTCGTGTTCCTTCTTTTTCGTATTACGGTTCTTATATTTCTCGCTGCGACTATTCCACAAACTTTTCCTATCTCGCAATGCCTCTAGTAATAAGGAAACAAGCGCATCTGTCCATCTAGAAGATGTACTCGAGGAAGCCGCCATGCTGGATGCGCAAATGTTCGGGACTGTAGGGACTGGGTTCTACAGATGACGTTGAAAAAATTTTCACGTTTTATGTGGCAGCTCGTCTACACGGACAATTTTTTTATGTGGCAATTTTTATTTGCCACATAAACACTAACACGCCAGCTTTTCAGCAAATGGAGTTGTCACATAAAAATTGGTCATTTCTCATCATCTACACGGGCAAATAAAAATTGCCACATAAAAATTGCCATATAAAAATTGCTCGTGTAGACGGGGCTTAACTTTTAAGTAGGCAAACGGGATCCCTAAAGAGCCATCCAATATGAACTATTCTAAGGGTGTTTTAAGCAGGTAAAAAATTCTGCACGGCTGATTTCGTGATTATTTTAGCAGTAAGAATAGTGACCAGTGCCTTATTTTTTTCTCAGAATATTACTACTTTTTAAAACAAACATATCAAGTAAATAAACTAAGGAAATGATCACTAAGGTTCAACATATTATCTAAATTAACACTTTAAGAAATATAGAGATTGTTGAAATCTTATTGCTTTAGTGATTAAAATCAAGAGTTACACTAATGTTAAAACTTTTCCCTAAAATGAGAAGCTTTACTTCATTGCATTATTATTTTGAAGCTTAAACTGCACGGGTTGGGGACTTTAACGCTACTTACTCTCCGTTAAGCCCTGATTAAACGGCGCATGATAGCCCATAATAGTTGATGATAGCCAAAACTATTATCCACTATTGTCACAACTGTCATGCGCGTAGTCAAAGGGAAAAAACTATCATTAACGTATCATGAAGAATTTGAACATGCTCAAAGTGAATGATAATTGATGATAGTGCGTGTTAGTCGGCGGCCAAACGAGTAAGCGAGTTTTAACTATTATTGGCTATCATTGACTATCATGCACCGTTTGACCAGGGCTTTACAGAACAGATAGTGACCAGCGCCACCATTTTGATTTCAGCATTCGTTGTAGAGCGCTAATCTTACAGGCTAGTTTCTATCGGTTTTCCTATAGAATTGCAAACGTATTTAAGTTTTCCGGATAAGTTCTCCTTTCCTTTCTTTGGTATGTTTGCATTCATTCGTTCGTTCAATCAGTTTTATTTATTCCTTCAATCAATCATTCTTGCATTCGTTCATTCATTCACTTAGTCGGTCAGTCATTTATTTCTTTTGTTTTTCTTTTGTTATTGTTGCTG
Organism: Pavona decussata; assembly: GCF_977016875.1. NCBI lineage: Eukaryota > Metazoa > Cnidaria > Anthozoa > Scleractinia > Agariciidae > Pavona > Pavona decussata. Next base: position 1,331,676 of record NW_028145480.1, on the reverse strand, counting down.
TTGTTGTGGTTTTGAGCTTAATGGCCAGCTGTTGTGAAGATGGTTTTTCCTTTAAAGAGGTTAGGAGCCTCGCAGCAAAAAAACAGTATTTCAAAAATGAGCCAGAGATACAACTGCTTCACAATACAATAGCCAACCAACGTTTAATTTCTTTATACTGCACGTAGTTTTCAAGACCCCTCAGATGGGAACCATATTCCTGGATATGAAAACCCAGACATTGAAATTCAGAAGCAGCCTCCGAAGGTCAGATAAAGGAAATCGCAAGAGCGAAGAAAAGAAAATATCCTTGAAAGGTACTTAGTTTGTTCTAACTGGCGGTCATTTGCTATCATCTGTTCTCCCTGTTAACAACTATATAATCCGAACAGAAGGCTTAGATTGCTATACCGTATTTACTCGGTAAAATGGTGCCCCACATCAATGCACGCACTTAAGGGAAAAAACACCAATTAGCGCCACCCCTAAATAAAACGCCATACACCTCCGTAACAAGATGGCGGGAACAGGGGTTTCCTGGAAGTGGACGATCGGAGAAAGGGGATTGTCAGGATCGAGGATTGGGAAGGGGGATTGAGGATCGAGCATATAGGACCGGGCATCCAGGAATCGGGGATCTTGTCACTAATGTTGAACTCCTGTGTTTTACCCAATGAAACTGAATTCTAAGCCATTTTTAATTTTGAATCATTCAAACTTTACATTTTTTAAGTAAACAATTTCTTGTCCCTCGAAGAGCTTATAGCGCTGATCACAAAATCATGTACATTCTGTATCCTGTGCAAGGCATAAAACGTTACTCACTACAAAGGCCTCATTTAAAGTTGTGCCCGTTTGAATGCGAAACTATATACACTACCGTGCAAACGTGGGTTGATAGTCTCGACCCGATTCTTGCAAGAACCGAGAATCGAATGGAAGACTAAGACTCTCAGTATTGACTCGAAGGAATCATTGAACAGAACTGATATCCTTCAAATTCGATTTAAGGTTTGCGAAACCATTTATTTCTCGAGAAAAGAACATGAACAAAACTTAATCTTAGCAAATAACTGAAAATCATTTCTCCAAATGTAAATCTTCAATGAGACTAATTTTATAAATGCCGTGCGCTAAAGACTTAGAGGCTACTACGGTGTGATAAATAATAGCCTGCTAACAGCAGACGTATTTCCGGTTGTCGCTTCATTCCTTCCGTTATTTTTCGGAGGGACAGAAGCGACGATCGGAAATACGTCTGCTGTTCGCAGGCTAGATAAATAATGGTAATTGAACTGAGTGGAGTGCAATTTGCCTGCTTGATTTTGAAATCACGCTATGATCATGATCAGACACGACACGAAGTTTAGTTACCACTTTATTACACACATTTTGAAATCACACAGTTTTTTGTCAATATTAATATTTTTTCATTTATTTTTAATTTATTTATTTATTCGTTTTCATTTTGAGAGCAAAACGAATCTTATTTGTGAATAAATCATACTGTTGAGAACCAATCAGATTGCAAGGATCACCGGTGATTTCAAAATGGGGGTAATAAATTCAGATAACCATGGCGCCTGCAGTGAGTCAGTGACTGAGTGACGCAGCGCGTCGTGCTTTTCAACAGTTTCGACTTTGAATAAGGCAAAAATATCCTAACAACTTGATCGAAAATGAAAGTCCATTTCAATGCAATAAAGTGGCAACTTAAGCAACTGATGAGGTACTTTTGAGCAAAAGGGTTAAACTCGCACTTTGAGCATTAATTTCTTTTAATTTGCAGAGTGACAAAAACAGCAAATCGCAAGATCTTTATACGGTCTTCAATTCGCATGCATTTATTCAAGTCGAAAAATCAACCGATCCTTGCACTGATCTCGTGTTTTGTTGATTTCTTGTTCTGAAAAAAATGAAAACAAAAAACAGAAAACAAGATAACAAGAAGGATAAAAATAGTAATTGGAGAGCAATTGCTGAAGGCAACGAGTTTTCTTCACAAAAGTCACTGTACTGCTAGATGGGGCTAGGGGCACGGTTTAACTTGTTTATCGGTACACCATCCAAGATCCCTGATGTCCGATTTTCCAGGAAACTGGGAATGAATTTGGTGAGCCTGAGCGGACCAGAAGTGCGACTTCGGAGGTCGCCAAGTTGACTCACATTCTACAAACCATGAACACTTAAAATATTCCTGGAATGCTGATTATTCTGTTTTACCTGAATCACTTTAAGTGAAAGCTGTCCTATGACTGATCACGTCGGCCGTTCTTATATGCCACGACTTGTAATTAAAACATCTCCCATGTCAGATCTGTAGACCTGCTACACGTGGACTTCTCAGTAGGGCTTCTAAGAAAGTCTAGTTGTATCTGCTACAATTAATAGTATCACAGAAGTATTTTAGGCGAGATATAAACTATGATACTTTGTCTTCCTCAGGATTAAGAAATGTCCTTCCAGGAAGCCATGAGCCAAGCCTCCTCAAACTTGTCTCGAAGATGCAAGAAGCCGCAGAACACAGGAACCCCGTCAATCTTATGCTCACTACCTCTGTTGTTACTCCAAAAAGAGCTTATAACTTCGAATGGCACAGCTTTACAGATATGCGAGAATTCTGCAGTATGATTGAAGCCGTTTTGTGCGTCACCGTCTACAAAAAGTGACTCGCAAATGGACAACCAAAATTTACCATTTTGTTGGTCACAATTATCCAATTTTGGGGAGCAATTTTTTTAGAGTGATTTTTGCATAGCCCATCAAACGAACATTAGACAATTCAGGAAAGATAGATTCTAAGTTTGATAATTTTTTTTTCTTTTTCTTTCTTTTTTTTTTTTTCACTATTCATTCACGACTTATCGCGTTTTAACCGCGGTCAAACGTAAAAAGTAAGAAAAGTCTGTAAAAGACAAGGTTTTTACTTTGAGAGCTCAAAGCTGATAATTAGCGGAGTCAAAGTAGCAAAGGGCAGTGTATAATTTACTTCTACTTATGTCTGAGCTGAGTTTCCAAAAGGTGGCCAGCTTAAAGGCTGAAAACTGGCAAGAACTTCCACGCCTTGCGGTCGGTTAAACTTGGGGGATGGGGGTGGGGGGAGGGGGCTGCGTCAACTGATACGCCAGTACACTGGCCAGGGACTGGCCTTTATGACCGATGACATTAGTGGGAAGAGACTTTTGAGGTCTTTAAGCAGCATGTCGGTTTCTTTTAGAGTAAAAGATCAATCTCAAGCACCCTGTCACAGTCCAGTTTATTCTGGGGTAGTAGAGGCAGCAATCCAGCCAGCGGTGGGGTAACTACTAGATGTAGGTCCTTTCACTCAGTGGCCACCTTTTGGAAAAAATCAATTCAGATATATGTACACTATATGCAAATTATTCTTCCCTCTAGGTAGGTAGAAATACAGTTATATAAACAATAGCCTCCATTTGGCGCGAAAATATGCTCAGATATTTGTCCGCGGACATTATCTTTTGCGAGAAGCGAACAGTTTTCCGAGAGCGAAGCTCGAGGAAAACTGTGAGCTTCGAGGAGCAGATAATGTCCAAGGACAAATATCTGAGCATATTTTTAAAGCCAAATGGAGGCTTTTGTGGTTATTATCCTTCAAATATTTTTCGCAGCATGTAGCAACGAGCTTGAGTATTTGAACATTTCGTTTAACAACAGTTTACCGTCAAAAACGTTAAAGCGTATGTTGTTTTTTAATACTGCTTTATCGACCAGCGGGTTTATTTCTTCTTCTGTCACAAAAGCAAACGGTTCCCCCATCTTGACATTAAACTTTCATTGTAAACTTGACGCGCCTTGAAGTTTTTTTGAAATTGGGGAATATCACTTGGGGAATATCATCGGATATTCCCCAGTTTTAGCTGGGGTATATTCGGTCACGTGAGGCGTTTAGATCAATCGCGCGCGAGCGAAAATATTTGATGGATTATAAACTGGTATATTACAACAGAGGCGAACAGTACAACAGCCTCTTATTATTACAATATGTCACACTTTCAAATATAAAGTTCAGAAATCAGGTGGTGCATACTATACAATGCTAAATCCACTAGCCAGTACAACCTGAGGTCAGGTAGAACCAAGTATACAATACCAATCAGGACCGAAAGATTCAAGAACTTTGTAACCATGAAGTAAGAGACTATAATCTAGATTTCTCTATTATGATTATTAATATTATTAATCCTTGTAATTGTAATCGGTAAGGAATTCAGTCATGGACTGCAAATGACTAGAATAAACTATATAACTATATATTATGAACGTGAAACCTTATCTTGAGCATTGGAAGCATGTACACGTAATGACAACAATAGAAAGCATGATTCTACTAGCTATGTTTACCAAAATGTTACATTTCATATGCGCAAACACACTGGTCATATAAATGTTCTGGATTTTTATCAGTGTAAAATCGGATGAGTGGACCTTTTTCAATGTGGCTGAGGCAACGTTGGAAAAAAATTTTCCATTGATCTATTGATCTTCTCTCGCCATTTACTAGCCGCCAACATGGAGCTATTCCTGGTCGAATTTATAAGACACAGCTTGTTTGCGCAATTCTAAAAGTCGATAAGAGTCTAGAGATAAAGTTGTCGTGTTCTCAGAATTTGTTCCCCTGCACAAACGCCATCTTAACAGAGGAACCGTTCATTTCTTGTGCAACATTTTTTTCTTTGTAGCTTTTCAACACAAATTTCGCTCTCGTTATTTGTAACATTTAGACCTCGTCATGAACAAAACACCAAGAAGAACAAGATAACCTTTGACCTAACATGATCAGTTGCTCTTTCTACACGTTAATCGGTCGGTTATTATCTATGCACTATATTAGTCGAAAAAAGCCGACAGTAAACTCTTCTTTTGACAGGACAAATTCTGTCAATTCGAATGGCAGTCTAATTTCAGATCATTCATTTTGTGTGTGTATGTGTTGGTGTAAAAAAAATGAGGATGTACCGTTTTCCGGGCTCGATAAAGTCATCGCTCGGTGTGAACCATAAACACTTTACTCGGTCCAGCACTTTTTGTTAGCTCCGGTTTCTTGTTTCTATTTTTTTTTTTCTTTGTTTGTGGGGCTTTTTCCACCCGCTGTCTTATAACTGACACTTCCAGTTGATAACATTTCAAAGCACAAAGTATCTAGGCCTGCTACATTTTTCTGATCACAGAGTGGAAAGAAACTCGCGTGTAATTCAGCAATATTCCAAAGAACTTGGAAGAACAAGACTTGTGTCCAACTTTTAAATCGCTAAGTTCTAAGCTGTGTTTCTTAAAGGCTTATTATTTCCACTCTCATTTTGCTGCCTGACTAGAGCTCATACCCGGATCAGTGGAGACCTTTAGGTTCTAGTACCAGTACGACTTCGAAACATGAGATTTAACTTTAAGTTTTAGCAAAGTACCATAAAGAGATAAATTCCAGGAAGCTTCATTCTACTCTTGGTGAGCGACGAACTTGACCTAGTTGTCTTGAATAATGAGAGCTAAGCCCTTTTGTTATTCCAAAAAGACGAGATAACCTACGTTTCGAGGACTTGTTTTCGCCTCTGCGCCGTTCTCACAAAACCTTGTGGCAAAATGACGAAGGCTACCTCTTTTCACGTACTGACAAGATGACGCTAGTTCACTCGCGAACGCTCTTTATCTATTGGAAAAATTCGCACTCGAACTAGAGCCAAAAGGTCATGGGCATCAACGTCTTTTCAGACGTGCCAGGCGTGCACTTCAGTCAGTTCAGTGCATGTCTCTTGTGGCCCGTAACCCGATTCACTGCAGCTATTTAAGTCTTCCACAAACCACACTTGGAATTCTTGGCCAGTTGACACTGATCGCGGAGTCGTGAAATTGTCAAGCTGGAGCTCTTCAGATTCGGTGTTAGCCCACGGCAACATGTAAAATTGATTAAGCCAGCATTCTTCTCCTCCTCTCAAATACTGGCATTTTGGAAGAATGAGGTTTCTCCTGGAGTCAGTAATGCGTGTCCCCATGTGTGAGTCATTCCTGGCCAATTGCAACCCCACCTGGAAAGAAACCTAGTGTTTCCGCCTCTGCCATCGCAGTTTACGTGGCCATACAGGTATTTGATTTTGAAAGTGAAGATGTGACCCGGAGAGGGAATAGTGAAGGCTCTACATCTATCACCAATGGCTGCAAGGCAGACGGAAGAAGCCTTTTTTCATCTGGATCCCCTTTTCTGGAATTGAACCACAGACTAAAGTTAATATGTTTTCAAATCCCTTTAACTGCTTCCACAAGATACCATTTTGGTTTATTTAATCGGGGTTTACCATTTTAGCCAACATCTTTTATTAATCTTAATGATGGATTAAGAGAATTTTAACTCTACAGTGTACGTTTAAGTGCTATGGTGAAGCCATGAATTTCCTATTGAGTGTTAGCCCTAATACTGAAGGAAATGGGAGATTATAACATAGCGCGCGTGCATCCTAATCTAATTCCTATTGGCGTCATCATGGTACATTTCTCAACATACGCACGGCCGTGCGTCCATCCGATGACGTGTGCAAGTCAGATGGGGGAAGCATGCGCGCGCTGTGTTATTAAAAAAGTTTTACAGAGAGACAACACCATAAAAAATGTATATTTATAAGATCTTGAAGCATATTGAAACGTTAAGATTAACCCAATATGAGAAACCATTTTCGCCTTTTTTTTTTGTACAGAGAATTTTGTAATTAATCGGGAACAAAACCTGTTTTCCAGGAATCATTTACTTTATTTTCACTATGTTATAAAAGAGTTGGTTCATGCTTTTAGCTGTGCGTATATCGAGTTATGGATGCACTTGGAAAGTTTGGAGAGCACTCAAGAAGCTAGAGTTGCTCGAGGCATACTCTTACGCTTCTCTCGTGCTCTCCAAACTTCCCGCGTGCATCCATAACTCGATATACGCACAGCTAAAAGCATGAACCAATTCTTACACATACTTGACAAAGAAGGAACTCTTCGACCTCGGCAAGAATTAATCCAGCACATGAACTCCGGATTTGATCGACCGTTACTCTACCGACTGAGCTACATTTTAGCCTTGTTCTCTTAAAGGGGCAATGTCACTACAAGTGTCACTTATATTTAATATCACTTTGAATAGCCAAAAAAACATATATATGAATCGGTAGATGAATGGTTCAGGTTTGTTAACAATCTGACCCTACTAGTACACAGAGGTAAGGTAAAGTCGCACTGCGAGAAATCCCTTGCTGTTTAGCTGTGTTTAGCTGTTTCTTGTTCTGATTTGTTTGTTTCTTGTTTGACCGCGATGTTTTAAAATTAATGTAAACCGCGTTAGCTCTCTCGATGAGCTCTTGTTTGCTCTTAGAGCAAATGTCGAAATAAAATATTGTTGAAAAAAAATTTAAAAAAAAAACATTTTGTCCCGTTTTTTCAATAACAATTTTATGTTAGCAAAAAGGTTTTTTATGAAATATTTGAGAAGATTTAACCAAAATACAGCAAAATCGCCGTGACAGTGCCGCTTTAACAAGTAAAACGCTTTGTAGAACTCGAGTTAAACATGGGATCTATGCGTTTTTGTATGATAGTTGAACAGTTTTTACTGACCAAAAAAGTAACGTCTCTTTGCCCCTAGCACACAATACTGAAAAATACATGCCCACCCCAGTTCAGCACTTAATTGTCTTCTTTAATGTGCTATGTAAACTGAATGCATCTATGGTTGCGTTTGATTGAGCTTATTCCGGAATAAGAATAAGCACAATAGCTGTTAAATTTCCCTTTTTAAGAAATTTGGGAGGCCGATTCTGCAAACTATCGCTGACACATTCATTCTTTGAAAAATGACGACATGGAGTCCTCAAAACGTTGGATACACTCTGTTTATTTTATAAGAACCTTTTTTATAAGAACGTGGCGTCGAAGCTGAGATTAACCAAAATTTTAAGAACGTATTTTAAAACAACATTCCTCAGGCTGAGAGTCGATTAAGAATTTTTTTTTTATTTTGCTAATCTGTATATAAAATCAAGGTAACAAATGTAAATCAACCAAAATACTTAAGGGTATGTTTTGCATAACATTAAAAATGGTGACACACATCTCGGTTTGTCATAATCAGCAGTTCTTGATACCATATCTCAGCAGGCAATGCACTTTGATAAGTTTCCTGGTCACGTCCTCATTGATTTACTGAAATGCACGTAGTGTATACCATGTAATTTAAGAACATCTTAAGAACCTTTCCAGCCTCAAATCGCAAAAAAAAGATAAGAACGTTCAGCCTCAGCTACAAAATTAGACGTTCTTATAAAAAAAAAAAAACAGAGTGTATTATTGTCGCTAATTTTCATCTTAAAATAATTTATATATGTCTTTCGATTCTAATATTCTAATCTGATCACGCTGAGTTTACGCCACCCAACCGGCAATCATAGCTAGCAAACCGATAAAATGCAGACCATGCTACTGATTTGGGAGATTTTGCAGCTTTTCTGCGAGACATTTACCGCATTTGCCCCATACCACATTACAATATTAAACTATAAACGACGGTGTCTACTAATACACAAGTATTTTTGCGCGGTTTATAACTATGCAGATCTTAGCAAGAGATTATGAAATCCGAAAAGAAAATTGGGGGAAACCGTGCATATTTCAGAGGTCATTAACCAACAATAACTCTTCTTCTTTTCCCGCATAGCCATAAATCGCGCAAAAATACCTTTGAGTTAATACAGTGGAACCTCGATTTAACGAACCTCTATTTATCGAAGTCCTCGATATAACGAACAGGTCAACAGTCAACAAATCCTTTAAGAAGTCAGGTGCGAGAGAGTAAGAATTTCTCCGTTCCCTCTCGTCAATAGAGGACACATTTTTGAGGATGCAAGCCAAAAGACAGAGGCAATCTACATTGAAAGAATTCTTTGGTTTCTATTTGAATCTAGCATCTACCATTTTTTTGTTAATTGCTACCCTGAAAGTGTCGTTTTTTTTTTGTAAACAAAAGCTGCGTGTCTGCTCTGAAGTGAAAATAATTGCTACTGAAAGCCACCATGCTTAATAAATTGCACCTCAAAACGCGGCACTTCTGGGTGACGAAAATTGCATTGAATTGCGTGACAGAAGTCACCTGTGTCAATCCTTAACTCAATCAAATTAACAAATCAATCCTTAACTATGACCTCAAAATAACGAACATTTTGGTCGTTCCTCTCAAGTTCGTTATATCGAGGTTTTCGATATAACGAACCCTCGATTTGACGAACAAACTTGGCTGATCCCCAGCGACTTCATTAAATCGAGGTTCCACTGTAATTAGGCGCTGTCCCAAAATCAAGGTTTCTCGGACTTTATCGTCCCGAGATGCACAGAACATAAGCGCAGTATCAAAAGGAGGACCGTCTTTAAAGTTAAAGTATGATTGAGCTAAGCTACAGTGTATTGTGTATATTGAAAGGAACAAGATGTAGTGTTCGTTTCATCAGTTATTGCAGATAAATGATGCTGTTAAAAAACTTCACACGGTTTCTAAGTTACCTGCATGCCCACCCTCGTTCCTGTCACGCAGTCGTCTGGCTTGTCACGCAATTTAATGCTTTGGCAAGAAACACGGGAATTTGTGGCTCATCTGTCAACAAAGTCGTTTCGAATGACGCTTTTATGCAAGGTTCTTTGATTACTTTACAAGCAAGATCGCTTGTGGCGGTGAGTTTTACAGCAACATTTAATCGTTTGGTAGAAAAAGAACAAAGGTTGAAGCTGAAAATCTAAACGAAGGTAAGTTAGTTTCAGCAGCTTCATGTTCTAGGTGTAAATATTGTTTCTTTAAAGCATTAGGAATACCGACGCTATGAAGCGCATCATGTGATTTTCAAATGGGTAGTCGATCAGATTGTGGCCGTCCGATCTTTGAGCACTTCTCTGGGAGAAAATTTTCGCTTTTTGAACTAGATCCTTGCTCGATAATTTATTCTATTTCAACAAAGCTGTAGAAAGGTGTGGATTCCACTTTGCCTTCGGATATATTATTGATCGCTTGATTTTGTAGACGTTGAGAACGTGAACATTCAATTTCATGATAAAAGCAATGCGAGTGTCCGGAAGTCGGACTCTCCGATGTCTTCAGGAACACAAGGGACCTTTAATTTTAGATGAAAATATTTTTAAAAGGCTGTTAAAGCTGCATTTGTTATGTAAACACGACGAACTCGTGCGGCACTATTTGATTAGTTTTGTTTTATAAGGGTTTCCGCTCATTTCTAACAATGAATGCAATCAGAAGTCTTGAAGAAGTCTTAAATTTCAGCATGTTTTCAATGCGCTAGGCTGGACGCTCTAGACCGGTGTCTCGACGAGCTGCTTATATTCTCTCATCTTTTTCCCCTTTTTCTTTTCGCTGCACAAGTTGCGGCTGTTTTTGATCACAGATCGATTGTTGTTTTAGTAGAGGGAACTATGACCTAACGTATCAACTACTACCGCTTTTCACAGTGCTAGCGAGATTTTACAAGAAGCCAGATATTTGTGTAGGAGGATTATGATCTGAAAATTTCTGCTGATGTTTACTGTCATCAGATTCCTTTCTCTAAAAGAACTTTAATAAGCGGTTGGTCCCGGAGGCTTTCTTTGTTCTTTCTCCTCAAACAGAATATATTTTATATTAGCTGGATTAATTGACAACGAGCTGCGGAGTAGGCTCGATTACCAGCCGCTGTTCGGGAAAATGACAGACCGGACCCGGGAGACGGCGGAAATCGAGCCAAGCTGCGGAGCGGCTAGCCTGCGAACGCAGACGTATTTCCGGCTATCACTTCGGCGGAGAGAAGCGACAGCCGAAAATACGTCTGCGTTCGCAGGCTACGGAGTGGCAAGGAAAGAAAGTCGCAGTACGCTTTGCGGCTTAATTCTGTTTCAAGAGAAAGAAGAAAGAAAACTTCTGGGACTAGCGTATCAAAAGATTGAAAGCTGCACAGATAAATACTAATAGGGTGACAAGATAGGTTCAAGATAAACCCATTTTGTACTACGGATTGCGTGACAGCTTGGAGGCTGTGTGACAGTGTCCGACGAATCGAGAGCTAGAGCTAGAGGCCGGCACTGAAAAATGAAACCGCCTCATGAAACAAAATTCTATTTGAGATATTAAGCGAAAGGATACTAAATAAAATGAATTATAAACGTTTCATATATCCTGTGATTTGAATGATGTCCTGTTTCACGAAGCATGTCAAAAGTTATACTTTAAGGTTTAATTTGCGGTTTTTCATTCCGGAATACAGACAAAGAAACTTTTGTTTAGATTTTGAATAATTTGTCTAAAATTAATTAGAACTACACAATAGGAAATTAATTAAAACATCTTCTAGAAGACATGATGTAGCTGCAAACTTGCAAAGACGCTTCAATCTTTCCCTGATAAGTTGGTATCGAAGCAACTCTGCTGGTAGGGTAGAAATCAAGCTGCTAATTCAACGTTATTTATTACTTGACAAAAGAAAATACAAATGGTCGCTTCCGGCAAATAGCATTGTCTACAGTGTCAAGTCGAGGCGGGACGCGACAGAAGAGAGAAGGTTGTCATAACAGCTTAGACAAATTTGAACAAAATAAAAAATGAAAATAAAATGGAAGGTAGCAATTAAGATATTAACATAACATGTAGAAAATTAAGAAAGGTATAAATGGCTTATACAATAACAGGGTAGAAATTGCAGAGCAAATGCAAGAACAGTGTCTATGGTGCAATTTTAGCATAGATAATCACAATACAACAATAACTGGAAGCATTCAGGAGAGTTATGTTGGCGCTAAACAACCCCACGGATTACATTGGCTTGCTTAGGGGAACTGAATTTCAACCCACAAGACCTGAAAAGCGTTTTCAGGTGCCTTTTCTATTATTGTGAAATTAAGATCTTTGTCAATAAACATTCCAACGCCTCCAGTAGCTAAAGGCGTTGCGCTGTATTCAAATTTATACCCCGGGATATTAGGATTATAGTCAAGAGAATAAGCATTTGAAGTTCTTGTTCCAGTTATTCCCATAACGCTAAATCTATAACCGAGCCCCTGGTCTGAAGATCGTCAAGATTACGCTTTAATGAACTTATAATATTATTGGGAAGAAGCGAGAAGGTTGAACAAAGACCCGCCAAACAGAAGGCAAATAATTGCAGTACCATAAAGCAGCCAAAAAGAAGATTGACCCCAACCCCTCAATCGAAGTACGGTACTACCCCCACCCCCTAAAGTATCTACAAAAGTTGATGGTTGTTAGTAAATCGCGAAATGGTAACACCCCAAAAACCTCCATCCACCCGAAAGGGAGGACCAAGGAAATACTATAGTGTGCAAAGACTAACTTAGAATACTCGGTATTAAAGTAGGCTACTGTAACCAAGATCCTGGACTAACTCCTTGCTCTTATTGCTCTCAAAACGGTTCCTTTTCAGGCAAAGTTCTTGACATGGACACGGAAAGCTTAGTGGCCATAATCTGCATCGTTGTTGCCCTTGTGTTTCTACTGTCAATGACTATCTTCACCATAGTAAAGGCGTGGACACAAATAAGCAGAGAACTCGCCGAAAGAGAGCAGTGTCAGAGATCCTTGGCTCACACATACGAGAACACGGATTGTATCGAGAACGAGCATGCGCTTGACGCCAATGACGCAGGGTACAGTGAGCATGCGCAGGCTGCAACTGACCGCGGACAGACTGCGGATTCGCATGATCATTCAGAAGTGTCGTGTACACACAGTGATCAAGCAGTAAACAAGAAAGTCCTTGTACAAGTGGAGACAAACGACACCAGCTTTTGATGGCTCTGATTTATGACGAAGGATCGCTCCGTTCTCAGTTTGAGGAAGGTAAGAAAAAGCAGAGAACTTGAAGATCTACCGGAGGACTTACAAAAACACTGCATTTACGTTGTTAATATAGTATTACTGAACGATTTTTTAAGGAGGGGGGTTTAGTTTCGATTCTTATCTTCAATTTGAAATGTTTTGATGCGTCTGAAATGCGACGTGTATAGTAACCAGGACCGAGTTATTCAAAACCCGATTAATGCACATGCAAATCCTGGGTTAACGTGAACTTTTATTAGAGTTCAATTACTAATTAATGAAGATCATTCTTTGCCGGAAAAGATTTTTGTCTCTCAGTATTGACTTAAAATTAAATTACCATTGGCTTAAAATTAAGTTTGAAAAACAATTTAAATAAGCGAGATAAAAACCACGGCTAATTTTTAATCAGGAATAAGCGTTAATTGGCTTTCGAATAACCGGGCCCTGCATGGCAGGCGGTGCGAGTGGAAGGAGAAGGAGAAGAAGTGCGACATGGAGCGTGGGGGAGGAAAAAGCGGCGCCTCCCCTTGCGCGCAACGAGCGCGTCTCACACTCACGCTAGAGAATCCCGGAACTTCTAGCCTTTGAAGGCTCCCTAGTGGGGTATAGGGTGAAGACAAAAATCGAGCTCGGAGATTGGGGGGGGGGGGGAGGGGGAGGGGAGAAACCTTTCTTCCTTTCTCGTCTCCATACCGCGCTCCGCTCGCTTGGCTGGCCGATTTTTCTTTTCGCATCCTACCCCACTTGGGAGCCTATTCACAGGCTACGGAACTTCCAACTTTCCGGCTTCACTTACGGCGTTTACCACGTAGGTTAAGAATAAATTGAGCTTAGTTTTCACTGTGCGTGCTTTATCGATCGATACTTTACGGTTACTATGTGTTGTGTAGATAAGTATTAAGAGATATTTTACTCGCATTACTAAAGAGTTCTCGGCGATCATAGCTAATTGTATATTTCTGACCAACGCTAGTATGATGATATTACCTGATAGACCTTTATCACACGGCGGCCAGGTTGAGTCTCAGGAGAATAAAAAGCTTTGTTTTTGCACGGCAAGCCTCGCACTTAATTCGCATCTGGTCGAGGCTTACCGTGCGAAAACAAAGCTTTTTATTGCCCCGAGACTTAACATGGCCGCCGATTGATGAGGGCCTATTTCTTAATCATTACCATTCGTGTATTATTTGTGTATGTATATCAGAGCAAAGATTTCACAGAATGTGTTTTTAAATACCAATTTAAAAAGGGAAGCCGGTATTCGGGTGTTGGGTTTCCTTACAAAAAGGGAGACGTTGAAAATCAAAACGGACAAGTAACTCAGAATCTAAACTTGCAAAGGAAATTGGCATTGTGTATGAAATGCTATGAACAATTTAACCACGTGTATTATTAATTGTTATTAGTACTGTATGTACTGGAGATAAAATAAAAATTTCGAACAGGAAAAGTTAAGACGACATTGTTTTTTTACTGTGTAATAAGTCTGAAATTACAAAAATGCCATCTTTTTGAGTAGTTTAATATTTTTTCTAATCAAATCAATACAAAAATCCGTCAACAATTTATTTAAAAAAAAATAAAATAATAATAATAATAATAATAATAATAATAATAATAATAATAATAATAACAGAATGGCTTGTCCCGCAAATAGTTACAAAACTAATCGAGGCGGAATAAGACGAATACACTCTGTTTTTTTTATAAGAACGTCTAATTTTGGAGCTGAGGCTGAACGTTCTTATATTTTATTGCGTTTTGAGGCTGAAAACATTCTTAAGATGTTCTTAAATTACATGGTATACACTACATTTATTGCAGTAAATCAATGAGGACGTAACCAGGAAACCTATCAAAATGCATTGCCTGTAAAGATATGGTATCAAGAACTGCTGATTATGGCAAACCGAGATGTGTGTCACCATTGTTAATGTTATACAAAACAAGCCCTTAAGTATTTTGGTTAATTTCCATTTGTTGTTGTTTGTATACAGATGAGCAAAATAAAAACGTTCTTAATCGACTCTCAGCCTGAGGAATGTTCTTAATATGTTCTTAAAATTTTGGTTAATTTCAGCCTCGACGTTCTTATAAAAAAGGTTCTTATAAAAAAAACAGAGTGTACAGGAACACTTAAATAAAGAGCATTTTATTATAAAAACGTCGCGCATGAAGCGAATTGCGTAATTACAGCTTGTCAACTTGATCGGGACTGGGCATTACATTTTAAAAATATTTTAAAATTTACATTTTTACATTTTCAAATTACTCCGAATTTACAGCCTACAATTTCGATATGATAAAAAGTTCACCACAAATAATCAATAATGTTGGAAAATATCCAGCTAGAGACCATGAGCTGTAGAGCACATGTGGGGAAAGAAACTTTTCTTAAAGCGCTCTGTTGAGAAAAGCTACAAGAACTTACAAATACAGACACGAAAAACAGCAAAAACTGCTTGCACAATGGAGCCTTTGCAGCTAAAGGTCACATGGTACGGAATCCGCCATGCTCGGGTTTTTGTTTTGGCCATCCCAGTGCGTAACATCCTCTCCAGCATGGTGGATTGTGTACCACATGACCGTCAGCTGCAAAGGGACCATTCACTTAACAACATTCAACGGCATTTTAGTCTCCTAAAACAGTTATCCAGTTGCCAAATCAGACGTCGCGCTCGAAGTAAAAATATGAATATGACGGATCTATGCTTTTTTGCTGAATACCAAGGTGCCGTTGTTGCGAGTACCGTAATCACTGAAGCACTTTTGAGCAAAGTAGTGTATTAAAAATGCGGTTGAAAATCTCGCGGAAAGTATCTCGGGAAGATTACATTTTAATTTGTGCACTTTAAGGCAGGGTCATATAATGTGAGTGTAAAAAGAGTTTTGGTTTTCTCTTTTACTGCGTTAAGCGTTAGTGTAAGGCCGGTGTGCGATTGATCAATCTCTCGATCGGGCGAGTCATTTCCCTTACTACCATAGCCCACAGGAATCTCATTCCATTCAAGCAGTCACGAGAAGGCGCACTTTTGGATTAAACGGCACTTTCCCCAAACCCACCACAGCTAGAGCTCTAAGGGCGTTTGTTGACATTTGTATATAATGCACGTAAAAGTATTACTAATTTAGTCGTCACGGTAACCGCTGCGTCAGTAAAAGCGAAATTATAAGGTTTTGTAAGGGAGAAGAACGTCTCCTGTTTGAAAGCAAAAATTGCACACCTGGACGTCTTTGCGTGTCTATTCTCAGGCCTCTTAGCTCCACGCTTTGTACTCATGGCAAAGAGAGAAAACCAGTGCAAGTTAAACCCCTGAGAATCACTCTGAATTGACTCAACTATGCCCGGAGGGGGGGAGGCGGTATTCCCTATTCTGTAGGGAGAGGCTTCACTCAAAAGGGGTACCTTTTTCTGGCTGAAGGGAAGAGATTTCACGAGCTGGAGTAACTATAGAAAAAGTAGGAAACTGACTGTCATTTAGGTAAAAAGGCCTTTGAATAACTCGAACAAACAATGTACCAATGAAAAAGAGATGAACTGTCTCTAGACTCTCTACTGTGGGTATGTGAAAGGGATACCCTTTTCTACGAACCGGGTGTAATGAAAGGGTTACCTCTTCTGTCAGAAAGGGTATACTGATAAAAAGGGTAAGGGCTTGGACCTCGCAGAAAACTGTGTTGAGTACATCCACTCCCCCCCCCCCCCCCTCCACAGGCACACACACCCCACCGCCCGCTCCCTCGCCGAAATCGTAACTGTCCTTGTTGTAAGAGTTACGAAAGCGGTACTTACCCAACCTCTCCTTACTAAAAAATATGACACCTTCATTTTTTATGATAATAACAATTTCCTGATTTGCCTGATCACCTACTCACAATACCACTAGCTGTGACAGTAAACTTAAGAAACAGTGTAGTACACCAAACTTGAACATGAACCTTGACATTGATTAAGAGGACCCAGAGTATTAGCCCTGTAAAATCAATTTCTGCGATATTGATCAGTTTACAATAGAACGCAGTAGAAATGATTTTAATTTACTTATATATATCAACAACTGCTTGGAAATTGTGGTTGTGCACGTATTACTGAAAAAATAAATGAAGTAGGAATCTGCATAACTGTACGTCTGACGAAGATGAAATGAGATTATTTTCTTTAAATTATTCCGTCGATCAAGATTTTCGGAAACTAGTCGGTGAATTTCGCTCCTTCGATACGTAAAAACAAATCTGACAAAACCTCAACGTGGATAAAGGCAATATTTACATAGATATTTAAGATTATCAAAAATTGGCTTGGTGATACTGTTGTTTAATGGATACAATTTTCGTTTTTTCCTTTTATTGAGCAATTGGAAGCGGAAGATAAAATGCCTTAATTTCCGGAGGACGTGATGTAAAAGTCATACATTTATACAATTAATAGAATATTTCACTGCTTGGAAGCGAACATAAGGTAAACAAGGATTTGTAGATTTCGGAAAAAAATGAATATATTACATTTAAATTAAAATTGTAAAGAATTAATTCTATCTGTATTCACCAAGATTTAAATGGTCGGTCATGTTGATTTCCAAGGCGAACTGCCAGTTCTGTTTGTTTTAACATACTGCTGTGAAAAATCTATCATATCACGCTTGTGATTACACGTAGCAATTGCTTTCTTCCATGTATGAACGCAACACCATGAAATAAAATCCCATATCTAATATATCGTTGTTTATCTTCTCTGCCACTAAAGCAGCTTGATGGCTTTTTGTGTTTCGATTTAAACACACAGGCAAACATTCTTGCAAAATAGCCAATTGAACCAGGCAACACAGCGCTAAATTACATTTTCCAAGACTGTGTTTCGCTCCTCTTAAAATCGAGATCGACACCCGGGTCTAAATTATTTTCAGCTTAAACAAATAATTTATCTGTCAGAAAACAATACTTTTCCCATCAGAGTTAATTGCCTGTTTTCGCACGAATTTGTCTCCTCTTTCGATGCTTCCGTAAGCTCATGGAAGCTCAAAATCTGTAGTGGAAACGAGTTGCTTTGACAATTTCATATGTCGTTAGATAGATCTTACTGTTGACAAGAAAAGAGTAAAACGCGTCCGTTCGTCCGCTATCCATCAAAAATGGAAGGGATAAGCAAATTCGTCGTGATCCTTTTTGCTGCCCAATCATTTTGCAGCCCGATCGTTTTACATCGCTCTGGTAGGTTTACCTCTATACCTTTTTGTTCCTTTTCGTAGTACATATTTTACAACAAGAGAATTCCCGTCATTGATATCGCATCTGTCTCTTACAGGCAGCCCTAACTAAAGACAAGGCTTTGCAGAAGTCGTAGTGCCTGTTTTGAATCGATCCAGGCTCATATTTGTCACTAGAAAAGTAGAAAAGCATGGTTTCTTGTGAACTACTGTATTAAGGGGTTAGTTTCTAACGAAACTGGTGCTGCGTCGGTGGGGAGAAGAAACAAATGTTTGGTTTATCAACAGAGTGGATAACTAAAGATAAATTGGCCACCGTAAAGAGATTCGAGTCCCTTTATGGTGGCCAATTTACGTTTAGTTATTACTAACTCTGTTGATATTCCAAACGTTTCGTTTTAGTGAACTAGTTTGTCTTTGTAACTATAAAAGTGCAGATGTCCAAAAAGTCGCGGTATCTCTATACTATTACGTGTTATTTTCAAGCCTTTTTAGGGATCCTGTTGTCCCGCATAATTACCCGCTGGCGTTTTATTATGGACCGGTGCAGAACCTTCAAATTTATCTTTGACATTGAGTGTGACAAAGAGTTGGAAAGAGAAGAAATATATGCAAAAATTTTATCAGCAAGGAGTGTCGGAGGATAAATCTTTATCCGTTTTTTATTTTCAAAACATAACCACGATTAAACAGGAGTCTCTATTCAAGGTGTCGGTGGGAGCTTGATCGTTAGTTTCCCAGGAAACAGCATAATTGCCCACTGGTATTTCCCAGAGAATTAACAACGTTTTTAACGTTTGTCTTTTAATGCCTCTTTTTAGCAGACAAACGCACCAATATCAAGGAAGATGACAAAGATCAACTTTCGGGAGACGACACGATTCTGGATAATATCATAAAAGTGAACAAAGGTAAATACGAAATACGTGAGGTACATATTTCCTCTTGCTGCTTTTAAAGAGCGGGGGAGGCTCTTAATTGTCCTATGTTAAACAACTTTTGTCTAGCTGACAATTAAATGTAAACAAACTGAGAAAAAAATCGTAGAAACTCTTATACGGAATAAAATGCGCCTTTTGTTGCGTGTTCAGGACAAATTAGAGACATCCAACGGTCCATTTTGTTGAATATCTGTTTGGAAGGGAGCTACCTGCACCATTTGCAACGTCTTACATGGTTGGTAGAGAGGACAAAAGAACGAACAACATAACAATGATTCCAGCCCAGTGCAGCTGCAGGTTATCAGGGTCCAATGAAAATAGGGCTTTTGAAGGGTGCAGATCTACGTTTCGGAAAAATTCTCTCAGAAATTTGGATTTAATTATGAAAAAAGTAGTGTTTTGAGAATGATGTAGCAGTATGCAGGATGTTTGTCCCATGAACCTAGTTTAATGGCCTTAGCTCCCACGAGTCTCCTGTAGCTCAGTGGTAGAGCATCCGAACAAGTAATCGGAAGGTCTTAGGTTCGACTCCTGATAGGAGCACTTGGATTTCTTTTTTCCGAGTATGCCTGCGTCACTTTCTAGAATAATACATCATTCTCATTCATTCACCAGGCTGGAAATATACCATCACATTTCTTTCAAGTAGTGTTTTTTTGGGTGTTCTGTCACCTAAAACTTATCGAACATTGGAGAATTGATTGCCTCTGTTTTCTAAGGGACAGAAAATGTCGTTGATAGAGCGAAATAGGGTCAGCTAAATTTTGGGAAAACAAAGAGCAGCTCATAAATTAGAGGGATACGGATTTGCGCTCCTAATATTTTCTGTGACTTGAAAAATTCAGCTACAGAACGCGAACCGGATCAAACTGTGTTGGCGTCCACACACGTCCCTTTTCAAGGCCTGAAACCAATCTTGGTGTACATTTGAAGTATTTTTAAATAATCTTGATGTGTGCCCCAATGAACGTTATTCACACCGCTTTGACGCAAACTTTTGTGCGTCTTTGACGATGTAAATAATGAGAATGGTGTATTAATCAGTAAGTGATACAGGCATACTCGGAAAGAAAAATCCGAGTGCACCTCCCCAAGGCCTTCCGATTACTAGTTAGGATGCTCTATCACTGAGCTACAGTAGACTCGTGGGAGCTAAGGCCATTAAACTAGATTCATGGGACAAACATCCTGCATACTGCTAGGATTGGAATGTCAATGTGTGGCATAAGCACGATGGAATAAATGTGATTGAATATGGTGAGCCTGGTGAATAAATGTAAACAGTATGGGCTTCAAAGCGTTTTATGTTTTTTTTTCGTTTTGTGCACCTGAAATTAAATGTGCGTTTTCCACAAAAATAAGTTAAAAGAACTACAATCATCGAAAAATCTTCTTGGGAAGTTTACTCTACAAGGCGACAGAAAGTGAGTCTCTGTTATTGACATCGGCAAATTTATTATTTTCGTATGTTTAGGCCTTTGTTTGTCGTCTGTCCTTCCCTCCTGCCCCCCTTGTTCAATGTTGGATTCCCAACAATCCATATACGCGTCAACATTCACTTTTTAAGCTCAACATGCCTGCTCTACTACTTCGGAAAAGGCTTCTCTTGGTGGTATTTTCTCTAGATCTGCTCTACTGTAGGCAATTAAATACACTAGTCGCTGCTTGCGTTCTCTAACGTCGTGGTCATTAAGGCATGTCATATTGTAAACAATAAATGAGACGGACGCAACGCCACTCCTTGAGATAAGCGTTTCTATCTACTGATGTAACAATCCGCACACCCCCCCCCCCCCCCCAACACCCTAAAATAATATTAAGGACTGAAAATGGACACCTGCATTCTGTTCCGCAATGAACTCAGTTGTGGTTTACAGTGAAATCAAACGCAATAGCGATAAGAAAATGCTACACATGAAGGTATTTAAAAACTACAATTGTACACTTACTTCAAAGTAAACATTAATTACCCAAAAAACATTATCTTGCGAAACACGGAGAACAAAGTAACATAAACGGTAACTCGCCTCACATTTTAGAAATAAGGTGTGGAAATTTTTCCTTGAAAACTTTCAAAAAGTTTAGAGACCCAACGTCCACACCCTATTTCGGCAGACAATCATCGACAAATCTTCTTGGGAAGGTTACTCAACAAGGCGACAGAAAGTGGGTCTCTGTTATTGACATCGGCAAATTTTTTACTTTCGTATGTTTAGGCCTTTGTTTGTCGCCTCTCCTTCCCCCCTGCCCCCTTGTTCAATGTTGGATTCCCAACAATCCATATACGCGTCAACATTCACTTTTTAAGCTCAACATTGAAACAGGGGAGGGGAGGAAAGTTTAATCGCGGTAGAACTTTGCAATCTTCCCAAGAATAATGTCGACGATTGTAGTTCCGCTCACAGAACATCTATTTCAATGGCCCGACCGGATTCATCGCAAGACTGAAAAACAGACCCCAGGTAAATTAAAGTACTGCAAAAATGGTCACACTTTAGGATTTTATATACAGTTTCAAGAGTTTCATCGACGTCATACATTATAATAAACAGCACCAGACGAAAATAATGTTTAATAGCTAAGTGCTTTTGTTATTGGATTGGCCACACCTTGATTTGATTTCATTCACAGACTTAAACGCTAGAACCACCTCTACAGGAAAACAAACTGAGCACCACGGGAAAGACCTGCTTTGTTGGTTTCATTCGGAGTAGTTCATCTACAGTTTCATAACCTGGAACAGCTCTTTCATTTATACATCTTTACTATTTTATTAGCTTCGCCTAACAATAATAGACTGACACACACAAGATAACAGAGGGGCAAACAACTATTACAAAGGCAGGGACACCGCAACAGCGTATGCCAAATACTGCGGTCTCGGAAGGTTAAAAAGACCAAAAAAACAGTGACCGAACGTAAATTACATACAACAAGAAATAAGGGCGGTTAAGAGGGTCAAAAATTAGAGCCACTTTACATGGGAAGGGTAAAGTCGCACTATGAACCTATTGTGAGTGGCTCACACGGCTGGAGTTCAACTCGGTTACTGTAGGCATGAAGCAACTAGGATTATTTAACTACTTCCCCCTGAATGGGACGCTAGTCCATCTCAAGCCCCAGCAGTATGTCACCGGAAACCATTTAAACACCTACAGTAGGTTAAAAGAGACAGCCGAGTGAAGCAACAAAATTTCTTCTCCAAGGAAATAAGGTCACACGTTTGCGTGACGGTGCTACTAAAAGCATTTTAAATGAATAACGAAACGCGTTTAAACATTGTCACTGCTTACTAGGTAATGACGTAAACATCTACGAAGGAGATATCGAGTTATCTCCAGATGATAGCGTCGACCTAAGGGACGATGGTGATGTGGATGGAGAACAGGAAAGCGTCCGGAAAAAGCGCAACGCTGAACGGAACAGAAAGAAACTGTGGGTAACACGGGTTGTTCCTTATGAATTCCAAAGCAACTTCCCAGGTAAGAAGAAAAGCCGCTGTCTAAACCAAAGAATCAACCGTTATGGGTAAGAAGTGTCTGCATGAGGATAAACGGGCAGTGACACCTTGAAAAGCTAAAAACATGTTTGAATCGATGGAATTGTCAAAATAATTGTTCAGTATTGTTAGCAAGGACCCTCACAGAAACTAGTATTAATTGCGTTTGGCTGCGTATGACTAGGTTGGAAATGGATTGCAACTTGAAAAAATTGGCCTTTTTTTCAAGTTTTTCCTGTGCATTGTAGAGAAGTCGCTAAAAACTGATTATTGTTTGTCCTTCCTCGGAGGAATTCCTTAATATTTTCCTCCCGGAGATTTAACAACAATTCATACAAGAAAAAAAGGAATGGTTCTTTGTGAAAAATTTTGAACAAAATACAGCAAAATGCCGTGACAGTGCCCCTTACAACTGATAGCTGAGAATTGGCCAAAATTTAACGGTCAGCTGAAAATGGCATTTATTAACTAACAGTTTAGGAGTGAAACGTTGAGAAGACTCCTGATCGACTATAGTGTAAATTGAACCGCAAATAACCCTCCATTACCTGTGTAGTCAGCGACTGGAAAATAAATTGCTAAGGAAGATGGCTCGGAGCACCGTCACAATTCGCCACTGAGGTGATCGAAGGATGATACGCAGTGTTCGTAAAGTCTCCAAAGACATTCGAATCACTAGCAAGTTCGTCGGAAATCTTCGGATGGTATTCGACACTGTTCGGCTAATGGGCATGAGAGGGACACCGTTGAAACGGCTCAAAACCACGAAAATGTGTCAGAAGTAAACGGTTAACTGTAAAATTATTTTAAAAACTGATAGTTTAGGTTCCAGCTCCTCCATATCAAGAGTCATTCTTTCCCGTACGTTGGAAGGCCTCAAGCGTTCCTATTGGGCCACATGACACGTCACGTGACCTAAATCAGCTGAGATACACAGATTTGTACATGTACAGGACTACCATCTTTTCGCCTTTTTTGGAGATTTTGAAACCTTCGCAGGCACGTATAAACGAGTCATGTTTGCTCAACAATTCACCGTACTTCATTCTAGCTCATCCATTTGGTACAGTAGGCTCCAATTTTAAGCTATCGAAGACTAGCATACCGATTTATTATTTTTATTTCAGAATCATACAAGAAAACTGTTCAAGACGCAATAGCTGAATATCACAACAAAACATGTTTGAAATTTGTGCCGAGGAACACTGAGGACCTTTTCGTTCGATTCATTAACGATAGACCTGGGTAAGCCAGTCCCTTGGCCTTAAAGA
Source organism: Pavona decussata (assembly GCF_977016875.1). Classification (NCBI taxonomy): domain Eukaryota; kingdom Metazoa; phylum Cnidaria; class Anthozoa; order Scleractinia; family Agariciidae; genus Pavona; species Pavona decussata. Next base: position 1,307,932 of record NW_028145480.1, on the reverse strand, counting down.
CTGAACGTTCGTGAGCCACGCACGGCAACCGGAAGTCGAATGTCTCCCTCTCTGGGGCGTTTTTGCTCCTCACAACGAAAATAAAGCTCTTGTTGGATGCCTGTAGCTTGCCGTTAGAAATGTGATGGCGTCAAAACGTTCCAAAAAGTATAAAATTCAACTGTCCGTGGCTCACGAACGTCGGTGCTTAAAGGGGGACAAGAACATAACTTTCTATACATTTACATCGAATTTACAGTGCCAGATACATCCATTTGAAGTAGATACGAGTTAAAACGCGCCTTTTAACATGTTATATAACAGTAAAAAAAACTGAAAAATAATTTGAGCAAATGCTTCCCCGTCTCTCCTCCCCCCCCCCCCCCTACCCCCCTCATTTTGGTAGAGTTAGTTGGTGCAGAACCTCTGCAGAGTCCTCCCCTCACCCGTCCACCCGCACGAAGGAGCTCTTAATGCCCTGATGACGCACGAGACTCAGTCTCGTTTTGGTGCGAAGCTTGTTTTCGTCCTGTAACGTCAAAAGATTGCTGTTTTCATTCACAACTCTGGAAGAAGTCTTGAACTCGTGGATTTCTTGACTTCTTTTAGGTTGATGTCGATTTCATCAAGGATTTTCCCCTTAAGGCGGGGTAAACCTGAAAGCCGTTTCCACGTCGCTTAAAATCGGTTTAATGCAAACATTTCGTTCACGTTTCAAGCAATCCAAAAACTCTCTTCTCATCCCGTGAATCTGTGTTTGGGGTGTTTTGTGAATTTTTGCGTGATTGTTGGGTATATTTGGGAGGAGATAGTTTTTATAGAAAGATTGGTAAAATTAAGAGAAATAAGAAATATCTATTGAAGATTTAGTGAAGTTTTAAAATTAGAATTTGTAGTTAATAATTAATAGACGGATACCAAGTTAGTCCACTAGCAACCTGGGGTGCTCTTACGTGGGTATCAACTGTCTGTTAGTGTTCCAAAAACTATTTTCTTTCCTCCATCCCGTCTTAAAACCTCTTCAAATTCCATTGAAAATTCACGTTTACCCCCCCCCCCCCCCCTCCCCGCCACCTTAAGCTGCCTACTATGTTTGTAGTGGGAAAAAGAGGTCGAAAAGCAGTATTGTTAACATAGAGGTGGCAAACAGTACTTAACTATCTAGCATGAGAGGGTGCAGGGGGGGGGGAAGAGGAGGTGTAGAGGAAGTGCAGGGAAAGAAACAGGAGGTAATAATGAGCCATTCCCCCCTCCTTCCCTTCAATTTTTCCTAAGATTTAGTACTAATGTGAGAGCTCCAATGCTCTTCATCTTTTTCTAATCTTTTCACTCTGTTAGACAAACTGTAATGTTTTGGGTCTGTGCTTGGATGAATTCTAGAAATTAAGTACTACCACTCAAATGAAAGCTATCAAGTACTCCGAGCCCGTGATACTGCTTGTTACGATATCATAGTAAAAGGAGGTTCTAACTCTTTAGGATGTGTAGAAAATCCTTAAGTCTGACATTTAATTAAGGTTACTGAGCAGTACTTTCCTGTGGAGCCGTTTATTATGCCCTGTAGTATGATTCTAAATTTTAAATCTCTGGATAGAATCTTAACACCTAAGGTTTGAACTCTAAAATGTCAGCTACTTTTTCGGGATGCTGTCTTCTAGTTGCTACTCAAATGAAAGTTATTTAACAGTTATCCTGCAAAATTTCGCGGAATATTGCCTGATACTTAGCCGACGAGGCCGTAGGCCGAGTTGGCTAAACTCAGGGGAAACTAACAAGATTGAGCAGGATAATTGTTTTATTATTCAACACTGTGACATTGTTAACAAAGCACACTTTTATTGCAGAAAAGCTGGAGACGATCTTTATTTTACCATTTTTCGCCCCGACACAAGAAATTACGTATATCACAGGATATCTGTTGACGGGCAGATCGAATTGTTAAGTGGGCAGTGTTACAATGTGTTGAATAGTAATAGCAGTATTTCGTTCTTTAGGTGTTGGTCATCTGTAGGGCGACAATATTGGATGACAGGAGTTGGACAACTGCTTTCCCTGGGACCTGGCTGTAATCACAAAGGGACTATCATGCATGAGATGATGCATGCAGTCGGCTTCTGGCACGAACAGTCCAGGCCGGACAGAAATCTTTATGTAGAGGTGCTTTGGGAAAATATACAGGAGGGTACGTGCGAATTGAACAAATGATAATAAATCAACAAAAACGACAATAAAACCTCAACACTACTTAACAACGGATTTGAGGGTTTTCTGATTGCCAAAAAACTCTTTTAAGTAGTCTTAAGTAGTTTATCAAAAATGCTTTTTCAGGCGAAGAACATAACTTCAACAAATACAGCCGCCACGATATCGACCTACTCAAGATCCCGTATGACTTCGATTCTATCATGCATTACGGTCGAAAAAGCTTCTCCAAAAATAACAAGGACACAATCCGTTCGATCTTGAATTCCAGCAGGACCCTAGGACAGAGAGAAGGCTTGACAGATTTTGACATTCGTGAGATCAACGCCCTCTACGATTGCTCAAGTAAGTGCTTGTTCAATCAGGTGAAATATGGATGAAATGTTTCGAATAAAAGTTGTTTTTGTTGGGAGTCTTGTCATTTCTCTACCAGTCATCAGAACGGACACAATCAACGCAATGGAGCAACCCAGACTCCAAGAATATACATGTAAGGCCCTGGATGCAGTTCAAAGCATTTGACTTTTGCTATCGATAACAATGCAATCTTGCATCCAGAGTAATCTGGCTCTTTGTCTGGCGGTTGGTCGCCAGGGGAGACTCAAGGGAACTGGAATTTTATTACCGCAGGATTTCTGCGGTAAAACAATGCAAGCTGTTTACGAGGCAGCCGATCAAAATATATATTTTTTCGAATTCCTCAGGGTCTCTCCTGGTAACCAACAACCGACCAGAGAGGATGAGGACTCGGTACGAGATTGTATAAAAATGTTGAACGCGCGTCATTTACTGCAAGATCATTCCTACCAATTTTGTTAAATTTTAAGCAACATGCTTGATCCTAATTAAGCAAAAAGGTTCATCCAACAATATATTTTGGTCAAAAATAATCTAACACAGGGTTCTTACAGTTCTAAAAGATTTTCACCATCAAAATTTGGTAAAACAATTAATGGGCTTAGATAGCACAAATTACGGGAGCACTAGACTCCAAATACACACATCTCTCTGACGCTCCCAGCCCCCAGTGGCCTTTTAAGGCCAATTTTAAAAGAAGTTGGGAGCAATGGAGCTTATTCGCTCTATACACTAATTGCCCTTTACATTCACCTGATATTTTCAGGAGAATCGATCCTTTTCATTTTTTGAAGTAAAGACGGCACGCCAGCGTGAATATGACCAATTCGAAAAGAAAAGACTAGTCCCTAAAGCACCGTCATAGTCACCTGTAATGGGGCATCAAAACAACGAAGTTTATAAGGTCTATTTGGTTTGCATCCACAAGCTTGCTTAATTCGGTGACTGTTTGGTTCTGATTTTATTTCCAAGTGCTACAATAGAAAGTGGCGCAAATGGGAAGTAGTCTCAAGACCCAGTGAAACCAATTTTACTCATACAAACTGATACGTATATTCCGATAAAGAAAACTATCGTGACCATGCATGGCCAACGTGGCAAACATTGATTCTTTAGAAAGAAGTACTTTTCTATATTGTTGTATATCTGATACAATAAAAGATAGTTCAAAATTTTGGCCAGATCTGTCCATGAAAGCTATTTAGGAGTACTTTCCTTTGGTACAATTTTTCCCTGTGCGTGGATATTCCAGCTGTATAAGATCCTAAAATGCGACCATCCAAAAAACGACGCTTGTTACTTTTTAAAATATTATTTTGCGATATGGATATTGCAATATTCTACGCTTAAAAGCCGAAACCGTCCAGTTAAAAAAAATTAATCTGTTTGCTGTTTATATTTTTTGCACTCTAGCAAAAGCTGGCTGGAGCTCGTGGTCAAACTTTGGCCCCTGCAGTACCTACTGTTACAAAGATCGCTCGAGATTCTGCACCTCAAATAAACCGAGTAAGGACTGTCCCGGGGCTGATCAGTATGGAGTGCAACAAGAGTCTGTCAAGTGCAGCAACAGCGAGTGCTATGGTGAGCAAAGCGACATTAAATGATTAGCTCAACTTTGTGGTTTTCGTCATTTCAAAACATCAATTTTTTATGTGCCAATGTGAGCGAGGAAGCGCATCCGACCTCAGTTTCAACTTTAAGTCGGCGGCCCAAGGTAGCAACATCAAATGAACAGGTATTGGGCAAACTCACAATCTGATTGGCTATATAAAGGCGTTCTAAATGGGGAGGTTAAGAAGCTACTATGACGACGAAAACGAGATCGTTACAAAACAGTATCATGTAATAAGAAAAACAAAGGCCCTGCACGCCTGTTATAAATTTTGGTATACATTTCTTCGCCGTACTGGGCCAAACAACAACGTGAAATGACCAAATTCAAGATTTTTTGTGAACGTGAACTTATGACGGTAAATGTTTAATATACTGTCTCAACCTGAACGCCGTTCCCCCCTGTTCTGTTACTGGATAGTTCGGCTATAATGTACAAGTTGAACGAATTGGAATAATCGCACAGTATTTCAAGTAACGCGAACTTATATTTTCAAGTGACGTTTTTGTTGGTGTTGCCCTCGTCAGTCGATAGAAACACCTCAAGCTTGCCATCTAATTGTTTACTATAAGCGGAGTTCAAGAAACCAGTAAATTTCTGGGTGTCACCTTAAAAAATGTAGTGCAAATTATACTCTGACTTGCAAGGGAAGGAGTTATTGATTAGGAGTTGTTGATTAATAACTTACACCTAAACACCTTTAATGGTTGATTGACAAATAGAAGTACGAACTGAGAATGACCACAGTAGGCCTCCCTTTATACAGCGGAGGTCACGTGACGCATGAGCTGAAGTGTGGTCCTCTGGAATTGTATCAAATGGCAGTGTTCCTGCGGGGCCACGCTTGCTGTAAAGGACCGGAGCCTTGAAGTTCATCGAAAAAAAAAAAAAAAAGAGTTCGCAAACGTATCATCAAACTATTCTTGGTTTTCACGTGACGTCGCCAAATTCTAGGATTCAAAACTGGGAGGCCTACAAAATGTTTACCCTCATTTCAAGGAACGATTACCTAAAAATATGTCTTTTCACAATTTCTTAGCTCGATATTGTACTTCCTTTTGAAAATAGAACAGTTTCAATCATGCGTGACATCAGGAAGACGGCCGTGACAGAGTGTTCCGTATCTTAACAATGACTCTTCGGGTGATTTTCAGCATTCTAAACAATTTAAGTTTGGGGAGAAATATTGGAAAATTCACAAGGGAAAACAAACCTCCTTTCTGACAAAAGTGGACTCCAGGGCCCAGTTTTTCAAAGCCCGACTAAGCCAATCCTGGATTAATGAGAACTTTGATTCGAGTTTAATTATTAAACAACAAAGATTTTTGCAAAAAGATTTTGTCCCTCAGTTTTGACTTTGGCTTTCCCTTACCATTAGCTTAAAGTTAGACTTTAATTTAATTTCTAAAGAGCACGCTAAAAACCTCGGTTATCTATTAATCGTGGATTAGCTTTAATCGGTTTTCAACAACCGGGCCCAGATGTTTTATCCTATTTCCGGCCGCCATGTTTGTGCCCCTCAGAGGGACGCCAACATGGCGTCTCTATACTAAGCTCTATAAATTTGTGGGGAACATATGGTCAAATAACTTGAGTACGGGATACCGCACAGACCTGACACTTGGACAGATTACATATTTATTTATCATCCAGAACATGTCAATTCCTTGACGCCATTCATGGAATGGTTTCGATTTTTTTTCAATGGCGTTTCAGTGAACAGTGAGTGAAAACTGGAAATTGACGACAAACAGAACTACGATCTTGGACAGAACTGCTGAGAGACATATTGTAGCCTTTCAAATTTCACCCTAAAATACCCATATCCATCTATACTTCAGACATGTCCCTGTCTACTTCAAACGCCAGAGAGGGGGATAAACAAACACCGGGCAGAACCTCAAGCTCGTACGTTGAAGCCTTGATGTGACGTTTGCACGTTAGCGACATCCCTTCCCCTTCCTTCCTGAAATTAGCGACATCCCTCCCTAATGGAATACCCAAACTGAACCGAACGGTAAAAGACCCCCATAGGTAACGATCTCAAACGCAACCTCTCTCCCGCTGGGGATAAAGACAGATCTCTTTGAAAATTTATGGGAAAAATTAGCTTATGAAAAGCTGTCTGGCCATAATGATGTGCTACGTTCCATTCTAATTTTGACGTTTTGTATATTAGCACCAATTGACGGTCACTGGGGTCGCTGGTCATCATGGGGTGCCTGTAACGCTGAATGTGGACTTGGATTGCATTACAGATCAAGATCTTGTGACGATCCTCCACCAAAATATGGCGGGAAGAATTGCACAGGCAGCTCGAACAGCTCACAGGCTTGTAAAGAGAAGTCTTGTGGAATAGGTGAGTGAGGAAAATGGATAGACGGACGGACGGACAGACGAAAAGATCATGGATGAATGGATGGTCGGACGGACAGACGGACGAACGGAACAATGAATGGAGGGGTGGATGGGTGGGTGGATGGATGGACAAATGGACAGACGGACGGACAGACGGATGGGTGGGTGGATATGGCGATGCACGGATGGACAAAAAGTAGACAGACTATCATCACTGCACGTGCCTTTCACGCACTGGTGTCGTATAGTACGCGCACATAACACATTTTCACTCATTTCCTTAGTTGTGTTGATTTCTCTTCTACCAAATGAACTGTTGTATATATTTCTTTCTCTCAATCCCTGGTGAGCCGTCATCCCAAAGGGGAATAGGACGCAATTAGTTGCTAATAATCCCCTCCCCTCCCTTACTGACTAGAAATTGTAATTAGGAGATTCGGCCATGCATCGCCAATCGAGCGGGGAGTAGTGAGGTGATCCTGATTCCAGAAAATGTGCTGAAATGTCCCCCATATTGCCATGTTCTTAAGTGGTCGAGTGGTTGAGATATCCGACCGGTACTCTGCAAAAAGGGTTAAATCCTAGCTGAACCACATTTTCACTAATTTCCTTACTTGTGTTGATTTCTGTTTTCACAAATTAAATGTTACAAACATATAGCCATATATACATTTAAACAGATATTTAGATGGAAGCTACTGGGCAGTACTTCAATGCCCTTCAAAATGGTGGATGCGCTAATGCACAGTAATTTTTTTCAATATTTAGCATAAATAAAAACTTGGGTTAACGAGATTAGGAGTAAAATGGTAAAATGAACCCCAATAAGTAACTGATTCTGAACTAAAATTGTTATCCTTTCAGCCCTACTAATGTACCCCTCTTATTCTCTAGGGCCGAGCTGAATCTGAGCTAATCTGATTGATTATCTCAGATGAACTGATTCTGATCTAATCTTGTTATCCCTTCGGCCTTACTAATGCACCCGTCCTATTCTGTAGGGCTGGATGACTGCGAGTTTGACGCCGACTTGTTGTGCCATTGGAAGAATGACGGAAATAATCCATCAAACTTCAACTGGGAACGTAAGACTGGCGGAACACCATCAAGCAGAACTGGACCGTCCGGAGACCACACCTCCGGATCGGGTAATTTAATAGACTTTGGAAAGAGAAAATAAGAGGACAGAAAGGGAAACTAGAGGCGTTGGCTGGGATATTGTGAATTTCACTAACTTTATTTTTAGACATCGTCTAAACTAGAATCGGTTTCCCAGGACGTCAGCAAACGGTCCGTGTGACTTCACGGGAAGCCAGCGGAGGGTGCCAACGTCACATTGTGTAATGCGTTTATTGACCGTTTTCATGACGTCTAAAAATAACTTAAGTAAAATTCACATGTCCCAAGGGGTCATCCTCTCTGCCCCCTTCTTTTCTCTTGACTTTCGCTATCTCGAGAAAAGACATTTAATTACAAATCTTTTGATTGACGTTTCAAACTTTTCCTCCAATCAGGCCACTATATTTTCACGGAAGCCAGCGGCGTGACAGCAGGCGAAAAAGCGAGGTTGCTCAGCAGAACATTCCCGTCAACCAGCGGGCGCTGCTTGACATTTTGGTACCACATGTACGGCTCAGGCATGGGAGAGCTTAATGTGTACGTTAAACCTACCAAGGGCGTTCCTATGACGAAAGTTTGGTCTCTAAATGGTGATAAAGGAGATGAATGGAAAATGGCGCAAGTTACTCTTATAAGCAGCGCTTCGGATTATCAGGTACGACTTCTGCCAGATAACGTCTCTTTTCACTGCTAAAAAAAGGAATTCACGGTGAAATGATTACCATGTTTATAGAAGCAAACCAGGGGCACCTGGTTTTCTGTTTTCCTGTGTTCCCAGATCGTTTTGAAAAATTTCATCCTAATACAGTTTGATGTGTCCGGATGCTTTAGGTGAAAATTTAACTTGTGGAAAGTTTTAGAGAACGAATCTTGATAGATGCATTTTTCAGTCAGACAGGCAGACAGGCACACTCGGAAAAAGAAAATTCGAGTCCTCCAAACAGGAGTCGAACCTATGACCTTCCAATTACTACAGTTGAACCTCTCCACAACGGCCACCTTGGGGACAGAAGAAAGTGGCCGTTGTAGAGAGTTGGCCGTTATGGGGAGGTAGGGGTGTAACATGACACTTTTTTTCCGGAAGTACAACATGTTTATTGTCCCAAGTTCATGCTTACTGTAGCCTACAACGGCAATCCAATGTTAAATAATATATATATAGATAAAATACACAATAAAACGTAAATAATGTTTTGAGTCAAAATATTAACAAGGCGAAACGAGCAAGGCTCGCAACATTCGCTATATTATTGTAGACAATTTATGCTTTCTGCAGCATTTAAATGGAACACAATCACAATACGTATATCGTTAAAATGGATACAGAAACGTAATGTTCCGAAGATAAATGTCGATTACTGCATCAGTTTATAAAAAGGTGTTTTTCACAAAAAAGAACTGTACTGGCCGTTGTCGAGAGGTTATTTTGGCAGTTGGGGACGCACTTTAGTGGCCGTTGCCGTTGTAGAGAGGTGGCCGTTGTAGAGAGGTTTAAACAAGAGCTGATGTATGGACTGTCCGCCGGGACAAAAAAATGTGGCCATTGTAGAGAGGTGGTCGTTGTGGAGAGGTGGCTGTTAGTGGAGGTTCGACTGTAGTTCGGATGCTCTACCACTGAGCTCCAGGAGACTCGTGGGAGCGCGGCCGTTCTGTCCACTGCTAGAATTGGAATGTCCATGAGAGGTATCAATCATTATCATCATCATTATCATCATCTGTAGAAGGTTCTAATGTTTACGTTTGTGGATAAAACCCCAAAACTGCTTCCATTCAGCTTAAGCTGTCCAATAGTAATTTCCAGTGTTGACATTCTGTCCTCGGATTGCAGGGTAATTTTGTTAATTTTAACTTAAAAGAACTGACCGATAGTTACGTATTTTGTTGTCATGCAGGTGGTATTCGAGGCCGTTAAAGGAAGCAGCTTTCGCTCTGACATTGGTTTGGATGACGTAAGCTTCCAAGAGAGCCCTTGCTGTAAGTCAGAGAAAAAATTTTAGGAAGGTTAATTAGATTTTGTACTCCGTGTCTGGGCCTCTGCTTGACGTGGCTTACTGATTTAGTAACTTTCTTAGCAACCATTACATTCACTTTAATGAGGCGGGTTGAACTGGTGGGATTTATTGGAGCTGGAGGACGCATGTAAAAATAATTCACTTCAAAGCAAGATGGGAGAGGTGGGAAGGGGAGGGGGAGGGGATCACGGTGGAATTAAAGGGGCTTTCTAACGATACATAAAACAAGTTCAAGTAATGGAAAAAAGAAACTCTAGCGTTAATTTGTAAAGTGTAACCAATTTCTTACCCAAATATTGTTATTTTGGAACTGGAATAGGCCTGTTACCAACAACAACATAGCATTTAATCATAACCAGAACAGCAAAATTATTCTTTAACAAGAAATAGTTTATTTGTTTTAAGGCCTTAAATGCAACGTTAACCGTTTTAGGAGTATCCCACATTAACTCCATTAAAGTTCGGTCGCGTGGTTATTCACCACATTGTAAACTTCTTAAGTGTGTCGTATAGCAAACCCGGATATTCCAAATAAACGTTCCTTCTCGACAAAATGTAGGGACATTTTTTTTCTTAAACGGCTGACTCGTTCCCAGTAGTATCTCCAATTGCGGTCGACATAGAAAAAACGCACTTTTGTAATACACACTGGAGTCGAGTTTGTGCGGAAGAATGAATGAATGAATGGATCTTGGGACGCGTATCTGGCATCCCACGCAGATTTTGCAGGAGTAGATGACCACCAACTTGGCAAAGGAGAAAGAGCGTGAGATCAAGAACATCAACCATATTTCCTAATCTTTGATTATTACTGGTGGGTCTTGCTGGAAGGGAGTTTATCCTTCCCATCAACCCTCATGTTCCCTTGTCAAGTTCATAGGGGCATTAATTTCAAAGAGGCGGATAAAATGATCGTTAAACTGTCGAGAAGCGTTCATTAAAGGGTGCGTTATTTGGGGCAATCCTGGCTATATACTTTATTCCGGTTTAGGAATGACAGAATACACAGGACATCAGTTCTAAAAAGAAAGCAATTCCTCCTCTGTTCCATTAAGTTGAAAACCTTCCCGGAAGAACGCCATTCCTCTTGTTCTGAGTATGTATGCTGTACTTATTCTTTATTCGTTCATTATGCTATCAGGGGCAGAATAAACGGAATACTATTCTGTTCATTCCGACCAGACTAGGCTTCGAAAGAACATGAATACCATCTATTTCGTGTAATATAACGCATTGTATTTGTTTCACAGTAGAGGCCGTTGGTTGCTTCAAGGATAAAAAGGGGTCACGTGCTTTGCCTAAACTGATAAAAAATATGCGAGGAAACATTGACTGGTCCCACATTAGCAACACTATAGACAGCTGCGCTAGGGCGGCTCAAGCAATGGGTTATAAGGTTAGTATCATTTGGAGTACAACATTTTGTAATGTCGACTAGACTACTTTGGCGGCTGTGAGCCCTATTTATTGGAGAATAAATAAATAAATAACTATAAAATAAACAAAACAGAAACTAAATACCACGGCAGTCAGTATTGCTATAAACATTTCTCAGCTGGATAATGTTCCGGCGTGTCGACAGCCTTGTAGCTTTGTTTTATTTTGGTCTAATTTTGCAGTCATTTCTATTTCCGCTGGTGTTGTAAATTCGGTTTCAATTCATTGGGTAATTTGTCAATAGTTTAGCGTCAAGTCATTGTTGTAAAACCGTATGTATATGATACCTCATTTGTAAACTCTACGTGCAACTGAGAAAGGTCGTGAGACCGAAACGTTTTTAACTAAATTTTTTATCTTTTTAATGTCAAAAGTTGTCCTCCTTCAGCTAGTTTCGGTTTCTTTTTTAACCAGTTTTTATTACATCCACCGAATCAGGACTTTGAGGTCCATCGTGATCCTTTTCTTTATCCATCGTTGGCTCAGGAAGCACCTTTTAAACCGTCTTATCCTTTTTTATAAGTAAAGAAAATCGTAGGACCTCAATTGCGATTCGTTTAAGATGGAGGCACGTTTCGAAAGTCATCAAAATTGCTCGAGCTTTATCCTGCATCCTGCATACTGCTAGGATTTGAATGTCAATGTGTGGGATATGCGCACTGGAATAAATGTGATGGTATATTTTAAGCCTGTATTATTCAAAGTGACACAGACATACTCAGTAAAAGGAAATCCGAGTGCTTAAAAGTGTTTCATCTCATATGCGATTCCCAAACACCGAGAAGAGGGTTAAAAAAACGAGGCATAGCCCAGGCCAGGTTTTATTTTTCGGCATTTTAACCAACTTCGATGTGTTTAGAACAATTGTTTGACGTGGCTTCTCAAACCATCACCATTCTTGAAGAAATTCAAAGCAAAATTTCACCACATTTTATGATAATTTAATACCTCAATTCCAAACCTCCTTCATGGTGGGATTTCCTTTGTTTTCTCTTCATGAATTATCAATGTGTTCGAGATCTTGCTCTGGATTGGCTTGCAACTCTCATGCTTTTTCGTTAATATTTTCAATAAATCTATCCTCACTAACCACTTACAGGAGTTTGGCGTCCAGTTCTACGGTGAATGCTGGAGTGGCAGCGCTGACGTTGTGCAGTACGATAAATACGGCATCGCACCACCTAGTAGCTGCTGGAAGGGAGTGGGAAAACACTACACAAATTACGTGTATAAGATAGTGTAGAAGAAGGTGAGCACGGAGCCGAATTACTCTCTCTTGATCGAGGAAGTTGGCCCTTTCTGAACTTCACTCAAATTTAAACATTTCATGATCATTTGAGACGCGTTAAGGACGGTGCCTACTAATACCGAAGTTTTTTTGTGCGGCTTATGACTATGCGGGAAAAACAGATCTTAGCAAGGCCTCTTGGAATCCAAAAAGAAAATTGGGGGTAACCACGCATTTTTCAGAGATAATTAAGCAACAATATCTCTAAAAAGCGCCAAAATATAAAGCAATGTATGGGATTTTTTTCCTAAATTGAAGCTTAATTATCTCTGAAAAATGCATGGTTACCCCTAATTTTCTTTTGAGATACCAAAAGCACTTGCTAAGTTCTGCTTTCTCCGTATAGTTTTAAACCGCGCAAGATTATCGCTGTATTAGTAGGCACCACCGATAGGAGACCTGAGTATCTCGAGATGCGCAGAACGTATGCGCAGTAACAATAGTAGGCACCGTCCTTAAATCATTTCCTGGAGCGTTAGAGCAATTTTCAATTGAGTATCGTAAAACCGAAAACAATGCAATTGCTATTACCAATCACACCCGACCTGAACAAATTACCTGTATAAGATAGCGTAGAAGAAGGTGAGCATGGAGCCGAATTACTTTCTCTTGATCGGGGAAGTTGGCCCTTTGTGAACTTCACTCAAATTTAAAAAATCATTTCCTGAAGCGTTAGCGCAGTTTTAAATTGAGTATCGCAAAACCAAAACCAACGCAACTGCTATTACCAATTACACCAATTAAAAATGTTTGTCACCAATTACAGTGAAAAAAGTGTAAAATAGTATAGACGGCGAACAGTCCTACTTTTTTCCTCAGATCACATGCGCAAAGCGACGGTAAAATTATGCAAATTAGAAAAGTGAACGAGGAGGGATTGGGGGAGAGGAAGCGGCTCGCTAGAAATCGCGCAAGCGAGACAGGACTTAAGAAAAGAAAGAGACTGCTCGCAGTCTAAATGGTATTGCGAAATCACTTTAGAAAGAACTGAAATATGTTATATACGTTATATGTTAACAATTTTCAAGCTACCAGGCCTCACAATTTTGATAATTACCTAGTAACCACTGAAATGTACTTTAATTGATGTTCTTTTTATTGCAGGAGGACTATTTTCACATTGGGTTCATTTAAACACACATTTAAGAAATATTCTTGCATGATTTCTGTAGTTCTTGAAATCGCATTAAAGGAAGTTAAACTTAGAACACTGTTGTTTACTGTAGTCTGCACTACACTGAGTATGGTTGGCCAAATGTTGCAAAATTCAACAACTTGCATATTTATATTCAACAACTTTTATTTATGTTCAACAAGATATATTCGTATTCAACGTTTTATATTTATATTCAACAATGCGCATTTTCCTTCAACTTCAACTTAAATTAGTTTCGTTCAACAACAATATTTGTTCAACTTCAACTAAAATTATTTTCATTCAACAACAATATTTGTTCAACTTCAACTGTCATATTTATTTAACACTCAACAAAAATAACTGTTCAACTTCAATACAGACTTCTAGTTTCTACTTCCCTCTATATTTGTCATACAAGTAAGTTGTTGACAGTTCCCGGACAAAATATCTTTATTTAACAAAAATTCCCCACCCCGTCCCCGCTTAAATACGCTAACTTGACTACCCAGTCCCCCGATCACTTTATGCCTTGAATAAAGATGGCGTCGACGTCGGAACTTGATGCTAAGGAAGAACTGACACAGATGGTCAGAGAATGCGTTCGAAACGAAATTGCTCTTCAACGATCGGGAAATAGTACCTCGTTACTGATGAGAACTCGCGACCTTATAGCGAGTTCAGCTCGATCTGCGAGCCGAGAGATGACAAATTCCATCGCGCCGGACTTTCCCGCCACTGGCACTCCGGGTCAGCCGGGTCCTTCTTCTTCGTCTTCTTTTCAGACTGGGCAGTCACAGTATTTTCAAACAGGAAAAAAGAGACCTGCAGCTACAACGAATCATCCATGGCGCCTAAAGGGTAAACAGAAGAAACAAACAAAGCAGGAGTTCCACCCCAAAGCCGTTCATCTCCTTGACAAGCCTGAAGATCTGGATGAAAATGGCTTTGTTCCCGACTACACAGTTACTGACGATATGGTCCTACTGAAAGCTGAGCTGGGGACAGGCCAGTCGGAAAGTGAAATCAGAGAGAGTATAACCGAGGTACTGAAGCAGCGTTTCCCATTTGTAAGACCAGAACATTTTGACTTTGTTAAGCGTGAGCGTAACAAAGTAACTACCCCAGTCGTTAACAAATCTCTTGAATGGAATTACAAACACGTAAAAGAATTATGTGGTCAGGGAAAGCTTTACATTCGTTTGAATGTCTTGAGAGAAGTCATCGACGCATGTGAAGAACCATCACCCACAGGAACTAAAGATGACGACGATGATGACTTGATGAGGTCACCTTTTTCACTGACCATGCCCAAGAAATTTGAAAGTTCGACAGGAAATGGATCCATTGCAGAATATGGACAGTCGGAAACAAGCCTCACTAGCATGGGTGTAAGTGCATCTGGATATGGGGCATCTACCTCTGCTGATTTAGTGGTGGCCTCCATTGCTGGTCCAAGCAGTCAGAGTGATAAGGAAACACTGCGAGAGCTGCTGCCATCTGCAAGTGATGAACAACTTGACAATGCACTCCAAGAATTTGGTGGTCTTGATTCAGCAGCAGATGCTCTTCTAGATGGCCACGAGTACCTTTCGACACCCTGCAGAAAAAGGCCTTCAACAGTCTCCTTTCTGTTGTTTGTAGAACACTTCAAAAAACAAATTAAACGAGAGTAGCCATCTATACAACCGTGTATAACGAAACCCCATGTAATCAAACTGTGATGGCCGTCTATATGCCATAAACTGTTAGGACCAGGCACTGAATAAGCTCTCCTAGAAATTACTGTTGCCCATCTCAAACGGCAGTTGATCGGATCAACTCGTGAAATGCTGGCCCGA
Organism: Pavona decussata; assembly: GCF_977016875.1. NCBI lineage: Eukaryota > Metazoa > Cnidaria > Anthozoa > Scleractinia > Agariciidae > Pavona > Pavona decussata. Next base: position 1,292,592 of record NW_028145480.1, on the reverse strand, counting down.
ATACGATCCCTTTGAACATTGATCCTCATACTTCTCAAGTGGCCACGAACCATTGAGTAACCCACAAGGCCTCCTTGCACGCTCATGAAAGCACGCACGATATCATCAAGATTCGTATTTGTGATATTTGTAAAGCCAGTTTCCTCAGTAATACCAAGTTCTCGTACCCGTCGCCACAGGGTCCATCGCGAAACTAGAAGAAGTCCGGCGATGTCTTTCCACTTGAATCCTAAAGCCCTAAAGTGTAACAAAGTCTCTTCATCGATCTCGTACTTTGGTCTTCCCGGTCCTCTGTTTACGGTACGCTCCGGCGGACTTAGCAGATAAACTGCTAAGTGGGTACAATTTGGAGTGTTGGTTAGCTCCATTTCTGTCAATTTTCGACACCAAAGATGATACAGTACTCTCAAATTATTAGCAACCTCGGTCAACTCTGCTTTGTGCTCGTTAACAACCGGTAATACGTTTTCCACAAATTTTGCTGCTGCGTCTAAACGATTGATAGCCCACTCAATAAATGATCGGGAAGTGCTATTTTCTCCCTCTTCACAAATGTTTAACACACTTAAAACATCCTCAAAGCAATCCATGAAAGATTGCTCGTCTACTGTTCTAGTAGCCATTTTGATTTTTGGCGGGAATCAATCAGGTTTTGTGCCGGGAAGGGAATGGGTTCCATGTTTGGGATTGGTGGGTGGGGAGGGACGGGGTATTTTGTTGAATGAAGAGATTTACAATGTCCGGGAACTTAACTCACAAAACAGTCATGATTTTTGTTGAATGAAAAAAGTCTGTATTGAAGTTGAACAGTTATTTTTGTTGAGTGTTAAATAAATATGACAGTTGAAGTTGAACAAATATTGTTGTTGAATGAAAATAATTTTAGTTGAAGTTGAACAAATATTGTTGTTGAACGAAACTAATTTAAGTTGAAGTTGAAGGAAAATGCGCATTGTTGAATATAAATATAAAACGTTGAATACGAATATATCTTGTTGAACATAAATAAAAGTTGTTGAATATAAATATGCAAGTTGTTGAATTTTGCAACATTTGGCCAACCATAACTGAGAGCCATCTATTATCCTGATAATTTTTAAGCCATGCTCTCACACAGATCGCCCATTATTGTTGTTTGGTCCGGTCGGCGAGAATAAACGAACCATGAATATTTCATCTTTGCCCTGTCAATTTTCGAAGCTTTCCATCGAATGAGGGCTCAAACTGAGAGACGTTTAACATTTTAAGCCCCGATATCAACATAGAAATTCTTCTCACTCTACTTTAGATATTTCTTATGGTAAGGGTTAGGGGAATTAACATCACGACAACTTACCTTTGGTGCTCATTGCTTTTATTCTCATGACCTGAACGGGCGTCCGATGAAGTAGGGACATTGAAAAGAGAAATCACATCACAGAGGGTGATCATCACCGACCGAACGACCGATCGACCGACCGACCGAACGACTGAGTGAGTTAGTGACTGACTGAACGAGCGAATGAATAAATGGGGGAGAATTATGCCACCCGAAAAAGTAGGGTGAGATGAGGGGTGCAGTGGCACAGCAATCCCCTCATGTTATTCCATATACACAATGAATGGAACCATAAGAATTTGTCCTGCATCAAAAATCGTTAGAAATGCAACACCGCAAATAGCCATGATTTTACATGCATTGAGTGTCTAGGATTCTTTTTGTCGCGATTTAAAAGTTTCAAACCGCCTCCAACCCAAGCGCTTAATCAGGGTGCGCACCCTTTTTTTCAGAAACATATTTCCAGGTTTTGTCCAGGCTTCAAGATGTGTTTTTTTCAGGACCCATATTGCACATCAAGTTTTTTTTTTAAGTTGTTAGATCTTCCCATCTGGCTGTACCTCTATGTCTTTCAAGAAAAATTTATTCTGACTTGAGTAAACAGATTTCCAGGATTGTCCAGGACTTTCCAGTGCCGGAAAATGCTAGACTAAATTTCAAGTACTTTCCAGAATTTCTAGGACCCGTACGAACCCTGTTAACACATTATAACGCTTGTTCGGTTTGTGCCATAGTTGAGAAGCTTCAAACCGACTCCAACCCAATCGTTGAGAAGCTTCAAACCGACCCCAACCCAATCACTTAACGCATCGTCACAAGTATCCCATCCAGGAGGGAGTAGTAATACTCCTAAGGCTTGTTACATTTGCTTATTCTGCAATCAACAAATATGCTACTTCAAGAAGAAACATGTTATATTCATTCTACAAATTATTTACATTAACAGCAACATTTAGTAAAGAGCCTCGATCACCTCTCTTGAGTCTAATTTCCGTGGGGATTAAAACTCACTCAATTGCAAACCTCGCAAGAGGTCCGCTATTTTTTCTCTTGTGTTCTTTACTTAAGGTTATTTAGAAATTCTCGAAAGCTGACCTCTCACCACCAGAGATTTCGATCCACCAATCGGACATTGCTTTGTTTTCTCTTATACCGACTCCTTTCCACCAGCTTGATAGAAAAGCTTGTTTTTGATGACTTGAGACATGAGGCCGTGGATTGCCTCAATGGACGTCTTCAGTAGAGCTGAAATACGAAAATAAATATAAAAAAATTATAAATAAATAAATAAATAAGAATATTCCACTGTTCATGCCAAACAGAATCTGGCAGGCTACGACTGAGCATTCAATCTCTTCACCTAATTTATTGAGCAGCAGCAAAGCTGCGATCCTGGAAAAGCGATCCCTTCGAGTTGTTACCCTGTTCGCAGTCAGTTTTAAGTTTGTACGAAAACTACCACCAATCAATACAAAACCGGTTTTGAAAGATGTTTCTCGGGCCCGAACACTTTTCGGGAGTTTAAAGAAACCGATCCCTGGCCTCCTTCTTCTCAGATAAACATACACATTCTCCTCGCTGACCCACTGTACTCTAGATATTTCTTATGGTAAAGGTTGGGGAAATTTGTTTAAACATCTGTGGCCATGATATTACAATATGATCCAATGATAATTAGTTTAATGAATGTTAATATATGAAACGTATATTTTTAGCTGCAGATCGAAGATCAAATAGAAGAAAGATCCTCGCAGTTAGTACGCCGACTTAAGCAGTTGCGAAAAGAAAGCCTGAAAAAAATTCAGGCTTGAACGGGATTCGAACCCATGATCTCAATTCAGGCTTGAACGGGATTCGAACCCATGACCTATGCGATGCCGGATGATTGTGATTATGTGACCCTCCCTTAAAGTGCACAAATTAAAATGTAATCTTCCCAGATACCTTCGAGATTTTTAACCACATTTTTAGTAAACTACTTTCCTCATAAGTTCCTCTGTCAGTGATTACGGTACTCGCAACAACGGCACCTTGGTATGCAGCAGGAAACCGTACATCCGTCATATTCAGAGAGTTTCCCCCTTACCAAAAGCTAGCTAACCCTAATCCATATACAGAGTAAAACCAGTCTGCAGGGTGACCCAAGAAAACAGTCAGGGACCCCGAAAATCCCGTGGGGTCCCTAGTCAATAACATTACAACATCTCCCCTCTAGCAAGGTTCAATGAGTCTTTCTGGATTTTTAACTTGCCGTCCAGATCTTCTATAAGTAATGGGTGACCTGTGTGCATCTGCTGTGAATTTGATTGGTACGTCTGCTTCTTTGGATGCCGGTTGGTCAGTTTCAGGCAACTCCTGGGTGACTCATGAAATGTTGGAACTACAGGATCACGCAGCGGTGGGTGCATAGGCTGATCAATTTGGAACTGAGATGATCTGTCTCCTATTTCTTCTGTAAATACGCCCTTGGTCATCTTCCTAGAAGTATGACCTTGGCAACACTTCTGCTTTGCGCCATTCTTGCTCTCTGTTTAGACGAATTCGCACTTTGTCTCCCACCTCAAGTGGAGGCAAATCTTTGCTTAGTTTCTCATAGTTCCTCTTGGAAATGTTCTGGTGAAGTTTGAGTGCTTTAACAACTTGATCAGGGTCAACAGGTTGTAGTAGTAAGAGACGTCTATGAGTCGGGATCATTGTGCTTGTTCGACGATTCATCAGCAACTGTAGAGGTGATACACCTAAATCTTGAAAAGGTGTATTGCGATACTTGAGCAGTCCTTCAAATGGGTCTTTATGGTCTGTTGCAGCCTTCTTTAGGATACATTTCGCAGTCTGCACTGCCCTCTCAGCTGCACCTTTCGATTGAGGATACTCTGATGAGCTTGTAGTATGGTGGAATCCCCACTCCTGGGCAAATTTTTTGAACTCATGTGTACTTCTCTCTGTTTGGACGAATTCGCACCTTGTCTCCCACCTCAAGTGGAGGTAAAAAGCGGTGCAACTTAAACTCCTGGGAATCACTCTGAATTGACCCAGCTATGTCTAGAAGTGGGAGGGTGCATTCCCCATAATGGTCTCTAGGGAAAGGCTTCACTCGAAAGGGGCACCTTTTTCAGGCTGAAGGTACATACAAAGGTAGGGATTTCACGAGCTGGAGTAACTATAGAAAAAGTAGGAAACTGACTGTCATTTAGGTAAAAAGGGCTTTGAATATCTCAAACAATGTACCAATCAAAAAAAGATGAAGTGTCTCTACTGTGGGTATGTAAAAGGGGGACCCTTTTCTATGAGCCGGGTGTAGTAAAAGGGTTACCTTTTTCTGTCAGAAAGGCTCTACTGATAAAAAAGTGTAAGGGTTTGGGCTTCATAGAAAACTATGTTGATTACCTCCACTCCACCCCTCCCCCACCCCTCCTCCACAGGCACACACACCCCACCGCCCGCTCCCTCGTCGAAATCGTAACTGTCCTTGTTGTAAGAGTTACGAAAGCGGTACTTACCAAAACCCCTCCGCACAAAAAAAATGACACCTTCATTTTAAATGACAATAATAATTTTCTGATTTGCCTGATCACCTACTCACAATACCACTAGCTGTTACAGTAGACTTAAGATACAATGAAGTACACCAAATTTGAACATCAACCTTGACATTGATCAAGAGGACCCAGAGTAATTTAGCCCAGTGTAATATCAATTTCTGCAATATTGATCAATTTACAATAGAACGCAGTAGAAATGATTTTAATTTACTCAATGTAGTATATCAACTACTGCTTGGAAATTAATTGTGGCTGTGCACGTATTACTGAAAAAAAAAACAATGAAGTAGAAATCTTCATAACTGTACGTCTTACGAAAATAAAATGAGATTATTTTCTTTAATTATTCCGTCCATCAAGGTTTCAGAAAGCCGGTGATCGTGAATTTCGTTCGTTCGATACACAAAACATATCTGACAAAACTCCAACATGGATAAAGGCAAAATTTACATAGATATTAAAGATTATCGAAAATTGGCTTGGTGATGCTGTTGGTTAATGGATACAATTTTCGTTTTTTGCTTTTATGGAGCAATTGGAAACGGGAGATAAAATGCTTTAATTTCTGAGGAAGTGATGTAAGAGTCATACATTCATGACAATTAATAGAATATTCGACTGTTGGGAAGCGAATAAGGATTTCTGCATTGATTTCATATCTACATATCAAATATATCTGTAGTATTACACAAATACATTTAAATTAAAATTTTAAAGAATTAATTCTATCTATATTCACCAAGTATTAAATGGTAGGTCGTGTTGATCTCCAAGGCGGACTGGCAGTTCTTTTTATTTTAACAAACTGCCGTGAAAAATCTGTCATATCACGCTTATGATTACACCTAGCAAATGCTTTCTTCCATGTATGAACTAATACACGTATGAACAATGCTTGAACATGTATGAACTAATAAACATATCTAATGTGTCGTTGTTTATCTTGTCTGCCACTTTAGTAGCTCGATAGCTATTTCTGTTTCGATTTAAACACACGGGCAAACATTCTTGCAAAATGGCCAGTAGAACAAGGCAACACAGCGCTAAATTACGTTTTCCAAGACTGTATTTCGCTCCTCTTAAAATCAAAATCGTCACCCGGGTCTAAATTATATTCAGCTTAAACAAACAATTTGTCCGTCAGAAAACAGTATTTTTCCCATTAGAGTCAATTGCCTGTTTTCGCACGAATTTCAAGTCTAGTCTCTTTCGATGTTTCCATAAGCTCGTGGAATCTCAACAACTGTAGAGGAAACCAGCTCCTCTGACCATTTCATATGTCGTTATATAACTGATATAAATCGTACTGTTGACAAGAAAGGAGTAAAACACGCACGTGTTTTACTCCTTTGAGGAAATTCCTAGCGAAATTCCTAGGGTTGAGGAAATTCCTAGCGATTCTTTTTGCTGCCCAATCATTTTGCAGCCCAATCGTTTTAAGTCATTCTTTAAGTTTTAGCTCCATGTCTTTTTGTTCCTTTTTGTAGTACATATATATATTTTACAACAAGAGAATTCCCCTCATTGATATCGCATCCGTCTCCATCACGCAACCCTAAGGGAAAACGAAAATTAGGCAAGGCTTGGCAGAAAACTTTGCAGAAGACTTCCAATTAGAGTTAATTGCCTGTTTTCGCACGAATTGGTCTTCTCTTTCAATGCTTTTGTGAGCACGTGGAATCTCAAGATCTGTAGAGGAAGCGAGTTACCTTGACCTTTTCATACGTCGCCATATAACTGATAGAAATCTAACTGTTGAAAAGAAAAGAGTAAAAGAGGTACGTGATCCATCAAAAATGGAAGGGTTCAGGAAATTCGTCGTGATTCTTCTTGCTGTCCAATCATTTTGCAGCCCGATCGTTTTAAATCGTTGTAATAGGTTAAGCTCCATTTTTTCGTTCCTTTTTGTAGTACATAAATATATATTTTACAACAAGAGAATTCCCCTCATTGATATAGCATCCGTCTCCATCACGCAGCCCTAAGGGAAAACGAAAATTAGGCAAGGTTTCGCAGAAAGCTTTGCAGAAGATTTCCCATCAGAGATTTATTTGCCTGTTTTCGCACGAATTGATCTTCTCTTTCGATGTTTCCGTAACCTCGTGGAATCCCAACATCTGCAGAGGAAACGAGTTACCTTGACCTTTTCTTATGTCGTCAGATAACTGATATAAATCGTACTGTTGACAAGAAAAGAGTAAAACACGTACGTGATCCAATAAAATTGAAAGAGTTGAGGTCAAATTCGTCGTGATATTTTTCTTGCAACCCAATCATTTACAGCCCGATCGTTTTAAATCGTTCTGGTAGGTTTAGCTCTATCTCTTTTTGTAGGTTAAGCTCCATTTTTTTTGTTCTTTTTTGTAGTACATATATATATATTTTACAAGAGAATTGCCCTCGTTGATATAGCATCCGTCTCTATCAGGCAGCCCTAAGGGAAAACGAAATTTATGCAAGGCTAAGCAGAGAGCTTGGCAGAAGATTTCCCATAAGAGTTAATTGCCTGTTACCGCACGAATTGGTTCTCTCTTTCGATACTATCGCAAGCTCGTGGAATCTCAACATCTGCAGAGGAAACGAGTTACCTTGACCATTTCATGTCGTTGTATAACTGATATGAATCTTACTGTTGACAAGAAAAGAGTCAGAAACACGTCCGTGATCCATCAAAAATGAAAGAGTTGAGGAAATTCGTCGTGATTCTTCTTGCAGCCCAATCATTTTGCAGCCCGATCGTTTTAAATCGTTCTAATAGGTTAAGATCCATTTTTTCGTTCTTTTTTGTGGTACTTATATATATTTTACAACAAGAGAATTGCCCTCATTGATATCGCATCCATCTCTTACAGGCAGCCTAAGGGAAAACGAAATTTAGACAAGGCTTTTCAGGAAGCTTTGCAGAAGATTTCCCATTAGAGTTAATTGCCTGTTTTCGTACGAATTGGCCTCCTCTTTCGATGCTTCCGTAAGTTCGTGAAATCTCAACATCTGTACAGGAAACGAGTTACTTTTGGCAATTCATATGTCGTTATATAAGTGATATAAATCGTACTGATGACAAGAAAAGAGTAAAACACGTACGCGATCCATCAAAGATGGAAGGGTTGAGGAACTTCGTCGTTATTCTTTTTGCTGTTCAATCATTTTGCAGCCCGATCGTTTTACATCATTCTGGTAGGTTGAACTCTATGTCTTTTTTAGTTCCTTTTCGTTGTACATATTTTACAACAAGAGAATTCCCTCATTGATATAGCATTCGTCTCTTACAGGCAGCCCTAACTAAAGGGAAAACGAAATTTAGGCAAGGCTTTGCGGAAGTCGCAGTGCCTGTTTTGAATCCATCCAGGCTCATATTTGTCACTAGAAAACCACGGATTCTCGTAAACTACTTCATACAGGGGTTAGTTTCTAAAGAAACGGTGGTGCTGCGTCGGTGGAGAGTAGATTGAAACAAATGTTTGGTTTATCAACAGAGTTGATAACTAAAGGTAAATTGGCCGCCGTAAAGAGGTTCGAGTCCCTATTTACCTTTAGTTATCAACTCTGTTGATATTCCAAACATTTGGTTCTTTTGAACTAGTTTGACTCCAGTGTAACTATTAAATTGCAGATATCCTAGGAGTCGCCGGTATCCCATCAAATACTAATTATTCTCAAGCCTTTCGGGGATCTGGTTGTCCCGCATAATTACCAGCTAGCGTTTTATCATGGACAGTGCAAAACATTTGAATTTAACCTTGACATTGAGTGTTACAAAGAGTTGGAAAGAGAAGAAATGTATGCAAAAATGTTATAAGCAAGGCGTGTCAGAAGATAAATCTTTATCCCTTTTGATTTTCAAAACATAACCACAATAAAACAGGAGTCTGTTCAAGGTGTCGGTGAGAGCTTGATTGTTAGTTAGTTTCCCAGGAAGCATAATTGCCCACTGGTATTTCCCAGTGATTTTTCAGAGAAATCTACACTTAACAACGTTTGTATCGTTTGTCTTTTAATGCCCGTTTTTAGCAGACAAACGCACCAATATCAAGGAAGATGACAAAGACCAACTTTGGGGAGACGAAACAATCCTGGATAACATCATAAAAGTAAACAAAGGTAAATATGAAATACGTGAGGTACATACTTCGTCTTGCAGTCTTGCCACTTTTAAAGAGCGGGGGAGGCTCTTAATTGTCCTATGTTAAACAACTTCTGTCTAGCTGCCAATTAAATATAGCGGCACAAAGTGAGAAAATAAAAAGCGTAAAAATTCTCATACAGAATTAAATGCGCCTTTTGTTGCGTGCGACCAAGAACATTTTTAATGAATAAGGAAACGCGTGTAAACGTTGTCATTGCTTACTAGGTAATGACATAAACATCTACGAAGGAAATATCGAGTTATCTCCAGATGATGTCGTCGATCTAAGGGACGATGGTGGTGTGGATGGGGAACAGGGAAACGTCCTTCAAAAGCGCAACGCTGCACGGAAAGTTCCTTATGTATACGATAACAACTTGCCAGGTAAGAACAAAAGCCGCTGTCTAAACCAAAGAATCAACCCTTATGTGTAAGAAGGGTCTGCATTAGGATAAACGGGCAGCGACACTTTGAAAAGCTAAAAAACATGTTTGAATAGATGGAATTCTCAAAATTATTGATCAGATTTTTTAGCAATTAAGGACACTATTGCTACACACTCAGAAACTTCATTTTAGAAAATTTGAGAGTTAATTGCCTGTTTTCGCATGAATTGGTCTTCTCTTTCGATGTTTCCGTAACCTCGTGGAATCCCAACATCTGGAGAAGAAACGAGTTACCCTGACCATTTCATATGTCGTTCTATAACTGATATAAATCGTACTTTTGACAAGAAAAGACTAAAACACGAACATGATCCATCAAAAAACGAAGGGTTGAGGAAATTCGTCGTCATTCTTTTTGCTGTTCAATCATTTTGCAGCCCGATCGTTTTACATCGTTCTGGTACGTTTAGTTCTATGTCCTTTTTTTTCCTTTTCTTAGGACATATTTTACCACAAGAGAATTCCCCTCATTGATATCGCATTCGTCTCTTACAGGCAGCCCTAACTAAAGTAAAAACGAAATTTAGGCAAGGCTTTGCACAAGTCGTACTGCCTGTTTTGAATCGATCCAAGCTTATATTTGCCACTATGAAACCACGGGTTCTTGTAAACTACTATATACGGGGGTTATTTTCTAAAGAAACTGTGGTGCTGCGTCGGTGGAGAATACATTTAAACGAATGTTTGGTTTATCAACTGTGTTGCGGGATCTGGTTGTATGTCCCGCATAATTACCAGCTAGCGTTTTATCATTAACAGTAAAGAACATTTAAATTTAACCTTGACATTGAGTGTGGCAAAGAGTTGGATAGAGAAGAAATGTATGCAAAAATGTTATAAGCAAGGCGTGTCGGAAGATAAACCTTTATCCCTTTTTATTTTCAAAACATAACCACAATAAAACAGGAGTCTGTTCAAGGTGTCGGTGCGGTGAGAGCTTGATTGTTAGTTAGTTTCCCAGGAAGCATAATTGCCCACTGGTATTTCCCAGTGATTTTTCAGAGAAATATACAATAATATTAACAACGTTTGTATCGTGTCTTTCAATGCCCGGTTTTAGCAGACAAACGCACCAATATCAAGGAAGATGACAAAGACCAACTTTCGGGAGACGAAACAATCCTGGATAACATCATAAAAGTAAACAAAGGTAAATACGAAATACGTGAGGTACATACTTCGTCTTGCCACTTTTAAAGAGCGCGGGAGGCTCTTAATTGTCCTATGTTAAACAACTTCTGTCTAGCTGCCAATTAAATATACACAAAGTGAGAAAAAAAAAAGCGTAAGAATTCTCATACAGAATTAAATGCGCCTTTTGTTGCGTGTTCAGGGCAAATTACAGACATCCAACGGTCCATTTTGTTGAATGCCTGTTTGGTAGTGAGCTACCTCTACCATTTGCAATTTTTTACGTGGTTGGCCAAGGGGACGAAAAAACGAAAAACAGAAAAATTATCCCAGCCCAGTGCAGCTGCAGGTTATCAGGGTCCAATGAAAATAGAGCTTTCGAAGGGTGTAGATCTACTTTTCGGAAAACTTAAATTCTCCCAGAAATTTGGATTTAATTATGAAAAAAGAAGTGTTTTCTTTAGTGTTTTGTCACCTAAAACTTTCCAAATGTTGGAAAATTGATTCCCTCTGTTTTCTAAGGGACAGAAAATGTCGTTGACGGAGCGAAATTGTGAGTGAGTGGCCTACACGGCCGGAGTTCAACTCGGTTACTATAGGCATAAAACAACTAGGAGTATTTTTAAAACTACTTCCCACTGAATGGGAGCGCTAGTCAATCTCAAGCCCTAGCAGTATGTCACCGGAATCCATTTAAACACCTACAGTAGATTAAAAGAGACCGCCTGGGGAAGCGGAATTTCTTGTCCAAGGAAATAAGGCCACAGGTTTGCGTGACTGTGCGACCAAAAACATTTTTAATAAATAAGGAAACGCGTGTAAACGTTGTCATTGCTTACTAGGTAATGACATAAACATCTACGAAGGAGATATCATGTTTTCTCCAGATGATGTCGTCGATCTAAGGGACGATGGTGATGTGGATTGGGAACAGGGAAACGTCCTGCAAAAGCGCAACGCTGCACGGAAAGTTCCTTATGTATACGATAACAACTTGCCAGGTAAGAACAAAAGCCGCTGTCTAAACCAAAGAATTAACCCTTATGTGTAAGAAGGGTCTGCATTAGGATAAACGGGCAGCGACACTTTGAAAAGCTATTAAAACATGTTTGAATAGCTGGAATTCTCAAAATTATTGATCAGATTTTTTAGCAATTAAGGACACTATCTCAGGTAAATTAAGGCATGGGCCCCCAATAAATCGCTCAAAAAGTGAAGGGGGGTGGTCTATCTCAAAACACTTTGGTAGTAGAAGGTTGAAACTTTGCCAGATACATATATCGACAAGTTGTGTCAATTTGGTGTTTTTTAATTATGTAAATGTTGTCACGTGACTTTGCACGGCCACAATTTACTTAAAATGATGAAAGCAAAAATGGCAACACTTTTCGTTGTGAGATATTTAACCTGATTGGTACGAGACAACTTGCAATAATAGCATCTACAAAACTGTGCTTGGCCCCTTTTGAATTTTTAAATAATTTTTAAAATACACGGATTTTTCGATTAGTACCCAGTCCCCCAAGACAATTATCCCCCTCCGTTAGGCCTTTGCTTAGAAAAATCTTAAGAAGGCCAAGCACAGAAGTGATATAATAAACGCCCTTAACATTATTAAAATGATAAATAAATTAAGGACGCAAGAAAAAGTGTTGCCATTTTAAGATAAAGCTTTTACTGGCGATGGAAGTCACGTGACCAAATTTGCATAATTTAAAAGTACCAAATTACCGCAAACCAATAGTGTATGTATCTGTCAAAGTTTCATCTGCCTACAATAAAAGTGTTTAGAGATAGACAACCCCCACACTTTTTGTGAGAATAATTTTGGGCCCATGCCTTAATTCACGCGAGATTGCCACACACTCAGAAACTAGTATTAATTACGTTTGGTTGTGTATGACTTCGAATGGAAATGGAAGCAGCTTGAAAAAATGCCCATTTTTTTTTTTTTTTTGTCGTTGTTGTTGTTTTGGTTTTTTTCGTTTTATATCCTGTGTATTGTAGAGAAATCGCTAAAAACTGATTAAGTTTGTTCTTCCTCGGAGGTATTTCTTAACATTTTCTTCCCGGAGCTCTTACAGCAACTTCATTTTAGAAAATTGGAGAGTTAATTGCCTGTTTTCGCATGAATTGGTCTTCTATTTCGATATTTCCGTAACCTCGTGGAATCCCAACACCTGGAGAAGAAACGAGTTACCTTGACCATTTCATATGTCGTTCTATAACTGATATAAATCGTACTTTTGACAAGAAAAGACTAAAACACGAACATGATCCATCAAAAAACGAAGGGTTGAGGAAATTCGTCGTTATTCTTTTTGCTGTTCAATCATTTTGCAGCCCGATTGTTTTACATCGTTTTGGTACGTTTAGTTCTATGTCTTTTTTTCCCTTTTCTTAGTACATATTTTACAACAAGATGATTCCCCTCATTGATATCGCATTCGTCTCTTACAAGCAGCCCTAACGAAAGGGAAAACGAAATTTAGGCAAGGCTTCGCAGAAGTCGCAGTGCCTGTTTTGAATCGATCCAGGCTCATATTTATCACTAAAAAAGCACAGGTTCTTGTTGTGCACTGCTGTATAAGGGGGCTAGTTTCTTAAGAAACTGTGGTGCTGCGTCGGTGGAGAGTAGATTGAAACGAATGTTTGGTTTATTAACAGAGCTAATAACTAAAGCTAGTTGGTGGCCAATTTAGCCTTTAGTTATCAACTCTGTTGATATTCCAAACATTTGGTTCTTGTGAACTACTTTGACTTTGTAACTACTAAAGTGCAGATGTCCTAGGAGTCGACGGTATCCCTTCAAATACGAATTATTTTCAAGCCTTTCGGCCGGGGATCTGGTTGTCCCGCATAATTACCAGCTAGCGTATAATCATGGACAATGTAGAACATTTAAATTTAACCTTGACATTGAGTGTGAGAAAGAGTTGGAAAGAGGAGAAATATATGCAAAAATGTTATAAGCAAGGCGTGTCGGAAGATAAATCTTAATCCCTTTTTATTTTCAAAACATAACCACGATAAAACAGGAGTCTCTGTTCAAGATGTCGGTGAGAGCTTGATTGTTAGTTAGTTTCCCAGGAAACAGCATAATTGCCCACCTGTATTTCCCAGTGATTTTTCAGAGAAATATACAATTAACAACGTTTGTAACATTTGTCTTTTTATGCCCCTTTTTAGCAGACAAAGACAAACGCAGCAATATCAAGGAAGATGACATAGACCAACTATTGGGAGACGACATGATACTGGATAATATCATAAAAGTAAACAAAGGTAAATATGAAATACGTGAGTTACATTCTTCCTCTTGCCATTTTTAAAGAGCGGGAGAGGCCCTTAATTGTCCTATGTGAAAAAAGTCGTACAAACTCTCATACGGAATTAAATGCACCTTTCGTTGCGTGTTCAGGGCAAATTGGAGACATCCAACGGTCCATTTCGTTGAAAACCTGTTTGGAAGGGAGCCACCTGCACCATTTGCAACGTCTTACATGGTTGGTCGAGATGACAAAAGAACGAACTACAGAACAATGATCCCAGCCCAGTACAGCTGCAGGTTATCAGGGTCCAATGAAAATAGAGCTCTTAAAGGGTGCAGATCTACTTTTCGGAAAGCTTAAATTCTCTCAGAAATTTAAATTTAATTATGAAAAAAAGCAGTGTTTTCTTTAGTGTTTTGTCACCTAAAACGTTCCAAATATTGGAGAATTGATTCCTTCTGTTTTCTAAGGGACAGAAAATGTCGTTGACGGAGCGAAATTGTGAGTGGGTGGCCTACACACCTGGATTTCAACTCGGTTACTGTAGGCATAAAGCAACTAGGAGTATTTTTAAAACTACTTCCTCCTGAATGGGACGCTAGTCCATCTCGAGCCCCAGCAGTATGTCACTGGAATCCATTTAAACACCTACAGAAGATTAAAAGAGACCACCGGGTGAAGCAAAATTTCTTGTCCAAGGAAAAAAGGTCACAGGTTTGCGTGACTGTGCGACCAAAAGCATTTTTAATGAATAAGGAAACGCGTTTAAAAGTTGTCATTGCTTACTAGGTAATGACGTAAACATCTTCGAAGGAGATATCATGTTATCTCCAGATGATGGCGTCGAAATACGCGACGATGGTGATGTGGATGGAGGACAGGAAAGCGTCCGGCAAAAGCGCAACGCTGCACGGAAAGTTCCTTATGTATACGATAAGAACTTGCCAGGTAAGAAGAAAAGCCACTGTCTAAACCAAAGAATCAAACCTTATGGGTAAGAACGGTCTGCATGAGGATAAACGGGCAATAACACTTTGAAAAGCTAAAAAACATGTTTGATGATCATTTGATGATGATCGATGGAATTCTCAAAATAATTGTTCACTTTTGTTAGCAATTAAGTACCGTATTGGTACACACCCAGAAACTAGTATTACGTTTGGTTGTGTATGACATGACATGGAAATGGATTGCAACTTGAAAGAATTGGCCTTTTTTAAGTTTTATGTCCTGTGTATTGTAGACAAATCACTGATAAGTTTTTTTTCCTGGGAGGTATTTCTTAATATCTTGTTCCAGGAGCTCAAACAGCAATTTCATTTTAGAAAACGAAGGAATTGGTCTTCTCTTTCGATGTTTCCGTATGCTCTTGGAATCTCAACATCTGTAGAGGAAACCAGTTACTCTGACCATTTTTTATGTCGTTCTATAACTGATATAAATCGTACTTTTGACAAGAAAGGAGTAAAACACAAACGTGATCCATCAAAAATGGAAGGGTTGAGGAAATTCGTCGTGATTCTTTTTGCTGTCCAATCATGTTGCAGCCCGATCGTTTTACATCTCTCTGATAGGTTTAGCTCTTTTTTTTTTTTTGGTCCTTTTTATAGTACATTATATATTTTACAACAAGAGTATTCCCCCATAAAAATCGCATCCATCTTTATCAGGAAGCCCTAAGGGAAAACGAAATTAAGGTAAGGCTTTAGAGAAGGTTTTGCAGTCCTAGG
This sequence comes from Pavona decussata, assembly GCF_977016875.1. Taxonomy (NCBI): domain Eukaryota; kingdom Metazoa; phylum Cnidaria; class Anthozoa; order Scleractinia; family Agariciidae; genus Pavona; species Pavona decussata. The sequence goes on along the minus strand of NW_028145480.1, from coordinate 1,277,027 downwards.
AATGGAAGGTAATTTTATTAGTATCAATCAAAAATGAACAAACAACTTAAAAGAACTGACCGATAGTTACGTACTTTGTTGTCATTCAGGTGGTATTCGAGGCCGTTCAAGGAAGCTGACATTGGTTTCGATGACTTAAGCTTTCAAGACATCCCTTGCTGTAAGTCAGTGGAAGTTTACGAAGGCTAATTAGATTTTCTACTTCGTGTCTGGGCCTCTGGTTGACGTGGCTCACTGCTTTAGTAACTTTCTTTGCAATTACCATTATATTCACTTTTATGAGGTGGGTTGAACTGATGGGATTTAGTGGAGCTGGAGGACGCATGTAAAAATGATTGCCCTCAAAGCAAGATGGGAGAGGGGGGAGATCACGGTAGAATTAAAGGCGCTTTGGAATGATACATAAAACAAGTTCAAGTAATGGAAAAAGAAACTCTAACGTTCATTTGAAAAGTGTTACCAATTTCGTACCCAAGATAAAACACTCCTGCTCGTTTTTTTGACATTGCAAAATTATTACCGTACGACAACCCGTAAAGGAAACCTCCACTCTTGAAATAAATTAACGTTAAATTGTTGAAAATACAATCTAATTGCAAATTTCGTTGGAAAACATGGAAATAACATTTCTGTGCCGGACAAAACAGAATTTGATTATCGCCTGTTTTTCATTTTAAATTTCTCGGGCGCCGCCATCTTGGATTTCATGACGTAAAATGGTTGCTCAATTGTTTCACACAAAAGAACTTCTGCTTACTGGCAATAGCGGCAACCATATGACGTCATAAAATCCAAAATGGCGGCGCCCGGGAAATTTAAAATCCAAAACAGGCGATAATCATATCTAATTTTTAGCACACTTGAATGTCATTTCTGCTATTTAAAGTAAAATTTAGATTTCCGACAATTCACTGTCAATTTGTTGTCGGAGTGGAGGTTCCCTTTAAAAACGCTTATAAAAACGCACAAAGAAGATGTAAAAACTTCAAACCTAGCATACACAATGTTGTTAGTGTGGGAACGTATTTTGCCAAAACAATGTGGCTTTCTTTGTGCCTATTGTCCGTATAAGGTTGGCAACGTGTTGTGGTAAAATGTTTGGCCACCATCTTTTTTCCGTACAATGGATTAGTTTTGGCATTACCTCACTTTTCTAATTGGTTGGGAAAGTGACAAAAAATGTTTGTAACCAGTTACGTTCCAGGCTATTGTTATCGACTTTCAAGCTACCAGGCCCCACAATTTTGACACTTACTAGATAACCACTGAAATGTATTTTTCATTGATGTTCTTTTCATTGCAGGAGGACTGTTGTCACATTGGATTCATTCAAACACACATTATAGAAACATTCTAGATTTCTGTAGTTCTTAAAATCGCATTAAAGGAAGTTAAACTTGGAACACTGTTGCTTACCGTGGTCTGCACTACACTTTAAAGACTCATTAATAATTCATAAGCCTATTGACCTATCAAATGGTCGATAAAACATCACGTGCAGTGGTTTTAAAACCCAATGAAACCTCCTCCTTATTAGAATGCGCTGTACTCTAGGTATTTCATATGGTAAAGGTTGGGGGAATTTGTTTAAACATCGCGTCAACATACCTTTGGTGTACATTGCTTTTATTCGCATGATCTGAATGGATGTCTGATGAAGAGGGGACATTGAAAAGAGAAACTACATCATCAATTACCGACCGACCGAACGACCGAGTGAGTCAGTGAGTGAGCCAGCCAGCCAGCCAGCCAGCGAGCGAGCGAGCGAGTGAGTAAGTGAGTAAGTGAGTAAGTGAGTGAGTGAGTGAGTGAGTGAGTGAGTGAGTGAGTGAGTGAGTGAGTGAGTGAGTGAGTGAGTGAGTGAGTGAGTGAGTGAGTGAGTGAGTGAGTGAGTGAGTGAGTGAGTGAGTGAGTGAGTGAGTGAGTGAGTGAGTGAGTGAGTGAGTGAGTGAGTGAGTGAGTGAGTGAGTGAGTGAGTGAGTGAGTGAGTGAGTGAGTGAGTGAGTGAGTGAGTGAGTGAGTGAGTGAGTGAGTGAGTGAGTGAGTGAGTGAGTGAGTGAGTGAGTGAGTGAGTGAGTGAGTGAGTGAGTGAGTGAGTGAGTGAGTGAGTGAGTGAGTGAGTGAGTGAGTGAGTGAGTGAGTGAGTGAGTGAGTGAGTGAGTGAGTGAGTGAGTGAGTGAGTGAGTGAGTGAGTGAGTGAGTGAGTGAGTGAGTGAGTGAGTGAGTGAGTGAGTGAGTGAGTGAGTGAGTGAGTGAGTGAGTGAGTGAGTGAGTGAGTGAGTGAGTGAGTGAGTGAGTGAGTGACTGAATGGACGAACGAAATGAATAGGTGGGGGAGAATTATGCTGCCCGAGAAAGTTGGTTGAGATGAGAGGTACATTGGCACAGCAATCCCCTCATGTTATTCCATATACACAATGAATGGAACCATAAAAACTTAACTATTTGTCCAGCACCAAAAACTGCTAGAAATGCAACACCGCAAATAGCCATGATTTTGCATGCAATGCGTGCCTAGGATTCTTTTCGTCACAATTGAAAGTTGTAAACCGACTCCAACCCAAGCGCTTAACCAGGGTACGCATCCTTTTTACAGAAACAAATTTCCAGGACTTTTCCAGGCCGCAGGAAGTTTTTTTCCAGGACCCATAATGCACATTAAGTTTTTTTTTATGTTGGTGAATCTTCCCATCTAGCTGCTCCTCTATGCCTTTCAAGAAAAATTTATTCTGACTTGAGTAAACAGATTTCCAGGATTTTCCAGGACCTTCTACCATTTTCAAGGACTTTCCAATCCTGGAAAATGCTATCCTAAAATTCAAGTACTCTCCACGATTTCCAGGACCCGTACGAACTTTGTTAACAAATCGTAACGCTTGTTAGGTTTGCGTCATAATTGAGAAGCTTCAAACCAACCCCAACCAAATCACTTAACGCATCATCACAAGTAAGGATTGTTACGTTTGCTTATTCAACAAATATGGTACTTCAAAAAGAAACGTTATATTTATTCTACAAAATATTTACATTAACAGCAACATTTAGGAAAGAGCCACAATCACCTCTCTTGAGTCTAATTTCCGTAGGGGTTAAAACTCACTCAAACCTAACAAAAGCTCCGTTATTTTTTCTCTTGTGTTCTTTACTTAAGATATTTCGATCCACCAATCAGACATTGCTTTGTTTTCTGTTATACCGACTCCTTTCCACAAGCTTGATTGAAAAGCTTGTTTTTGATGACTTGGGACATGAGGCCGTGGATTGCCTCAATGGACGTCTTAGAGCTGAAATATGAAAATAAAAATAAATAAATAAATAAATAAATAAGAATATTCCACTGTTCATGCCAAACAGAATCTGGCAGGCTACGACTGAACAGTCAGTTTCTTCACCTAATTTATTGAGCAGCAGCGAAGCTGCGATCCTGGAAATGCGATCCCTTCGAGTTGTTACCCTGTTCGCAGTCAGTTTTTAGTTTGTACGAAAAACTACCACCAATCAATATGAAATGGGTTTGAAAAATGTTTCTCGGGCCCGAACACTTTTCAGAAGTTGGAGAAACCGATCCCTGGCCCCCTCTTCTCAGCTATGCTCTGTGGCCATGATTTAACAATATGATCCGATGATGATTAGTTATGAAGCAACTTTAGATACACAGCTCGGCGCGTCCGCTGCCATTTTTGAATTCTTCAAAACCATCCAAATAACCCCAGAAGCCTTCATGTCCTGGTTACCCCACAGTTTATAGAAGGCGGGATAAACCCCTTATTGAGATCATTGACACTGTACCTATCTCTGGTGGTCTTTGTTAGTTTCCCCTCTTCTTTCTTGTCTTGATCCACGCCCATCATAAAACTACCTATACGACCGACCTGTACAGGAGAGAGAGGCGAGACCGTTACCTAGGTTTCAAGTTTCTTTTTTTCCACATATTAATTAAACAAAAAGAACAGGAATTAGGGAGCATCGAAAGGAATGTGGAGGTGTGAAAACGAAGGTAAGGTAATGGACACACTAGCCACTGGGCTGAAACAACTTTCACGTTTGTTTTCCATCCAGTACTCCAGTGCTTTACAATATTTACTGGCCAAAATGACTAGTGGAAGTGCAAAACCTACATGTACTAGCCAAAACTGACATTTTGCTAGTCCATGACTAGTTGGCTACTGTTGGTCTCGAGCCGTGTGCAGGTGGTCCATATGGCCGGATCTGAACCCATTTTTTGTAGCATGAACCCACTGGAAAATTTATATTCCCCCCTGGTTGGGGCAGTACTTGCAAGTTGTTAGTACCCATTTATACACCTCGGCAGAGTGGCAACATGGAGTTTTTTTATTTTTTTTTGGTAAGGATACAACATAATAGGAGGACGCCAAGCCCACCAGATGGTATGGTTTTTGAGTCGGTTCGGTCTGAAAATGGGTATACTTTAGACTTAGATTTTAACCATTCTGGTCTGGTAACAAGCAAAAAAATATGACACATCCAACTGACTTGGCTTCTTACTTGAGATTCGGCTTGCTCGAGTTTTTCTGAAAGATCTGCAATTTGGTGGTTGGTGTAGTCTGCATTCTACAACAAGAAAAAGCATGGTAGCTTGTTAAATGTGGTGGCATTCTCTACATTCTCTGTAAATGCTTTTTGCTTAGAACTCACAAAGGCTGCATAAGCATCACTGTCTAAAAAAGGCTGAAAAAACTGACAAGGCGCAAAATTTACATGCCATGAAAGTTTTATTACTTGTGCAGAAATAAACTTTTACTAATGTGTTTGTTGCATTTATGTTCCTTTTTCAGTAGCCTGCATGGTATGCATTAGAAAAGGGAAGGGAGAAGGGGAATTGGGTGCAGGTGTGACACGTGAGGTGGAACTAATTGTGTTGAATAGCGACAAAAGTTACAGTTTGTCATTATTATGGTAGTTAGTAGCATGTAACAGAGAAAAATGAAGCACTATCAGAGCATTATTATGAGTACAGAACTAACCAAAGAAAAAACAAGCTGACAAGTACAGTTAGGATAGAAATAGAAATTGAAAACAACATAGTTTGGATCATGAAATTAAAACCAAATATAAAGTAGCTATTTTTTGAAGGAGAGAAGACAAATCAAAATAAACATCCTAGGATGACAAGATAATCAAGAGCAAAACATACTCTTATTGTGGTTTATAAATCTCTTATTAGAGTGTTCATGCATGAGATTACTCAAAGAATTCACCGAATTTGGTATTCTTACAAGGTTGCACTACAGTACTGTGCAAAGAAATGATAGAGACATTCAAAACATTTTGAAACCTTTCATCCACTTTTCAATGAAAATGATAGAATTTTTAAACCAAATGAAAGTTTGACGAATATTTTACAAATTTTCGAAGCTATTGCCTTATAGCCTCCCTCGAAGACACTGTTTTGGCTTGTCACATAATCTTTCCTCCCTGACGAACGTCGTTTGTTGGGGAGACTATTGTCTCACAGATTTCAAAATAATATTTAAAAATCGACACATGAACGTTCAAATGAATAATCGAACAACATTCTGGGATTACCTGCAAAATTTTGCACACACGTTTTTGAAGAGTGTTATGAATTTTTGAAGCAGGAAGCAACTTTTCATAGAGCCTCGAGTTTTCTCTCCTGAAGCAACGCTAATTGCAAAGTCTTTGCGTATTCAACATTTCAAATTCATGTCCAATCAGAAGGCATTGGCCTGACTATAATCCAGAATAAAGTGGTATCAAAACATCAAAGACTGGAGTTTACACACGGAAAGCAAATCAAAACAGTGTTACTTATTTTGTATGGCCCAATTTACAGTGTGTATGCTCAATTTTTATAGTCATGTTGAATCTACATGTCCCTACATGGCCCCAGAAAAACACTAATTAAAAGATTTTTAATGGCAACAACAACAACAATCTTTATTTGTGCCCAGAAATTATACAGTGTTACATTAATACAAGAAAGAAAAATTACTAAAGAAGAGGGCACAGCCACTTAGAAATAGCAAGCTCATCGAGCTAAGTGGCTGGGCCAAGCAGAAAAATTTGCAAATACCCTACATTAAAATAGAACTAAGGACACGATTTACCATTCACACATACACGCACACACAAAAATAACAATAAACAAGGGGAAGTGCACACGCAAACACTGGAAAATAAAGTACATCAATGAGCCAGTCAGTAGTTGGAGATAAGCGATTCTTTTAAGAGGACTTTGAAACAGGTACGACTCTTGAATTTTAATGACTCTTCAATGGAATTCCAAACTTTAGCTCCAAAAAAACGAATGTTAAATTATGGCAAGTTCGCTATTCCTCATTGGGAGTTGGGAGAAAGATTTGAGTCAAATACTGGTGTATATTGTCCAGGTAACTTACCGTGAGTAGACTTGATGAGGACAGTGTGTTAACCCAGTACTTATTCCACAGCATCTCAAGAAGTTTTCTGTCTAATGATGACTTGAAGTATGAAACCTCCAAAGAATAATATCTGAAAACAATGATTCACTTATCAGTAGTCTTCATGCAAACTGTATACAGGATTTACTATATAATATTGCATGTTATCATGTATCACTGCATTCGACCACAGAGAGACTGATCAGATCTCGGGGGGGGGGGGGGGGTACATCACCTGTGTTTGGGTATAGGGGTGCCGCTGGGGGTTTGAAACCCTGACCCTGTTTAGGACGAAAATAACTTTATATACCTACCCTGAATAGGACAATGGCCTTTTTTTTAAGAACCTATTTAGGACAACATCTAGCTCTTGTTTTACACAAGCGTTTATTGGCAATACTAATAACATTTATGGGCCCACTGTCACTTACCGGATGCATTGAAACGTGAACACCAACCAAAACAGATAAAATAATACATTACCTAGAAGTGATGGCCAAAAATCCCAAAATTTGGCATTAACAGCGGTGAACCTTAGGTACAAACTTAATTGACGTGAAGCATTGTTCAGTAAAATAAATACAGACAAACGTCTCTGATTTTGAATTGCCAAATACTTGACGACAGTCTTGCAGCCATACCCTGTCTAGGACGGGTCCAGGACAGACTCGCTTGAAATTATATACCCTGTTCATGGAAGAAGGGCCAAAAACCATACCCTATCCAGCGGCACGTCCCTGTACAGCCCTTATAGGGGAGTAACCACCCCACCCCCAATCAGATTCACTCAACACTGACCAGTCTTCATACACAGGATTCATTCATTCATTTCCTTGTGTGCTCTATGATTATTTCCCATTCATTAATTTCCTGTGGTATACTTATCAAGGCAGTGCTGTCAATAAGGGCCGGTAGCCGGCCAAAACAGCTGGCTACTGGCCAATCTTCGACCGGCTACTTTCGTCTCACTTTACTACTAATTTTGGTAAGAAACTTAAAATAAGGAAAAGATTCAACAAAAATAATTGTGAGACATCCGCCTCAAACATCTGAGTCCTGTTCACCTTTGCCACGCGCGATGGAAATTGATCGAAGGGGTCGTGGAATGCCTGCGACATTTTCAGAGAACAGGATCCAGCAAGAAACCGGCTTAAAATAATGAAAAGATCCCGCAAAAATAATTGTAAAACATCCGGTTCAAACGTCTGGGTCTAAGTATTTCAGGAGTTTTTAACGTGTTAACCTTTCGCCCGCTTTCGGTGGAAGTATAAAAAGTTGAAGCAGATCGAGGTGATCAAAGGGTCGTGGAATGCCTGGGACATTTTAACAGGACTAGATCCCAGGCTTTCGCACGTCAGAAGAAAGTGCATATGTATATGAATCTGATATGGACAACTTACATGTACTTTAACTTCAGTATTGTTACCAATTAGTGTACACCAGGTCACCAAAGGGCAAAGTCAAAAGGACAACATGAACTTAACACATTGAATGTATTTTTTTAAATAAGCAGTTGAAGATTTATCATTTCACTCTTTTCTAAAACCCAGTGATTGATAAAAAGAATGCTTGTAATAAACATAGAATATGGTTAATATAGTCTTAATTTTGATTGTTTTTAAGGCCCAAATACAGTCTGGAAAACGTTGAAAATAGCATTTCCAAGCATGTAAATGTCAAAATTTTCTGGGTGGGGGGGGGGGGGGGGGGGAATGCCCCGAAAACCCCCTAGGAAGCTTGTGCCCTCGGCACTCGAAAAGTAGGCTGCCGCCTACTTTCCCAGTCGGGACATCTACTTTAAAACTTATTGACAGCACTGCAAGGACATTCAAATTTTGTCTGGAGTGTTAACATATATGTATACATGTGTAACTTTTTTGGTAATAAACACCCCAGCCATTAATTTGAGTATTTAAAAAAAACTATGCAAACATACATGGTTTTCAACTGTGCCTCGTATTGCACTTTACTTGCACTAAACTTACACGTACCCACCTCACCAGCAAAGGGTGTTCTGATAGCAAACATAAATAAATAATTAATGATTTGAAATTTCACATACTGTTTACAATGAACTCCAAAATCTTCAATCTTGTTCAGAGGAATAGTTTGATACTCTGATGGCCCCTCATCAGGTGGCTTGTAGCCCTGATAACAAGGACAAAAATACATCTCTTTAGGGTATAGTCACTGTATGCATGCAAGTGCTAATAAATATATGTCAAGAAAAAGGTGGCCATTATATTGTTTATTGTTGTGAGTACAATAATAAAGAATAATTTTTATTGTTTGTCCTACATTGTACTATACATTGTATATTGCATATTTTATAATTGACAAGAAAATAAATTGTAAAATAGTGAATTTAAAGTCTTCATCAGACATTGAAGTTGACCAGTTACATGCCACTGTTTACACCACCATGGTTGGCTGCTATTGTTGAATTTCAATCCTCATTATTCTGGTGAGAAACAATACTGCTCCTTCTGTGGTCTGCGCGTTAAAAATGTTTTTATAAGCTAATTTGAAGCTACAGTGTAATGGCAAAGAGAAGTCTAAGTTTAAACTGAGGAACAGAAATCTTTTTAAAGAATCTTTATTGATCAGTAATTAAACTTGAACCAAAACTCACATTAACCCAGAATTAGTTTAATTGGGCTTTGAACAACCGTGCCCTGATGAAGGCTACTCTTACTTCAATACTAGCAGTAAGCAGTTGAAATACCACAACTTTGTTTTGTGAGACAATACAACAATAGGCCCTTTAATAATTGCATGCACCATTTGTATTTAAACAGGCGTAAGCAACCGGCTGACTTTTTCATTGGCTGACAAGTACATGACTATTATCCATTCCAAATGACTGTCAACCCTTGACATTTACAAGCATCTTCTAAGATATATTCTTTGAGTTAATTTTCTTGTGGTAGTTTCGTGGTTTTCATTGTTTGCACACAAATTTTAAAGATTTTACCAGATACATGTATTTCCTGGAAGTACACAATTCTGGAAAATGCACTCTACTTAAATGATATACAGTCCAACATGATTTCGCACCTAGTTTCTTCACCCAAACCTGTAGTTTAACACAACATCACTGTACCTTTGGATAGGTCCTGAATGCTCCTAAATTCACTTTTCCTGCTGAAATAGTCCTTGTAGGGTCAATCTATGTCAGATAATATACAGTCATTCCTGACCAGTATTTCAATGTTACAGCTTAAATACAAAAGTCAGGTAATCAACCCTGTACAATTTTATTGTACAGCCTGTACACGTACATGTGGAATGTCAACCCTCCAACCCTTTTTCTTTAGTTGTCATAATTTTGATAATTACTTTAACTCTTTAGGTTTACATTTGAAGTACTAGCAAGGTTGGCAAACTCTTAGGTTGCCAGGTCCAAAAAAAATTTTACTTAGCACAGTTCGTAAAATGGTTGCAACTTGGAGAATTTCACATTTCCACACAAACATCACCAAACCTTTTACTTTTCCTCATATGACATTTTGTTAAATACCATAATTTAGTATGGCTGACAATTTTTTCCAAGTGATACCATTAGAGACTCAAGTCATCACACAAGTCTTGAGTCAAAAGCAATCACCTGACTTGCAAGACTGTCAACTTTAGCACAGACCTGTACCTTTGAACAGCACTGTGACAGACTCAAGTGCATAATTATAAGCCTGTATATGGAGCTTCATTTTAAGTTTTGAAAAGTGAAAGTAAGATAATAACGAAAATGTTTCTTAATTTTCATGAATACTAACCACAATAGCCACAAATGGTTCTTGAAATTGTTGGTTAACCATCTGTGTTCCAACATCAATTCCTGACAACCAACAGCCATAACCAGGGTGACTATGATACCATCCAATTGCATTCTCCAGACGACCCACCTGATATGGACACACAACACAATGTCATCTAGACTGTCACTGATGAAATTGTTGTGATATTCATACTGGTATGTACATGAGAATGATGTATTAATCAGTAAATGACAAAGGCATACTCGGAAAAAAATCCGAGTGCTCCTATCAGGAGTCGACCATAAGACCTTCTGATTACTAGTTCGGATGCTCTATCACTGAGCTACAGGAGACTCATGGGAGGTAAGGCCATGGGACAAGCATCCTGCATACTACTAGGATTGGAATGTCAATGTGTGGTATATGGCAGCGCAATGGAAATAATGTGATGGAATATGATAAGCCTGGTGAATAAATGAGAATGATGTATTAATCAGTAAATGACACAAGCATACTCAGAAAAAAATTTGAGTGCTCCTATCAGGAGTCGAACCTAAGACCTTCTTATATACATTATACATGTATAGCTAAGCTATGGTATGTACATGTACTGTATGTTTATACATGTATCATACAATGTTTAGGCAAGGCAGTCTGTTGTGGGATATATAGCAAAATACATGTAGATACATGTAGGCTCGATTACCAGCCACTGTTCAGCAAATGTAATGAGCCCTCAGGGAGGAAAGCCGGACCTAAGGGAGTAGCGGAAATCAAGCTTACAAAATAGAAAGCCTTTAAATTTTGCCCTCATCCCAATACAGCTGTAGGTAACATGTTCACAAGTTAACATAACAAAACATTCATGCCCTACCAGTTTAGCAGATTCAATGTATGCTGCCATGTATTCATAAGCAGCAGCCTGGGCATTCACTCTTGTTTCAGTTCCTTCCACAGGCAAAGCAAATGCATCCATCACAATCATAGTGTCTCCATCAACTTTACCCAGCATAAGTCCCATCACCTCTAGAGTGCCGCCTGACCTTGCATGCATTACCTGGTAGGGAGGTAAAAAGGAAGACGCTTAGCTATACATGACACACCAACAACAATGTTCAACACTTCATTTAAATTAAGCAACAAGTTAACAAAAAGAACATTGACAAGTCAATTACATGTACCAACACTATGTACAGCTGTACATTATTTTGTCAATTCAATATCTATACAGGTGCTGATAATAGAAATTACAGTGTTATACAGGGGTTTCATTAAGATTTTGCACAGCTGGGCAAGAGGTTGTTACACCTGGCAGGATAGTTAACTTGGATATGTTTTTTTCTTAATTTTTTTATTTTTTATTTTATTAAAAACATTGGTTGAGGTCTTAAAAGCAGCCAGACAAAGTTGTGTTCATAGAAGTTCAATTTGCTTGATGGCTGGCTGTTAATGAAACCACTGGTAATAATATCAGTATACATCTGATAACCCAAGGATCTAGTAGTTTTGTACATGCTTTGATTATAATCCACAGCTGTAAATTTTATTTTCTCTTCGTTTGTTTGTTGTTGTAATGTCATTGTTGTTTTTTGTATTCATTGGCTACTCAGACTCTAGACAGCATATTTCTTCACAAATAAAGACAACTAATTGGGACTGGTTTTCAAAATGGTTTGCTGCAGTGTTGCTGTATAATAATAGAACTGGCTTAGGCTGTGAGTGTATTACCTAGTATTCAATAGAAAAAAGAAGTTTTTTCTCCGTTGTGGCCGGGGTACATGGGTGACCAACAGGAAGAAAGAAAAAACAGATATTTCTAGAATCAAAGTGGCGGTCACACCACAGGTTCCCCAAGCTGGACAGTTGGAAAAGCACTGTCGGGCATCAGGGTGTCCAAATGATTTGAACCAAAAGGACGGGCCGCTAAGGCGCTTTTCCCTACCGTCGGTGCATGGAACATACAAGTAAAGCATGCTGCGAAGGTCTGCGATGGAAAAGCGTCTTGAGTTTTGCCGGGTGAAATTCCTATTCTGCGGATGTTTTCATTTGATGAAGGAAGCGAGCAGTTGAAAGAGCTATGGTGCGAGCTCAGTATGAGGAATTTAGAGATGATTGGAGCTTTTGGGGCAAATTAACGGTTGTTTTCTATTCAGAAATCTGCTAAGCCTCACACTGCCAATGACCAACCTTTTGGGGATATATAGAAAGAGGAAAACCGCGAGCCTAAAACCCACTGGAATCAACGTTAAAACAAGGTATCAAGGAGACAAGATAAGCCATTTTTGTTCAATTCATGCCCTTTATTTCCGACTCCAAAACACTTTTGTAAATTTCCATATAAACCCTTATACATGTAATTTATGCCACAGCGTAACCCTCATAGTGATACTCGAAGGGTCAAACAGAGGTCTTTATATAAATGCTCAGAGAGCCTGGGCTACCTGTGGTCACACTTCCGCATGAACGACTACTTCTCCACCCTGACTGGTACTTGAATTTGCAACTACCAGATCAACATGTTTTGACCATGCGAAACCTGGAGGTCTGGGATGGGTGGCACCACAAAAAATACAGCCGTGTTGTAACATACGCAACGACTGTTTAAGAACGGTTTGCTGTAAGGACCGACTAAGCGTATACAAAATAGAAAAAACCGATTTCCCCAAACTTTGCCAGAATAAAGGGCTTGGTGAACTACCTCTAAAAATATAAGTTTCATTTTGTTTAGAGCTTTATTTATTTTGGGGGAATTTTTTTTAAATTTTACCCATGGAGGCGGGCTAAAATCACGCCGAAGTAGGCACTTTTGTAGAAGCTCCCTTTTATACAAGGAGCCTTTTCTAGAAAAGATTAACCCAACAGAAGGAACAATTTTATTTTCTTAGATGACTAGCGGCGTTAAAGTTAAATAAAACGTAAACATGAATTTTTGACCAATTTTTTAAGTTGCGCCTTTTTACCGGTGATTATAACAACCTAATTTTGGCTAAATTCAAGGACAAAAAAAGCATTTTGGTACATCGCTTTGCCCCACGAAACTACACTCCGGGAAAACATAATCATTTCAACTAAACATTGATCGAATAAAAAATTGGGGTAAATTAAACAGCGAGTTCTCAGAGCGTTTTCAAAACATGTCACTTCAGCAATTAAGAGCGACCTTTGACCTTTTATATCGAGGGGAAATATAAACGAGAGCTCATAAACCTTGACTTTCCTTCGCCGGAAGACGCTTATTTTTACTCTGCTGGCACATTTTGAGTAAAGGAAAACTAAACATTTGAATTTGAAGTTATGTACTAGCTATGAAAGATAATTTGAAAAGTAAAATTAGCAATTCAATTCGACTTTGCGTCGGCGGTTCCGATTTGTTTACAACGAAATTGCGATTTTAAAGCCTGTTTACAATACAAATACGGCATCCACTACAACGTAAACCTCATTCTACTGAAAGATTAATAAATCCTTCTTACCTTAGAGATCTTTTCCTGCCTAAAAAACACGGTCTGTGTTCATTGCAAAAGTGTATTGACCGAGATCGCGGAACGCCTCAAGCCAAAGAACAAGTTAACGAAACCACAGGAATGCCAGGAGTACATTTCGTACTGAGATGTGTACTTACATATTTCGGTATTACTATGACACGTCAATTCAAAACGCCTTTTTTTCTTTCCGGACACTAAGATGTAATATCTTAATTACTTAAAGATCACGTAAATTGAAAAGAGCGCCGTGTCCCGAAAGCTAACTTCTTTTGTTCATTGCACGTTGTACTTGCTGAGTGTACAGTGGAGTTTATTCGAAGTTTATCGTCGGTGGCTACGACCACCGGAGTCAGTGGTGCTTATATATGGCTGTGTGTGAATATGGGTAGATTGTAGGGGGAACATGTGGTTCAAGTGTGAACAATTTAGCCAATGTGAAAAGCTTAATCCTTGCCAAGTGTACCAAATCCACGCAAGGGCATCTGCTTTATTGCAACACTCGCGACGCTATGTAAGACTGAAGCAAAGTTGTTATCGGCACGGGCAGGTATGTTTTAGTGGTGTGTACTGTGTATATGAATGCCCAACATAAATTAATTTAAAAATATTTACTCTCAAAACAAAGAGAGTTTTTCTTCTTTTCTTTTCCTTCTTTTTTAACGTTGAAAGTTACAATTAACCTCTAACTCAGCTAACGTGGTTAAATTTGTATATGATTTGCCTTTTTTATATCAAGAATCGTCACGGAGGAGTAATTTTTAAACCAAAACCCTTCCGGCTGTAGCGAACTTAACAGAGGTAAAAGGCCGCAAACGTTAGTAAACATTGCGATGTTTTCGATACGTTTACGAAACGCTTAAAATAATTTAATTTAATTAAAACTTGTTTAAAAGTCACGAAACAACTAAGCTACGGCAAAAGTAAAGGCAAAAAGCTTTCTTGTTGCTTTATAAATATACAAAGCGAAAAGTTTCCCTGATCATCAATACTTAAGTCCGTGAAGAAGGATTTTTTGCCCACAAAAGATGGACGGACGAGCATGATAGCCTTGTTTGTTTCACAAGAAGAGAACGTGACTTATTAGATTTGCGGGCCTTCCAGGAACTGAATGTATGTGACAAGAGAAATTGAATTTATTAATTCATTCAGGTCGGGGGCGGAGAGGGGGGGGGGGGGGGGGGGACAACAAATGTGGGCGGTGGTGAATAAAACATTAATGCATTCTATTTTCTATATGTTAAAATTTCCAAGGTAAAAAGCAAGGTAAAGTACCTGTAGTAATTGACTGTTTTACCTTCAAAGGCATTTTTGAGAAAAGCGAAAGTCACCTTGAGCTCACTATTTGACCGAGACATCGGGACACATTTGGTATCAGATGGCGTTCAAATAAGAGGATCTGTGCCGCTTCCATTGGATGGGCATGGCATGGGACGTCAGTGTCAGGGGAGAAGGGAATATCATCTATACATGCTAACGGCTTTTTTGGGGCGTCTACAGACGGATTTCACCCAAGGCGCAAAGCAGAGTCCCTTTCCGCATAATTTTTCGCGTCATTTAGCGCGCGCACGAGCGCGCGCACGCAGAACGTTACGGGATTTCCTTAAGGTTAAGCTCGGCAGGAAAATAAATGGTCCTTTTCTTCTAAACGAGCACGGTGAACCCCATTTTTTAAAGCATCAATTTAAATGTCATACGTTTGACCACTATATATCGCGATTTAAAGAAAAGTTTAATAGTCTACTTTGAGATATTTTTATTTGAATGCTTTAAAAAGCACGTATTTAGGTAGTGCTGCTTACGTGCACACGCAGCAAAATCTTTAATTTCTTTCATAATCTTAATTCCAGTTCAATGAAAATAGTTTGTTGTGTAAGATTAGAGTAAATTTTGTTGAACTGCTTCGATATTTTAATGCAAGAAACTAATTTTTCTAGAAATGATAGTTCCCTTTTCTGGTTACTAGCGTTCCTAATATAAACCTTGTGGGCCATCTATTTACTATAATAGCCATCCAGGTTGCACAAAAACGAGCTCGGTGACCCCCATTTTTTATTACATTTTTGTAATGCTCATAACATAGTCATGATCAGGACCAAGTCTTAGACAATTTTTAATACTCCTTCTTTTTCAGCGGAATCACCTTAAGAGATCTTGTAAAGGGGTGTGGCACCTCATATTACTACTCACCCGAGACAGTCGCCGTATCCCTATCTATAGTTTTGCTTGAAGTTTATTGTTTTATTATAATTATTACTTGTTTGTGATGCAAGGAATTTATTTCTATTTCTGTATTTTTTTTCACTTAAGACTTCGTTGGATTGACAGCAAGTGGAAAGATCACAAGGAAGAAAAAATGGGTACAGCCACAATGTGGAATTAGCCTATATCATTCCCATTTTTATCGCAGTTTCCTAAATGTCACAGAGATCTGACAAGTCGCAACGTTTGTCATATAAAGGTAGTTCATTGTTAATGGACAGTACAGTGCAAAACGAATCACTGTTAAATAAATAATCAAAGGCTCCTGTGAGCCAACTCGTGAATGCAGATGACACATAGTAATTGAAATTTAGACGGCTACGGAAACTTCCTTGAAAGCTAAAAGAAATTATATCTTTGCCCGATTATGTAACGAAAAATAACCATTCTTGTACTATAAAAATGATTGTCAAACTGTTCTCTACAGATTTAATAAGATTATTTTGATGCGCCGATTAAAAAAAAAAAATCACGTGTCTTTTTTTTTTTCAAAGTTCATAGAAGCACGCCATGTGCGGCTACGTCATGCAAATTCTGTCCCCGATAGTCCGGGGCTACTGGATTTTGCGATCGGGCTAGTGGATTCTGACCATCACTTGCCCGGCAAGTGAAGTTTTTTTGGGAATTAAAATTACAAAATTACTGTAGGGCAAGCCGATCTCACAAAGGGAAATATGTTCAACAAAGTATCGCATTACATTTCATGCCCGACATAAATGCGTGAAATTTTTCCTTTGGAGTTCAGTCCACGCAATCGTCAAGTAAAAATAATGAAGTATGACAAGCTCTTGCTAAATAAGAATTATTTATCGACCACGTCCTTTTGCTTTCCCATAAATTACCAGTTGTAAATTTCGAAAATGAAACATTTTTTCCCTTTGAAACCTCTATGAAAGCTGACAAGATCTTAAAGTGTTCATTTGCATAATTTTGTTTACGACGTCAATGATGCGTGACATGGCACGTTCCACTTTCGCGTGAAAACTGACAAATTAAATTATTTTTTAATTAAATTATTTCTAAATTAAATTATTTTTAATTCTTGAAAGAAACCGCACTTCGTAGAAAAAAACGAAAAAATCCTATAACTTTGCTCAGATTCAACGAAAAATCTCCATTCTTACACTAAAATGATTGTCAAATTATTCTCTACAGAATGAATGAGAGAATTCTGACGCGTCGTGAAACAAATTTTCACGTTTTTTTTTTTTTTTTTTTCACTAAGGCCCTGTTTATACGTCGCATTTAATGACACGTATTTAATTGATGAATTTTTTTCGTCTGGGAGACGAAATTAAATGTCGGTTCATTTTAGACGTCGAATATAATTTCGATGTCGTTTTGTGACTGCATTGACTTTTGGCAGCGGAGAACTTCCAAAAACAACATGGCGGCGTTCAGAGAGGCAGTAATGCTAAAGATTGCTCTAGCGAGGCGAAGGCGTAGGAATTTGTCTTTTCAGATGGCAACGCTTGTAGCAGTAAGACGAAAATTCAGGCTTCGACTGCTAGCTTTGTTATGTTTATTACTGCAGCAAGTGGGAGAAGAAGAGGAACGTTTTCGTAGTGTCCGAAGGTGTGAGAGAAATGCTGGATGGTGGGAGATGGTGTGGTCAACTTATGACAATTCACGATTCAAGAAAACCTTTCGTGTGACACGCCAAACGTTTTGCTATATACTAGAGAATATCAGGCAGGATATCACAAAGGATCAGCTGACTGAAATGCCAATTTCTCCGGAGTGCAGATTAGCAATATGTCTTTATCGGCTTGGGAGGGGTGATTACCTGTACACAATAGCAGAATTGTTTGGCGTTGGGCTAGCAACTATCCATGTCATTGTTAAGGAAGTCTGCGAAGCAATCGTAAAAAACTTATGGAGGAAGGCAGTGACAAATCATTTCCCAACTTCTGAGCAGGATTTTACAGAAGCCATGGTAGACATGAACCAGCTTTGGCAATTTCCTTGGTGTTGGGGAGCGATCGACGGTTGCCACATCCCAATTCAGTGCCCTCCTGGTGGAGAGGAAGCTTGTAAAGAGTACCATAACTTTAAAAACTTTTTCTCTATTGTTATGATGGCCATTGTCGACGCTGCGGCAAGATTCATGTGGGTCAGCGTGGGTTTCCCTGGTAACTCACATGACTCAATTATTTTTCAGTCTACACAGCTATGGAGTGATATCACGGAAAAGAAAGTGATCCCTGAAATATCACAAAACATTCAAGGAACAGACATTTATCCCATGATTCTAGGGGATTCAGCTTTCCCTTTTCGTATTTGGTTGATGAAACCTTACTCCAATGCTGTTCTGAGTGCTGAACAGCACTATTTCAACTACCGCCTCAGCAGGGCAAGGATGGTAACAGAAAGGGCTTTCGGCCAGCTGAAGAGTCGATGGAGAGTTCTCTACCGTAAATCATCTTGTCAACCTGATACCATTAAATGCATTGCATTAGCATGTGTTGTTCTTCACAATATCTGTGTAGACATGGGTGATTCACTACCATCACAGTTAGACTTAACAGAGGATCCAGCACAACATGGGAGAAGAAGCAGGAAGGAGGTCAGAGAACTGCTGATGATGAGAAACTGCACCATGAAGAAGGATAAATCACATCATGCAGAAGAGATAAGAAAAGCGCTTCTCAACAAATTTTGGGAAGAGAAAGAGGGGCAGTAATCTGTCAGCCCTAACTTTTCTGATCTTCAAAAAGAGCTAAAATGTAACAGCATATAACTAATCAACTGTTCAACCTGGAAATTGTTTTTGATTTACTATTAAATTTTTGATGTTTGTCAAGTAGGGATTTTCTATTGGCAAGGGAGTTTGCTTGATATAGTTATTAAATAAAGGGAGCATTCTTAAATGAGGGGGTGGGACTCCCACTAAAAAGTATGCAACACATCGTGATAGTCAATATGCTGTTACACTTGTTGGACCACTGAATTAAGCCGTTTGAGTATAGGGCATTTTCAAAAAGTACCATAATACTCTTTTTTCCCTCCATAACTTTGCATAAGCAATGTTTTTAATATAAATTACAGTATCTTGCGAGAGTTTAAAGTCCAATGAGAAATTGAAAACAATGCTCATGCAACATTTTGGAAGGGCAAAAAAAATTATATTTTTGAAAGTTGAGTTTTCAATTTAGGGTGAAATAATATACAAACATTTTAAGCATATTACCCTGAAGTATATTATTGACAACCTCTATGAGGAATTGTACTACAGGACTTCTGAGTTAGGGTGATTATACTTTGATGAATAAATGTTGTGGTTTCACAAGAAAAAAAAAAGTCCAAAAGCAATGATAATAAAATCATGACAATTGGTATGGTGTGTCTGTTGTAGGTAACACCTATTCTTATATGTAAACGCGTTTGTAACCTAGGTTGAGTCAGAATTACCTTTGTCTCCTAACCCTAATTACTCACGATCATGAATTATTAGGGATAGCAAACAAAGGAAACTCCAGTTTAAGCTGAGAACGGATTTTACCTGCAACATGTCTACCGTTTGACAAGGCCTTAAGAAACAAACATGGGTATGTTAGCCAAACTTTATTGTAGCTTTATAACTATTTTAAGTTCTTTAAAATGTCAACTTTGCAACAGAAGTTTGTTAATGAAACAAACTGAAACATATTGACAAAGACCTTCAATGTTGTTTAAGGAGTATTTACTCTTTTCAAAACCACTGTTTTGATGAGAAGCTTATTATCAAAATATGTCTAAACCAAGTAGAAAATGCAACAAAAATGGATCTTGCATGTTTTGTTCAACAGATTCTTAAACATGCAAATGTCAGAAAATCAGAGTCAATAAAAGTATTGAGTGAAACCATCAGCAGTCTCAGGGGGGTACATAATTCCTGTTTGAGTTTGGTTTCCTAGCACACCATTGTTGGAAAACATAGGTGTGCTGCTATATGAACCATGATGTTGATAGTGTTGGAAGGGTTGCTGACCTGAACCCAACAGTATGTCCAAATACCTTTTCTCTTGTTCTCTTGCTAGTTTCATCTCCTCGTGAATGCCTTCCAAGAGCTGTTTTGTTGGGTCATTCTCAATTACAGATCTTATTAAATCTACAGCTGATGTAATTTGGTCTGATTTATGTTTTCTACCCTTCTTGTTAACTGGTACAAACATGCTCTTCTCAGGGGGCTCCTTTGTACTACCTTCGACAATACTGCAATCACTGCTCTCATGCTCAATGATTTCTTTGGCACTACTCTCATTGGCTGAAGGTTCACGAGCTTGCTCAGGCTGACATGAATCACGTGACTTTACTATAGGGTAGAGTAGGTCGAACCACTTTCCATATCCTTTCTCGTCAGTCAGCCTCTTCACTCCACTTGCTGTCTTTACGGTAAGACAGATCTTCTTGCATGTGGCTACACACCATTTAAACTTGGTTCTCATCTGCTCTACTGTGAACGGGAATGAATCTTCATATTGTTCGTTCAGTTTATTTAACACAGACTGATAAGCCTCAGTGTTGTATGCTTTCTTGGTGTTCGTGAAAACCAGCTTCCGAAGAATGTTCTCGTTATTGACAATTATGTTTACCATGTCAGTCACCTGGGTCTCCAACCACGTTGCTTTTCTACCACGCTTCTTCACTTTTACCGCGGTTTCCTCGGGGCTCTCGCTATCACCATCTTCAGGCTGCTTTCTGCGTTTTTTGTTGGGGACTTGTGGCTCCTTTTCCTCGCTGTCACTGCTTAAATATGAATCTTGATCATTCTGTTTCGATAGCGAAGATGTTTCATCTACGAAATTTGCCGAGATATATGCTTCTGGGCTACGAGGAGTGGATGTTCGTGTATAAATTCTTGCACAAGGAAGACAGTACCCAACTCGCTTTCCCGGCTCCCATCCCTCCGCCTCTTCATCCAGTTCAGCCACAGAACATTCGAAACGAACACATACAGGTTTGTCACATGAAATGCAACTGTATTTCGTTTTAGCATCGCATGACCAACAAGTCTGATTCAACGTTTTTCGGAAAAGGGCTCCTGCAGTCGCCATGTTTTCTATTTTCGCGGGACCTCTTTCCCCGTACGCATCGTACGCATGCTATGCACGTGAAAACTGTGAGCGTGGGCTCAAAATTAGACGGTGGAATAATTTATGTCGGCGAAAAATAATGTATGCATTTACTTTGATGCGACTGAAACGCGACGTATAAAAGTGACACGCATTTCAGACGTTTTATCCGTCTGGGGCACACGGATAAAACGTCTGGACGAATAAAATTTAACAGGAGAAATTCGGTTCGTTTTATACGTCGCTTTACCGTCGAAGAAAATTGCTGGAATTAGATTCGTGTGAATTAAATTCGTCTCTAATGCGACGTATAAACAGGGCCTAATTGAGTTTACGACCCCGGACTTTCTGAAAAACTGAAAAAACTTGAAACTTTGCTCAGATTGAACGAAAAATCTCCATTCTTGCACTAAATGATCGTCAAATTATTCTCTACATATTGAATAAGAATTTCCTGATGCGCCATGAACAACAAATGTTCGCGTGTTTTTTTCCACTAATTGAATTTAAAACTCATTCACTGCGCACGCCCGAAAGTTAACGACAAAACCGACTGATCGACTGATCGACTGATCGACTGATCGACCAAGTTGAGAGTCAGCTATCGCTATAACTCGTTCATTGCGCATGCGCGCATTCACGAGTTAAAAAGAGCTGTGCGGTCCCGGTATTGTACAATTTTATACAGTGGGATTCCTGTGGCTTTATTTGGTTAATCGGTTAGCGATCGGGCGGCTTAATAATTTTGCAATGAATGCAGGCTATGTCTTTTTTTAGTCAAGAAAAGATCTCTAAGGTAAGAAGGATTTATTAATCATTCAGTAGAATGAGGTTTACCTTGTAGTGGATGCCGTATTTGTGTTGTAAACAGACTTTAAAATCGCAATTTCGTTGTAAACAAATCGGAACCGCCTACGCAAAGTCGAATTGAATTGCTAATTTTGCTTTTCAAATTATCTTTCATAGCTAGTACATAACTTCAAATTCAGATGTGTAGTTTTCCTTTACTC
The DNA here is from genome assembly GCF_977016875.1 of Pavona decussata. Taxonomy (NCBI): domain Eukaryota; kingdom Metazoa; phylum Cnidaria; class Anthozoa; order Scleractinia; family Agariciidae; genus Pavona; species Pavona decussata. The sequence continues at coordinate 1,255,063 of NW_028145480.1, read as the reverse complement.
AAAATGTGCCAGCAGAGTAAAAATAAGCGTCTTTCGGCGAAGGAAAGTCAAGGTTTATGAGCTCTCGTTTATATTTCCCCTCGATATAAAAGGTCAAAGGTCGCTCTTAATTGCTGAAGTGACATGTTTTGAAAACGCTCTGAGAACTCGCTGTTTAATTTACCCCAATTTTTTATTCGATCAATGTTTAGTTGAAATGATTATGTTTTCCCGGAGTGTAGTTTCGTGGGGCAAAGCGATGTACCAAAATGCTTTTTTTGTCCTTGAATTTAGCCAAAATTAGGTTGTTATAATCACCGGTAAAAAGGCGCAACTTAAAAAATTGGTCAAAAATTCATGTTTACGTTTTATTTAACTTTAACGCCGCTAGTCATCTAAGAAAATAAAATTGTTCCTTCTGTTGGGTTAATCTTTTCTAGAAAAGGCTCCTTGTATAAAAGGGAGCTTCTACAAAAGTGCCTACTTCGGCGTGATTTTAGCCCGCCTCCATGGGTAAAATTTAAAAAAAATTCCCCCAAAATAAATAAAGCTCTAAACAAAACGAAACTTATATTTTTAGAAGTAGTTCACTAAGCCCTTTATTCTGGCAAAGTTTGGGGAAATCGGTTTTTTCTATTTTGTATACGCTTAGTCGGTCCTTACAGCAAACCGTTCTTAAAAACTTACTACTTCTCACATAATTTTCATATGCTGTACTTACCATTTTTAACAAGGCCAAGGCGGAAATTTTAATATATTTGAAGTAATGAGGACTGCAAAATAAGAATTTAATAATACATGAAACAATATTAAACAAGAAACTGGGCAAGGTTTCCGCACAGCCCCAATTAATGTATGGGATTGCGCGGAAATATTTCCTGAAACTGTTAGATAATAAGACTAAAGAATAAACGTCTACCATATAAGCTTAATGAGCTTTCATCGAGGTCAACTCACTCTTTTTGCCACGGTTTAGCTTGAAGAATTTCCTGCTGTTGCTGTCGGTCGTATTTGAAAATGTCATCCACGCTGTTGACTGTCTCGATACTATTTGACATCTCCCACGTCTTGAAGGCCATTGAGGTATCTCCGCTTGACATCTTGGGGTGAAGAACACGACAGAAAAGCAAATGGAAATCAGAGAAGTTTTTGGAGAAAAACAAAATGGCCGCTAAATACCCATAATCCTTTTCGCAATCCTGGTAATTTGCGAGGGCCTGGGTGTGAGATTGGAATGGACGCCATTTTGGTAAGTTGTAAACAGCGCACCTTCGAAAGGAAAAATTAGCGATTTTTCTACAATTTGTCCAGTTTTGTGCCATTTCAAGCTAATACTCAAATATGGGAGAAGTATATGCACCATCGGTAAGTGCGTTTTGGAGTACCCTTTTAGCTAAATTGTCTAGTTTCAGTGTCTCCGCATGCTTGAATTTCCAAGTTCATGATCATAATCGCACCGGTTAGCCGGCAGATGTTCAATTTGATTGAAGTTTGTGCTATGACTTGAGCATTTGAAATCATATCACAGCGTTGATACCTCACATATTTTTTTCAAGCAGTTTGGCTTTGGTTTCACGGAAATAGTGAAACTGAGCATAAGAGTGAATTGTACAGACGCTGCACTAAAACTATAAACCAGGGCTAAAAATACATATAGACCGTTGTTTGAATAGGCGATTCGGATTCGTTTTCTAAAGTTGTTTAAAAAAGGCTTTGAATGCATAAAGCTTTGTCTTTTGTGAAGGTGACCCTGGGATTTTTTCATCTCAAGCTGATCGCGAAATTGTAAGACCTCTGATATATTCTCGGAATGCGGAAGATGTTCCATCAGCCGGGAAATAATATCTTTTGTATGGACTGGTTTTATTACAGTAATAATACCCATGTAGTGTTATTGATATCTACCGGCAAGTTATTTGCTGGTTTTGATCAGCCCTCAATACAGTTATTATCTTTGATTTTGACATTTACTGGCTTGATTCACGTTGTACGTTGTGGCAATATAATTATATCAGTGTGTGAAAGTGTACACGAAATACAGTACTGTAAATAGCATTGTGTGTTATCGCCGTCTTCTTATCTGTTACTGGACAGTGACAGATTTAGGGGAGGGGTTTGTCCCCATCACATCCTTTTTTTTTTTGTCAGAAAAGATAATTACATAAGATGTGGACTATTTGAAGGGTTTTACTATTTTTAGTCACTTTTCTGGCCTACAATAATCTTCCTATTGTAGTTGTTAAATGATGTTTGAAAAATCTGAATCTGCCAATAGTATTGAAATTCTCTGTAATCATTTACATTTACTCATCTTTTACTTGGCAATACATTTGGTGAAAGTTTTCATGTCAACTTAATTTACAGTTGTAGTTTGAAATTTCTTTCAGGGTCAATCTGAGGCTGCACAACTTCTAGCCACATTCTGGCCTCGACAGATGCAAGAAATAAGAAATATGAATACTGTAAGTGAAGTATAATACATGCAATTCTTATAAAAACAGGGCTGAACAGAGGTGATAGGATTTCACCATGGGAGACGCAATGCCAACTTTGTAATGTGCCTTTTTTTCAGTGACACAATTTTTTAGTAAAAGTTATGTCCAGAATGGTCCAAAGACAAGTGTACAATTTTGTACTTTATACTTTATGTACATGTGAAAAGTGACTGACAAGTCCTTAATGAGCATTCACCTTTACTACTTTGGCAAGCTTCATACACTGTTAAACAGATTACAGGAACCATGAAGGTCAGCATGTCATCATCATTTTGCAAACTGTCCAGGAAGTGAACTGGGAGCTTTAGTTGGGAGCCTGATTCATGAAAATGTGTGCATTACCCTCGTTTTTCAAGCTTACATGTACATGCTTATGTAGCCTAGCAAAGCAGACTTTTACACACACCATATCTGCAATATAAGTGAGGCCTACATGTACTTAAAAATAATTTTATTGGATTCAGTTGTTCAGAAATTCTGGCCCTTTCATGTAGCCCCTCTCCATTAAAATACATCTTGAATTCTGCTCTTACGGTTTTCATCAAATTCACTAGAGGCCTTTTTCTTTTCAGAATGATTTTAAAATTCAAGAGTTACCACTTGCAAGAATCAAGAAGATAATGAAGCAAGACGAGGAAGTGAAGGTCAGTATTAATTTTATAGAAGCCAATTGATGGCTTTAGTCAGTGTTCAGTGAAAAGAGAGAGTGTCGTACGCTGTACCAGTGATATTGTAAAGTCGGTTACATACACTGTTCTGTATCATTGTAGAAAAATAACATTGATTCAAATGATGCTTACGATTCTAGCTTTTCAAATACGTTAAAGCTTTTATGTACTATACTACATGTATGGTAACAAGGAAGTGTCCACACTCTGATTATACAAATTGTACATGTAGCAACTTTCGTGAGCCGAGATGAAGTTCTTTGTGGCAATAACATTTTAATTTTGGGAAGAATCAATCAGTGTAAATTTTTAGGAAGTTTGATTGCAAGAAATTGACTTATTTAAGTCCAATGATTTTTGAGTTTAAGTCTCCCTTGATTCTCTCGCAGTGTTTTTTTTTTGTTTTGTTTTTTGTTTTTCAATAATAATTATTTTATTGACGGACAGTTGCTTTCATGACTTATCTCTGTGTTTTGTTTTTATTTCACAGATGATAAGTGCCGAGGTGAGAGCATAACCTTTCTATTAAACATTTCATATCATTATAACACCATAAAACACATGTACAAATAATTTTTATTTAATTAATATTTTGTACATGTGTTCAATCAATGAATTGGCCTAAGTTTGTATTTGGTACATGTATATTTCTGTGGTTTTTTTGCAAATTAAGGTGTTGTGCATAAATTTACAATTTGAGATGCCCTTAGATTCTTTACTCTCTAAAAAAACAGTCCAAAAATATTGTTACTTTTGAGCCTATTAATTTAAAATCACATTAATTTTTATACTTAAATAGGTAACAGCTCATTTCTCCTTCTCCTGACTTGTAAAACATTAATTTAACATTTAATCATTTTCTTTGTGCAATAACAGCATCATACATGCCTTTAGAAATGGGATTATTTATTTTAATGTTATTTAGTTTTTGTGTTGACTTAATGGTGATATTTTTCTCTGTTGGTTTAGGCTCCTGTCTTGTTTGCCAAAGCAGCCCAAATCTTCATAAATGAGTTGTCCCTCAGAGCCTGGATTCATACAGAAGACAACAAGAGAAGAACTCTCCAGGTAGGATATAACAGATTACCTCCTTGTCTGTCACCTAACTACTACAGCAACAATTAAGATCAGTTTTTTGGTACAATATCACAGACTGCTTTGCATGCATTTTCACAAAGACTTAATACAATGCAAATTGGTTTGTGGCGTCAAGTAAGGAATAGACCCATTCCCCTTACTAGCTCGGTCATGGGACAGATGATGGCTAGATTTTGTAACTTTTACAGCCTATAAAAAGTCAAGATTTGGTTAAAAAAATAGCGCAATATGTTTCGGTCAGGTACAAAGATTTATTTAAAAGAAAAAAAATTTGGGGGTTAGGTGCACTTTAAGGGCATGGCTTTGTTAAGCCAACAATTTTGTAAATCCTCCACATCATAAATGGCATTTAACAAGAAGAAAATCAAGCGCTAAAAGAAAATTTACAGGGAGCACCACTCATTTTATAAATAAATGGATGTCCTCTTAAAGACATAACCCGTGCAGGCCTGTCAACCCATTGGGCAATTCCAGAAAATATCCATACCATACCACGGACGGCTTTTAGGATTTCCAAAGGGGAGGGGGGATTCACGATTATGGAATTCTGAGGGCATGGGGGGGTATTTATGATTGGATATCCGAAGGCACTGGTGAATTCCACAGGTGGGATTTCTGGAGTAGAAAGTGTAGAGTGAGTTCCTTGAAAACGCTATTGTAATGGACTTTTGTAGTTCTTAAATAAAATTATCCATGAAAGTATGACCGCGGAAGCAGAAGACAAGCATCAATAGATCATGATACATTTCATGCACACTACATGAGGCATATGGGTTGAGAACACTTTTCGTGCACACTACATGACGTATAAAAGGACACAACAAGACTCGACAGTATATTTGACCGCTGAAAGATTTTAACTGTCTGAATTTGAGCTATTCTGCTTTGTAAACGTCAAAACAGCACAAGAAAACAAAGACGAATAAAACTGCCGTAAATGGTATTTATTATTATAGCCAAATTCGGACTTAAAAAGAAGTTTTCACAGCCTGGCCACTAGCAGTAGGTTTTTCTTGTCGCTGAAGAGTATTAAGCTTGTCGCCTAGCGCCGCTAGATCACAGCCCCGAGGAGGCATATAAAATTCATGTTCATTTGTTCATATAGGCGTTGCTAAGTCGAAAATGTACTTCCCAGAAAAACAGGAAATTCTGAAGGGGAGGGGGGGGTTCACGATTATGGAATTCTGAGGGCATGGGGGGGTAACGCATTTTGGAATTTCCGAAAGCAAGGGGGGGTTAAAACATGGAAGCCGTCCGTTGTTGGGTATGGATATTTTCTGTAATTGCCCATTATTATATATATAATGCAGAAATCAAGCAAACAAGTGACTTGTCCCTGAGGAATTTTTTTGCTCTGTAAACACGTGACCAGCCCAAACCAGGGTCTCTTCTCTGTTGCTCCAGGGGGTGGGAAGATGAGAGACCCTGGGAACGAGGTTGCATAAATGTTAGTTAACACAATTTTAGGGTACGTAGGTTCTTAAAATAGGTTTTTAATTCTGGAGAAAAGCAATAAAACTCAGCTGCAAAACAAGATGGTTATTGGCCTATTTTATATTTTCCACCCCTGTCCCCCCCCCTCCCCCCCCCAAAAAAGGCATTAATTTTTAAGAATAGCAACACATACATTCACATTAGTGACATATATTTTTGCCTAGAGTACAAACACTAAATGTGTGAAACTGCAGCTGTAATGTACTAACATGATTTTAGAAAATAAGAACCTGTTTTCAATTTTTAGGCGAAATGGGTTCTTGTTTATAGGGGGTATGTAATCCAAATTTTAGGCTAACAGGTTCTTAATTTTCAGGTTCTTAGTTGCGGGTTTTTTCTGTACTCATTTGCCTGAATACAGAAAGAAAGTGCAACTTTAAAATAAATGCAGTGTTGTAGCAAATAATATTATTTTGTTATAAAATGAAATTTCAGAGGAATGACATTGCCATGGCAATTACCAAGTTTGACCAGTTTGACTTTCTTATCGATATTGTGCCGAGAGACGAGCTCAAGCCACCAAAGCGTCAGGTACGTATTAAAGGCCATTAATGATTATACAAAACCAGGATCAAGAGCTGAAGTGAGGTATCTGTTACCTCTTCCTACAGATAAATCAGTTGACAGTGAAAAAAAGTATGGGTACATATACATAGTTACGATATAGCTTAGGTGTATCTGCTGAAGTGATCAAGTCTTTGAACAACAATGGCCTGTACAGTCAAGGTAAAGTCGCACTGCAAGCCTACAGTAAGTGGCCCACATGGCCAGAGCTTCAGCCGGCTTCTGTACCATGAAGCAACAGCATGTAGGAGTACAATAAATGTTGTCAAGCAATCTACCGATGCTGGTTTTCATCACAGAATGATTTGACAGCCTTCTTTTGCCTGAGTGAAGGCCAACAGCAAAGCTGCATCTGAAAAAAACTTGCCCAACTGAGTTTTGTCCTGTGGTGAACGTCATCGTCCGCCATCTTGATTTCAAGATGGAAGCGGGACACAAACATGGGATAATTCGGGACAATACCCGTTCCAATACCCAGCAGTAGAGGGATCTGGTTGATTGATTTTAGTTATTGGCTCTCTGACTTCCTTAGTCATGTAATAAAGATGGGTTCTGGCAACATTCTGCTGGGGGTAACCCTCTGATGGATAGCATACGTACATGTAGCATCCCATCTAGGGAGAGTAGCACTACTCCTTGTGACTTCATGCTACAGCACCGTACAAAAGCATTAAGCATTAAACTCCAGACAAATGGACCACTTGGTCTGACCCTTTACACATAAACTACAGTGTACATGTAGTTTAACTACTGTATTATGGCATCTTTACTCATCATGATTTGCATTAATTAGTACTTAATGATCTCACATAATGTGACATTGTTAGGACCCTATACGCCAGACTGTGGTGGCACCCGATCAAGTTCAATACTATTTCCAGTTGGCTCAGCATCATGCCGTCACAATGCAGCAACAACAGCAGCAGCAACAGCAACCACAGCAACCACCACAAGCCCAACAACAACAGCAGTTGACGACACAGGTTCAGCAACAGCAAGTGGCTGTCAGCACCCAGCCGCAGGCAATCATCACTAGTGTGCCACAGCAACAGATTGTTACCATGGCAGTAAGTAACCTTTTTAAAGTAGTGTTAGAAAAGTCTTGTTTTGTTTTGTTGTTGTTGTCCTTTTTTTTTTTTTTTTTTTGCCATTTGCAAGAAAAACCAAGTTAGAATCACCATTGATTAGTAGAAATTTAATTTGTTTACCCATGAATTACCAAAGAACTCCATGAACTTGTTCAAAGGTGTCTGTGCACTCTGGGTCGAATTGGAATTTGGAAGTGTTGATTTTTGTGGAGGGACGAAGACCAGAGAACCTGGTGAAAAACCCTCAGAGCAGGGACAAGAACGAACAACAAACTCAACCCACATAATGGTGTCAACACTGGGAATGGAACCCCGGCCACATTGGTGGGAGGCGAGTGCTCTCACTTCTGTGCCATCTCTGCTCCCCTAAATAATGGTAAGGTCTTCTTTTTAAAAAGAACATTCCAAGCAAAAGAAGTGACACTCAACTCCCCTTGGCGTGGAGTTTTCCAACCTTCTCTCCTGAATGGGAAAAGAGAAGTACGTCTGGGATTACCCAAAAAAATTCCAAATAGAATTTCTGGAAATTTTGTGAAAAATTTTGTGATTTGTATTGTAAGTTATAATGATCTTCCAGTTGTTTCTATTTCATGTAATGTATCAAACAAGAGGAAGAGTGTTTCATCCACTTTCCAAAAACCAAGAAGTGGGTTGAAAAACAGTGGCAGCCGAGTTCACCTAATTTTATGTATAATGATAATCACATTTCCAAACGTCCTTCACCTGTGTGTTTTCCTTTGTTTTCTGTTCATGAATAAGTTGTTATTGATGACTTGTCTTTGAGAATTTTATCTCAAAGCTTTGTTTTCTTATGCTTGTAAGGTAAAGGTAAGTGTATTGTTAACCCTTTAAGCCCTAACAATGATCAAAATCAAATTTCTCCTTGTAATTAATTTTATCAATGCTTATCGCACCCCTGAGGTCATGAGAATTAAGGATAAAATTATGATCACCCAAGGTGAATTTTCATGATATTTTAGAAACTTCTCCACAGTACTTTTATAAGAAAAGCATGGGGACAAGAAAGGAGAATGTATTCTTTGATATTAGGGGTTAAAGGGCTAAAGTACAGAGAGTAACAAGCATTCAACATTGAGAGCATTCCACAGAGGAGCAGGGATGGCACAGTGGTGAAAGCACTCGCCTCCCTCCAATGTGGCCTGGGTTCAATTCCCGGACTCATCGTCATATGTGGGTTGAGTTTGTTGTTGCTTCTCGTCCTTGCTCCAAGAGGTTTTTCTCCTGGTACTCTGGTTTTCCCCTTTCTTCAAAAACCAACTTTTTTAAATTCCAATTGGATCTGGAAAGTGTCCTGTGCTAAATACATTGACACTTAAGTAAAGTGATTTATTTAAAGTGTACTTATATATTTTATTTATTATTTCAGCCTGGACAGGCTCAGATGATACAGAATCAGCCACAAGAACAAAGTGATGTCCAGTATCCTGTGAGTGCCACAATTTACATTGATAGTAAAATATTGTTGCCCTTCTAATTTTTGCATGTATACACAAACATGTTGTACTGGTGTGGAGAAAGGTACATGCACCAAATATGATGACTTTACTGCATGAACCTATAACGTGGTAAAATGGGTCCCACATAATAATTATCTTTTAAACCAGTTTGATTTTCATTTTCCTTTGTGTAATATTCACCATAATCTGAGACAAAGGGAAATAAAAATCAAACTGGTTTGTAAATTTTTAAGCCAAAAAAACGTTTTGAATCACAACACAGCCATGGTATGATTGGATTGTTAATGGTGTTGTTTTGTCAACAGATCCACTTTAACCCAGCTCAAATGCAGTACATTCGCATGCAGCAGATTCAGCAACAACTTCAACAACAGCAGCAGCAGCAACAGCAGCCTCAAGGACAACAACAAGCTCAGCCACAAACAGCACAACAACAACAGGCTGCACCACAACCTGCACAGGCAACCACTGACCAGGCACAACAGCAGGCTCAGCAGCAGGCACAGCAAACAAGTGCACAACCAACAGAATTCACGTTTACTTCAGGAGGGCAGGTAACTATCAAAGGCTTTACGAGTGTAGGTCAATTGGAAAATCGGAGCACTTCTGGAACGTACTGCTCAGAAGCTTTCATTTATTAAATGTTACCAGTTTAGTATTTCGTCTGAACCATCTTGTACAGTGAAATAAACAGCACCTCAGGAAAGTACTGCTCAGTAGCTTTCACTTGAATGGTCACACTTTAGGATTTCATCCAGACTCAAAAGTTAGAACCACCTTGTACAGCACAATAAACTGCACCACAGGAAAGTACTGCTCAGCAGCTTTCATTTGAATGGTCACACTTTAGGATTTCATCCATAGAATTGCTCAACTCAACTTGTACAGCAGAGCTACATGTAACATCACCACTGGACAGCACTGCTGTTAAGCTACTTGTATTAAAATAACTTTCATTTGACTGGTCAAATTTGATTGCATTTGACTATTTTAGAGTTTAATACACTGTTGCTAGATTTAAAGAGTCAAGACCTGAAAATGTCCCTCTCTTTGTTTTTTCTTGCCGACGAATAGGGCGAGTTACATGTACAGTATATGGTCTTTGATGTCCGTTGTCCGAGTTTGTACTACCTAAGCAAAGTATTATTTAAAATTAAATAGAGCACGTTGGTGGGTTGTAATACCTGGTAATCGCTGTGGTTTTCGTTGTTTACTTTTCAAAGATTTACCAGATCCAGCAACACCCGCACACTGGAGTAACAGCGGTAGCAGTGGCTGCTCCACAAGGAACTTACATACAGCAGCAAGGCACCGCCCCCGAGCAAGCCACGCTAACACCAAGTGAAGCACAGCAGCAACAACAGTAGAACAGGTAACATGTAAGCCTGTACAGAGGCAAGCTGTTATTTTCTCCCTGTGCAGCAACATAGAGTACTAATCCTACACTGAAATAATTGTTTTTCAATTGCAATTCACGGAGCGAGACGCGAATCGCCGAATTTAAGGCGGGATCCGGGAGACATGAATCTTCGAAAGGGTGGATTCTCGCGCACGAGCCTCATACTTGATAGCGTCTTTCCAAAGTCGTTCTTTCTGTTCCTCTCCCCCGCTCCCCCACCCCCTTGTTTGTGGGGGTGTGCAGCTCAGTTCTCGAGTCCCTGACCCTTTTTCAGACCAAAATATGTAATTTTCCTTTACCCCTCTTCACACCTTTACTCTAAAATTCATACAATTTTCAATCCCGATTTCTAGAATTTATACCCGTTTTCAGACTTCAGAGCAAGATGGTTAAAACCTATACGCTATTTCATACCAAACCGGCTCAAAACCCAATTCTTAATTCTCATGACCTCAGGGGTTGAATAAGCATTGATATTACAAGGAGAAATTTGATGTTGATCACTGTTAGTGTTTGAAGGGTTAATCGCACTTTCGGGAACCTGCCCCATAGCTGGAACAGTCGCTATGCTAGTGCAAGCAAATTTTTTAGATTGCTGTTAAAATGTTTGACTTGTTTCTTTCTTTCTCTCTTTGTTTGTTTTTTCAGTGTCCAGGTTGTTGGCCCGTGTGGAGTCAGTTGATAGTAGTTATATCGTACAAATTCTGTTTCTATATACATGTACAACATTGCGAACACAACCTCGCGCCAAGCTTCGCTACTGCAGGGACCAAAGTGGAATAATTTATTTTTGCTGCCGGCGAGTGCTGCTGACGGACAGTCGAACATTGTTTTGTACACAATTTAGCCAAGTTTATTGTACAAACAGCAAATATATACAGTGTATACGCGAAGAGGAGACAGTAGATGGAGATTGTCTAGATACTATTGACTTTGTTGGTTTGTCTTCCTTGTTAGTCCGATAGGTGTTGTTTGTTTGTTTTGCTTTTGTTTTGTTTTTTGTTTGTGTGTGTTTTTTTTAACTGGCCAATGTACCAAAGCCTCATGAACTAATTCTACTAACTCTATTCGAGACACAGAATTGTCTCTAATGCTCTGTTTGTTTTTACCTTTGCAAAGAAGCAAATTACATTTGAATTCTTTAATGCTTATATTAGTCTCATCCATTCTTTCTTGCGACGTTTTACTTTTTTCTTTTTTTTTTTTTTCATATCTTTTCGTAGCTCTAAACTCAACTGTGTTGAAGAATCACTGCTATTTTTATTATGCATCAAGCGAGAAACTAATAAAGCTATTTAACTTCATTAACAATTGTTGCTGCTTAACTAGAAAATGCTGAGGTAGTCTCTTTTGGGAAGGATGCACGCCGTTTGCTGACTGCTTTTCTTCGCGGTTCGCGGACGAGCACTAGCTTCAGATGACATGGTTTTTGCTCTGCCCACTTGTGTCCAAACCTTGCCTATTTCCTGGCCCTCCCAATGTCTCATTTCGGGCAATCCGTTTCGGGTCACGTGGTCCGAGCAAAAAGGTCGTTAGTCTTGGAAACGCCACCAAAACGAATTGACCGTGAGGGCCTGGAAGAAAGCCATACAGGAACTAGCCAATAAGCAACCACCAATAGGTTTGACACTGGTTAAGGTCATACGGAAACACCATGTAAGCGAAGGTTCGAGGTGACATTCCGCTGAAGTCATAAGATCGATATCTGGTGTCTTAGCCTCCCGGGTATTGGCCCAAACGTTTGGGTGCCATTTTAATTTTCCTAGAGGGGGAGCTGGGATGGTGCAGTGGTGAGAGCACTCGCCTCTCACCAATGTGGCCCGGGCTTGATTCCCGGACTCGGCGTCATATGTGGGTTGAGTTTGTTGTTCGTTCTCGTCCTTGCTCCGAGAGGTTTTTCTCTGAGTACTCCGGTTTCCTCTCTCCTCAAAAACCAACACTTCTAAATTCCAATTCGATTTGGAAAGTGTCCCCAGTTAGTGCTCTGCGCTAAAGACATTGACACTTAAATAAAGTTATTTATTTATTTATTTATTTATTTATTTATTTATTTATTTATTTATTCATTTATTTATTTATTTATTTATTTATTTATTTATTCATTTATTTATTCATTTTTTATTTTTTATTTTTTACAATTCAACAAGTTACTTGATGGGAGGGGGCTACTAGACCGGAAATGACTAGCGAAAGATATTAGAAAGCCTAGGTACCTTAAAACCCATATGCTTTAAATTGGGTGATGCTCTATGCACTCTTAGTATATATCAACTAGCGTTCTACCACGAATACTGTTCTCTTATTGGCTGCGTTACTCACTATCTATTCTGTTGTAGAAACTGATCGAGTAGAGTGAGTAGCGCGTAGCGTGACCGAGCGTGACCTATTTATATCATTGTTCAATGAAAACGTGAATAGATTTTATACTAAAACAATTAGATTATTCGCTCTCGGCTTCTATGCGTGACAGTTAATTCGGGCTTCGCCTTCATCAACTATCACGGGATAGAAATTTCGAGCTCATAATCTAATTGTTAAGTAGCAAGGCTCAAATACCTTGTTGGGTTGGGGGTGGGGCGAGTTAGTGGCCCCAGCCCATCCACCCACCCACCCATCTGCTCTATCAGTATTCGGCCATTTGTCTTATGCCATGAACGACTATTGTCAATCAAAAGACTGGAAATCGACTGTTTACTCTTCAGTGTTCCACGGAACGTATTCACGGTAATTTATACCGGCCTATGTCATTTTGTTGCAGAGCAACAACTGCGTATCCAGTTTGTTACATAGAAACGACTTCGTATCCTCCGTGAGAATCTTCAGTGGTCTCGGCAACGGCTTTGGAAAAGTTCGGAAAATGGTCATGAGACGATCTGCGGAAATTTTCGGAAAATATTCAGGAGAGCTCAGAAATCATCGGACATTTTCGGGAATGATAGGAAACGTCCGAAGAACGTAACTGGGGAGAACTATCGAAAAAATTCGGAAAAGTGTTAAAAATCGTATATATTTTTTTGTTTTTAAGGCAAGTGCAACACAACTCTTACTGGTTTATGGGATAAATATTCTTATGCCATCTTTTCTTGTGACAAATTAAACCGTTTACAGTGGAACCTCGATTTTACGTTATGGCAAGGGGACAGCAAAACCATATCGTTAAATCGAGATATCGTTGTAAACGAACTCTGGACTTATAAATAACTTTTGCCGGGACATAGAATGTTGATCGTGAAATCGGGAACGTCGTTAGATCGACGATCGTAAAATCGGGGTTCCACTGTATTTAGATTAGGAATTTTTGCTATATTTGTCGCCAGTCAGGCCGTGCAAGGTTTGTACGTGCTTCAGGAGCGGTTCAGATTTGGATCCCTACCGTCGTCAAATATTCATCGGCCGGGTGTAAACAGCTGACCGTGTTTTCATAGAGAAAATGTTTGCCGGCTAACTGTGTAAATTTTGTCACCGATCCAGTGAGAATATACCAGTAAAGTTCACTGAGCCCAGCTAGTGTTATACCGGTACAACAATTAAGTTAGCCTCTTCAAAACTTCAATTCAAAGATTTCGCTCATGTCTGATAGAGTCAATGGTTTTCTGCCTACAAGCCGAGAAACAAACTTTGGAAAAAGCTACAACGATACGGGGTCTATTCAAAATAATTTTCTTATTCTGAATACGTTGCCAGGCTACACAAATGCCATGTTTGTTCATTGACCTTACATTTCACACTATTTTTGAATATTTTTGTCCTCCGTTACTCGCCGTCTTTGATTGAAACACTTTCGGTGTTAAATGGCTTTTCTGGAGAGAACGGAAATTGAAGCCAATGTTCTAAATTTCCTGCAGGATGCTTGGAAAAGTGCTTAACCAAATACAAGCTTTGAAAGCAAATTGTCAAAGCTGACGAAATTGAAACTGGTTCGCTTTGTTGAGATTTCATAAAATTTCAGCATCGAGTTGTCGTTTTTAATAAAACGTGTTAGATATCAGGTCGCTAATGGAAAACGTCTGTCTAAACATTAATAGTTCTTTGCTTCAGTTTAAATAATGTTCTTGGCCTACATTTTCTCTAAATATACCGTTCGAAATATTCAGCGAATCGTAACGTAACCATGGTTAACGAAATTTGATACGGTATCGTTTCACTTTCGCCGATTCTCGCAGTAACGACGATTCGCCATTGTCCTTCGGCTACAATTACAATGTAACGTGCGATAATTATTTTTCGTTGCCACCGTCCAATCACGGCGAAACGGAGGCAAGTGTGAGGAAATAGTGTCACCTTGTATTTAGAGCTCTACAAATTCCTTTTAAGGCTTACTCTTATTAACCTGGGAAGAGAACATCTGAAGTTTTCTAAGCTCGATGAAATAAAAAGGGAAAACGCTGGTTATTTCAAAGTAGTCACTTTACAGGCATCTTTAACCAACAAAACATGGCTGCCGCGAGAGGTGTCGCCTTTGCTTGTCTGGCTTTGGGCTTAATCTTGGACGGCGCTGCCATTCCTGTTAAATTTCCGGGCGTAGGTGAGTTTGTAGAGAGCTAGTAAAAAAATTGATACTGATGCCAACTGTTTTGGACCCCGGCGGATTTGTCGTTTCTTTGGTTATTAAAACAAGCGAATGTTTTGTTGTTCCCAATGGTTTCGTTTGAAAGACAATGAAATTATATTTAGTGTATAGGGTGCCACGGCAAGCTACTTGCACCTTCCCCGGGCAACTAACTGGTGATAAGGAAGCCTGTGGGAATTTCACAAGGGGAGTGCCTCACTTAAGCTCTCTAAGATGTTAAATCTAATTTCAATTATATTGTACTTTATTGGTGAGCTACTAAGTTCACACTGTTGGTTTTGTGTCGACCGGCTTTCTAGCTTGAAGTGACTGATGTTCGAGCTCTCCGTCATTTCGCCAGCGTTGGCCACTCACTACCCCGTAATCAGAAGCAATTTTAGCGGCGACCTTGTCTCTTCCTAAGCGATCGTTCACTACATTGTAATTTTTTTAAATGCATTGTTAAGCGTCTGAAGAAAAGACATTTCTACTCGCTTGAAGGAAAGATTTGAAACGGGTTTTCAACCTATTCATAGTTTGTTTTATTTTTACTTTATCCCTACCCTAGGAATAATTTTTTTCCATTTACCTTTCGGTGAGTTGACATTTACCTTTGTATAAACACAAATCATTATAATACTGTTACAATCAATTTCCAGCTTTATTGAACTTCCCTGGAGACCTGCCTGTTTTGAGAGGGTACCGCATTCATACGTTCAAAATTAAAACAATGACAAAGTGTTTTAAACAAGTTTAAATTAGCTTTTGAAGGCGCTCCATGGATTAAACGTTTTCTGTCAATTGTTCATTGCAGTAATAATACACGCCCTTCAGTCAGTATTTATGTGCGCAAAATCTCAGCCTATGAAAAAGCCACCAAGAAGGTTTAATATAGTGAAACCAGGCAAGACAAAATCAACAGGAGGTATTTGGCGCCAATTCTCCTCTTCCCAGTCTAGGAAAGCAGCACCTTAGAAGGCATTTCAAAGTTTCTGTGTAGTCTTTCACTGCTTATCAAGTGTGGAGGCCAACTAGAAAATCGGACAGTTATCTTGGCCTCCATCCTCAATCGCCAACTCAAAATTATTCAAAATAAACTTTAAAAAAAATTTACTATACAAGAATGTAATTATAACACTCTCTAATTAACCATGAGGAAAATAAAGGTTGTTGTTTTTGTTACTGTATTTGGAGCCGATCGCCGATCGGTTCCAAATGCCCCTCTCCTAATAACTGAATGAACGATTTATTCAAGTAAGGGAGAGCCATATTTTTGGACGTTAACATTCTGTGGGAAAAACATTGTGGTGACTGCACACAACTGTTTTGTTTTTAGAAAGAGACGGGTCGTCAGAGCAAGTGAAGGGGATATCCAGACATATCAACGATGCTAATAAGGGTAAGTCAAATACTGTGATAAAAAATGGTTCGCACTGCGGGCATGTATTTTGAGGACCAGCGTCTGCAAGATACTTAGGTTACAAATTACTGACACTCAGAACCACTTTTATATTTTTGTTACCTCATAAGACAAGTACGCTGTCTTCATGTCATGTATTAGCCAATCATTTTTTTACCATATATGTTTTCAAACTTTAATGAGCCGTTACTAAATTTTCCTTCAGTATAGCTCTGGCCCTGATGAAGACTAATTCTAGTAGTCGAAATATTGGCCACTAATAAATCTGCCCTTTGCCGTAGTGCCAGCCTTGCATTCAGTTTTGTATTTTCACGTTCAAGTGACGCCTGACACGAGGTCTTTCACAAGAGAGATCCGGCAAAATTACCTGCAAGTTTAATTCCAGCGTTGTGCGGACCTCTTCATTCAAACGTTTTTCTACTCAGAACCAGTTTCGTGTTATAGTCAATAGGTTATTCAAGTTTCATATTTTATTCCGATGGATAGGGCTATAAAATGTTTTGGTTCTTAAGGATGATGTTACAGAAGTTAGGTCAATTTCATTGTCATTTTCTTTTTCTTTTTCTTTTCTTTTTTTTTTTTTTTTGGCAACCAAGCGTACCAACGTGCCAAGCATGGCAAGTTTTGAAATCTTTTCATTCACAGATCAAACGTACTTCTAAGCCAAACGCTAAATCAAGGTGTCGTTTCTTTCACTCTTTTTTCCGGAACTTCACCGGTATATGTAAATACGAGATGTTCGTAATTCTTACTTTCCAAGTGTTTGCAGGGCGTACGTTTATCGTAGAACCTGAATATCTTTCTCCAAATTTCCTTACATTGCTTTATCTAGCTACACGAGACCACACGACAGGGGGTAGGTTAAATATACTGAGTATTATTATTTTTCATTCCAGCCGTCGCTAAATCCATGTTTGAGGGCGACATAGTTCTGTCCCCGTTTGATTTGAAGTTTGTGGATACAAGGGAGGAAGGGGATGTGGACGGGGACCTGGAGCCGAGTCGGCAAAAAAGGAACGCTGACCGCAACAGAATGATTCTTTGGCAAGACAGAACCGTGCCTTACAAGTTTGATGCAGGACTCCCAGGTGAGATAAGCATCATACTATTTCTCCTGTATAAGGCGGCCAGACGGTAAGATGGTGTAACATAGTACACAAATTATCCATTATAATTAAAAATATGAACTTACCCATTTTTAACTGTAGTTAGTATTATCTTAATTTTTAGTTTGAACGATTTTAATCACAAACTACTCAGTTTTATATTTTATAAAACAATTAACTTCAGTTAGTATCTTTAACTGAACCTTATTTGTGTCCCACTTTTTAGCTGTATTTTAGTTTTATTTTAATGTATTTTTAAGCTTTATTTTAGAGGACCCTCCTGAAAACCACCGTCAGGTGATTGGAGGCTTCCTCTTAAAACATTGTTTTTATTATTATTATTATTATTATTATTATTATTATTATTATTATTATTATTATTATTATTATTATTATTATTATTATTATTATTTATAACAATTGCAAATTCTTTCCCTAGTCGCACCCTCCAAAAATTCCGCCAGTGCTTCTTTATCATTCCTGAGCAGAATGATAAAAGAAAATTGGGAGCAGAAACGCACACAGTGTCTTTGCATACACCCTATACATGTAGAGAAGGGTTACGATTTGCCGAAACTAGAGGAGACTTGCAATGGCTACCCTAATTTATAAGAGCGCTGTTATCTTTTTGATTTTTTTTTTAAAGCCGCGTATCAAACCGCTGTCAAAGAAGCTATTGCAGAATATCACAAGCATACTTGCCTGAGGTTTGTTGAAAGAACCAATCAACAGAACTGGCTTCTGTTTGTTCACAAATCAGGGTAAGTAATACATGAAACCAAGGAGACATTCCAATTTTGCTGCGAAACAAGTTGCACGAGACTTTATTCCCTGAAAAGAACAAGCTCTTAATGTTTTTTTTTGGTTGCCGCAAACACTGCGAGTCGAAGAAGAATTTGGTTCTACTTTTCGCAACGCTTACCGTGTCACGAGCCATATTCATATCACAGGATGTTACACTAGGCAAGGCTTCTTGCAACTTGTCTTGCAACGGTGCATCAAAATTATGACACACGTTTTAAGGAAAAAATGCCTTGTGCCGGGGACTAAACAGCGCCTTACGGTATTTATTTATTTATTTATTTTATTTATTTATTTATTTATTTTATTCACCACGACATACAAACATAGAAAGTTACAATGAATAACAGACTAAGATCTTACACAAGTTTACAGTGAATTATAATAGTAAGGGAAGAAATAAGAAGTGGCGAGGAGACCTCAAGAAACCCTCGGGCTTATACTGAGAGGTCTCCTCGGAGATATGTTAGGACTTTAAGACCAGTAAAGACATTATATTGAAATTCTTTAACATACGGTGGTAAGACTATAAAGACATAACAGAGTCCGACATTTCATTACATTACATTTCCATTGTAACATTGCTTAAGCAACAAATTGTAGCATATGTCTTTCCCGCCCGAAACTACGGCATTAGTAGAGGGATGCACCCTGGTCTTTACCTAACCTCGACGATTACTCATTTTAGGTTTCATGAGACTTGGATTCCGCATATCAATGTTTCTTTGATGCATTAAACAACAAAGAGCAGGAGAGGGGATTCTAGAGGGAATAGTGACACGTAACACAGTAACATAGTAACACAAAATACAGCAAGGAACTGATCAGTAACGATAAGTTAACGTTGCTTTCATTGAATCTTTCTGTAATTTCACAATTGCTGATAAATGAACTCGTTTTTTTTATTTATTTTTTTTTTTCAGGTGCTGGTCTAGTGTAGGGAAGAAGTATTGGAGGTATGACCACGGGCAAGAGCTCTCTTTGGGACCTGGTTGTAACCACAAAGGAACTATTATGCACGAGATGATGCATGCAGTCGGCTTCTGGCACGAACAGTCAAGGCCGGATAGAAATCTTTATGTAGAGGTGCTTTGGGAAAATATACAGGAGGGTAAGTTCTGATGTTAAGGGTAGTAAATTAAATGCTTCATCATAGAAAATAGTGCTTGAAGACTGAGTGAGACTTCATTGCGGTTTTCTATAAGTTCTACTAGGACGAAAATTTTTGTTTTTTTCTTTCCGGCTTTTTTCAACGTCAATTCAGTCCATAATAGTACAACGCATTTGTCTTTAGAACAACGGAAGCGAAATAGGTCGGGAAATGGCCAGCCAAAACCACTAAAAATCTGGCCGCCATTACTCGGTTCGCAATAGAGAAGCCTGTGATCATTTTATAAGCGGTTTTCACGCAAAAGTTGGCTCGTGTGCATCCGTTCATGGCGTTTGATAGTCAGAGTAAGTTAATCAATCAAGGAGTGAAATTAAGATGTCATTGTCGTTGTCTTCTTCTTCTAGTTCTTCTGGAAGCGAAACAGGAAAATTAGCCAGGTTAGTTTTGAGCGTTGCGCATATGACGTCACATCCCAGGCTTTTCAGCTAGACCCAACCCTCTTCTTCGCTCCCGGCCATTTGCGAATCGAGTAATAGCGGACAGCGAAAACCTAATTTAAAAAAATATCAGACTTCTCGTGTGAATTTTGAGATAAAAATTGGCATGGTACCTATTTAGTAGGTCTATTTTCAAAATCTGAGGAGAAAAGGACATGAAAAAATTTTCGTCGTAGTAGCACTTGAAGATCATCTAAAGAACTGAACTGCATACGCACTGCTACTGAAACGGCTTCTCATGGTCACACGAACCAAATTTTCGCATAGTACGTAATATCTCGCTTTAAAAATTACTCGTTTACGAACCACGCTTTACAGGTCATGGAAAAAGTCAAAATATATCACAAATGCGTTTTTCTTCCAGGTGAGACGCACAACTTCAACAAATACGAACGCGGCAGGATCGACACACTCAAGGTTCCGTACGACTATGATAGTATCATGCACTATGGTATGGATAGTTTCTCCAAAAACGGCGAAGTCACTATAAGGTCGATCAAGGACGCTGGAAGATCACTTGGCCAGAGGAATGGGTTTACTAAGCTGGATATACAGGAAATAAACTCTTTGTATGAATGCAACGGTAAATCATGATTATTCAGTCCAATATTAAGCGACCGAGTCTGTTAAGTTTGTCTCGAGCTTTTAGCGACAGAGAAAAATGACCTGAGCCTCTGGGGGGAAAACTTACTCATAATATTTCAGTGAAAGACAAAATTTTGATTTGACCATCGCCTTTCTTTACTTTCAAATTTCTTTCGCGCCGCTATTTTGGATTTGATGCCGTCAAAAGCTGCCCAATTTATATTTCATACAAAAGAATTTCTTCTTGGTGACGATAGCGACAAGTATGACATCATAAAATCCAAAATGGCGCCATGCTTGTAATTTAAAAGCGGAAATAGGCGATAGCAACTTTCAAATTTTGGCACACTTGTCCCATATTTCTGTTGTTCCAAACAATTTGACCTCCATTTGCTGTGAGAGTGGGCTTCCTTTTAAATTAAATAGGCCATTTATCCGTCAAAGTAAAGTGTATTACTTGTCGTCTGTGAGGTTATTATGCTGATTTACTTGGCCAGATTTCTCTGGAGACTTCAATAAACCCATTTTCGAGTTGCTTTGAACTTCATTGTCAAAGCGAGGCTAGGTGCAAAGTTTTTATTATGAAAATTAGTTTTCATTCAAATGCAAACAAAACTAATCTTCACATAAGAAGATTTGCACTTAGCCTCGCTTTCATAATGAGGTTCACAGCAACTCGGAAATGGCCTAGCTAATACATTCCAGTAAATGGAATGCGACCAGAATGACCTACCGTGACCCAAGTCTCGAACAACACGTGCAGTAACTCGTCGCTGATCATACTGTCTTTTTATGTAAAGATATGGGCATTTCTGGCTGGAGCAGTTGGTCGGACTTTGGGCCTTGCAGTTCCAGTTGTAAAAAGATTCGTCAGAGATATTGTCAATCCTCAAATAAAGATGTCGATTGTCCCGGACACTCCTACGGAATACAGACAGAAGAATTGGCTTGCCCCTCAAAGGAATGTTACGGTAAGTAAGCGAATAAAGATTTCTCATAGGCCATTTTCGAGTAAATGTTTTGAACCTCGTAATGAAGGCGAGGTTTCGTACATAGTTTTTATTATGATAATAAGTTGTCATTGGTATAATAAGTTGTCATTGGTATGCAAATAAACAAAAGTAATTATCACGTGAAAAGCTTTGCACTTGTCCTCGCTTTCGTAATGAGGTTCAAAGCTACTGGAAAACAGCCTATTTACTAGAGCATGAGGTTACTTGAAAGAATGACAATGGCTATACTGCCAATCTAACCACTAAGGAAGTTTAGGGAGATGTTCGACATCTTCTAAAGATTACGAAATTAATATAGCAAATATAAAAGTACACCGCTGAGTGATTAAAGGAACACCATCGACTCCCAAAACACACCCTAAAGCCTGCCGCACACTAGCCAATTTTTTGTCGTAGCACTGCAGATTTGTTGTCGGGGTCAAATCGGGTTAAATTTTGTCGGGCCTTCAGCTTGCCGCACACTACCCGATTTTTTGTCGTGACTAACCGCGTTAAGGCTTGGGGCAGAGTCATCCAAAATCAAGTTGGTGCCTATTCTACTGACGCGGCGAAAATTGAAACTTGCTTTATTTACCTCGACTTTTCTACGGAGGATAAAGAGGCGTCGCAAGAGCAGCACAAGAACAACATGAGTTAAAAACTGGATAACCAGACGAGATGAACAGGGTGTATATAACAACCTAATTGAAGAACTTGGGAACGAAGATCTGACTGGGTTTCGGTGGTACTTCCGTTTATCTAAAGAAAATTTTCAAGAAATACTCGCTTTATTGTCCTCTTTTACAGGTGTCCATTGCTCTATCTCCGCGCTGATCTCAGCTTCGATATCGGCCATGTTGGAAAAGACGCTTGTTCACGTGACTCTCGTGACATTTCCTAATTGGTTGAGGCGCGCGCGAGCTCCGACAAATTGTCTTGGTCCACCGCACACTAGCCGACAAGGCGCGACAAGACGTTTTGAGATCTAGCACTGTCAGATAACGCCCGACAAGCCCCGATCTCGTCGCAGACTTGTCTGAATTCACCGCACACTAGCCGACAAGTAAAGATTTTTCGTCGGCCGACAAAAAATCGGCTAGTGTGCGGTGGGCTTTAAAGTAACAATTACGATAATTTATGCCAAAGCAAGATGATGTAAGAGAAATTTAATTTGGCAATTTATGCTTATACCGACAGCACCTACAGATGGTCACTGGGGCCGCTGGTCATCATGGTCAACCTGCAGCACGACATGCGGTGATGGGACTAAGATAAGAACTCGACAATGTGATGATCCACCACCTGCCAATTCTGGAAAACCCTGTTCTGGGGATGAAAGACAGCAAGAAGCTTGTACTGCTAGGAGATGTGGTTTGGGTAAGAAGTTATGACTATAAATAAAAGGTTTTGTGTTTCTTAACACTCGGAGTAGATTTTTTTTAATTTCCTTCAAGAATTAGCAATATCCATGAAAATACGGTTATTCAAGAAAGAGCTGTTATTCAAGGTAGTACTTTCCAACGGCCGATTTAATTTAATAGCACTTTTTACAAAACAAAATTCTTTTATATGTTTACTAGCTTACAACTGAACGTTGAAGCGAGGAAGATGTCTTTCAATGGCAATGTCCTCAAACGTATCTCGCTATCTTATCACAGACAGGAGTGTTTGGCAGTATGTTGCTAAAAAAAAAAAGTCGGGTGACAGCACTGCATCACAAAATTACTAGAACAAAATGTTGGCTGCTGCTGTTAAAAAAAAAAACAACAACAGGCTGTCAGGCAGAAAGTGTCCACAGACCAATAAAAGCTACAACTAACTTAGATTCCTGCACATTTCTCAACACCTGAACTAGTAATTTCTCATTAGTCCTGGTTTACTGTCATTTAGGGCGAGTACAGCTAGCCAAAACGTCAGCCTTTGCGGCACCATTTCAATAACTCTTATTTTGACTGACATACAGATTTTGCTGTTGTTGATGTTGTTGTTGTTGTTGTTGTTGTTGTTGTTTTAAATTGAAATTGGCGTTCACTTTTACAATAACTTGACCTTGCGAACGAGAAAAAGTACTAAATAGTGTATTTAGAGCTAATTCTGAAGGGTGTTTATTTTTTTTTTCGCTTACCGGTGGTCTCGCTAAAAAGTCGTTTCGCTACACTGCAATTTAGTCGACTCGCTACATTTTAAAATTGACATATACTCTAATATTTGACGCTAAAAGTGCCAACGCAAAAATAACTAAGATAATTTTTCACCTGACCTCACAAGAAGAACGAGAAATGATCACATTTTCTTACTTAACAGCGTAGCGAAAAGGACGGGATACCTTTTCTTCCCGTTCGCCTGACTGACGCAGGAAAACGGGCTCGTTTATTCGCAAGACAAATTTTGATTGACATTCCTCAAAATACCCGGTGACAGCTTGTGCGCTCCAGAACTAAAATATCGTGGATCTCCCAGTTCCACAAACATGTTCATGGATAGATGTATTGTCTTTGCTGCAGGTGCTGATGACTGTGATTTTGACTTCGATGGATTTTGCCACTGGACAAATGACCCATCCCTCAGTGCCAGCTTTCAGTGGTTGCTGGGGTCTGGACCGACTCCTAGTAGTAGCACTGGTCCTTCCGCTGACCACACGAGTGGCTCAGGTACAAAGTACATTAGTTTGCGTGAGATTCATTTCGAGAGACTTTCTGCTCGAAGGGCGTGGCACTTGAAAGTTCTCCCGTCATTTCTCCCGTGTATTTGGGTGAATTATCATTCTTGATTCAGCTCTCACGTTGGCTCTTGACCGGGCTGTAATGCAAAGCGTTTGTTTTACGGAGAGTGTGTGTGTGTGCCAAGGAGCGGAGATTAATCAAGTTCAAATTCAGTACGCCATATGAAAGAACTATTTACAAAACCTATTGTTAAAAGCTGGATCTTTAAATAATACAGTTCCTGAGTTTTGATTGGATGAGCGCCCATGGGATATCAGCCGTTCATACAATGCCACAGAAATAGCGGCAATTAAAACATCTTACAGTCGTTCTTTCAAAGCGAATTCATATAACATAGTGCTATACTCGTATCATTTTCTCCTTAATCAAGAGAAATTTATTTTCCGTTAATGTATTTTTTCCATCTTCTAGGGAAGTACCTTTACGTTGAAGCTTCCAGTCCCGCGCAAGAAGGTGATAAGGGGAGGTTACTTAGCGCTCAATTTCCAGCAACCGCTGGCCGGTGCCTGTCGTTCTGGTACCACATGTATGGCTCATCAACTGGAACACTTAATGTTTACATCTTGGACAAGGATGATAAATCGACCCTAGTCTGGTCCAAGTCTGGCGAAAAAGGAGATAAATGGTTCCAAGCAAAGGTGTTCCTCGCAAGTAGCTTAAGTTATCAGGTGAGACGACGTACTTAATAGATTTCACTTCAGCCCAAGTGCCTCACGATCAAGGCTACAGTATACAGTTGACGATGACTTGGCTGGCTCCTTCTGTGTATCCGCAGCAATGACCTACACTGTGTGAACGTATGTTCTTGAGCTCCAAATCCATTCCACCTCGTAAAACAAAACAGTTAGAGAGGCGTTTGCTTCTTTGTCTTTTTTAAGCCAAAGAAGGCCGAAGATTTTCGGCCGAAACGTCTTTTTGTTTAAGTTTTTTTTGTTTTTTTTAACGTCTTTTCAAGTTGTTTTTTCAAGTCAGAGTCCGACACATTTAAGGTTGTATTAAACAGTAAACTTTACAAATAATGTCACAGAAAAGAGGAAAAGACACCATAAATTATTGCCTTTCCAGGTGGTGATTGAAGCAGTGAGAGGGGTCAGTTTCCGAAGCGATATGGGACTCGATGACATCAGCTTTACTGACGGACCGTGCAGTAAGTTTTGATATCAGTCATCCCATCTGAATTTTTTTCCTGGTCCAATCCTTTCATCATCAGTGGTAATCAAGAGACTATGTCTCTTGGTGGTAATTGATCACGCATAATTTCCAGAAACAAGGGAAGTTAGTTGATAATTTCAGTAGGTTTTTTCCAGCCACTCTTTAGGAGAAAATTCTGCGAGAAAGTTTAACTAACTAGTATTATCTCAACTCTTAACAGTGGAAAAGGTGGGCTGCTTTAATGACAACAGCAAGGAGAGAGCGTTCCCGAATTTTGTGAAAAACCTGCGTCCGGAGATAGACTGGTATCACTTGGAGAAAACGGTGCAAAAATGCGCTTTGCTTTCCAAACAACGGAATTATGAGGTGAGACACGAACGAATTTGTCATTAAGTTTTTGGAAAATTGGGAAACAAATGAGCAATTACATGTGGGCTACCTAGACTGACTGACTGGATGGACAGACTGACGGACCGACTGACTAGATGTGGAAGCTTGTAACTGATCTGCAAGGCTGAAAATGAAGGGTTCTTGGGCCATAGAAAACTTGAAGCTGAAGGCTTCCCTGACTTTACCCCAGTGCTCCATTTTAGTCACAATCAGCTTTTTTTTTTTTGTAAGGTTTCCAAGTAGAGAGAGAAACAACTCGAACTCCATGCTCCAGGACAAAAATTTGGGGTTTCAGGGCTTCAGCGAATCCACACCCCCCTCCCCCCCTCCCCCACTTTCCCCTTACTGACCCTGCGTACGTGTATCCATTTTGAGTGTGACTATTTTTGTTTGTTTGTTTTTTTGGGGGGGAGGGTCACGCTATACTCTCTCAGTCGCACTACAAAACCTTTCAGTGTATTGCGGTTCTGATGTTCTTGAAGTCGTTTTTCCAAAGATGTGACCATTCAAATGTATCTGACCTACTGAGTGGCACTTTCAATTTGTGTGTAACATGGTGCCTTACAGGTGGTGGTTCTAATCACACTCTTTGATTGTCTATACAAAATTCTAAAGTGTGACCATTCAAATTAATAAACGATAATAATTGGTACTTTTTCTGGCATCATTTTGCTGCACAAGGTGCTTCGATTCTCGATCTACACGTGAGAATTCTTAAAATGCGACCATTTAAATGAAAGCTACTGAACAGTGCAGTGAAACGAACCTTTGAGTATGAATTGAACTCTCACCTGTCTTTTAATTCCCTGAATAAATGAAAGCCACGGAACAGTACTTTCATAAGGTGGTGTATATTATGCTCATCATCAGTGGTGGGTGTGACTTTCAATAAGTCTGTGTAGCCAATCCTAAAGAGTGATAATATTGATCATGCGACCTTTTACGTGAAAGCTATCAAGCAGGTCTATTTGTAGTGCTGTTTATTGTCCTGTACAACTGAGTTCATTGGCACTAAAAATAGATACTGAGTCAGGGTGAAATACTAACGCATGACAAGAGACTATGAGGTAAGAGAGCGAATCCCCATGATAATTATTTTGATTCAATCTTTTTTTAGTTCGAGCCATGCTATTTTGGGAAATTA
This sequence comes from Pavona decussata, assembly GCF_977016875.1. NCBI lineage: Eukaryota > Metazoa > Cnidaria > Anthozoa > Scleractinia > Agariciidae > Pavona > Pavona decussata. The sequence goes on along the minus strand of NW_028145480.1, from coordinate 1,228,330 downwards.
TAATCCGCCATTGAGTTTAAAATTAAATGACGTCACTCTAACTGACAAATAAGCTGTCGACACTTAAATAGCAACGCAAACAAAAATAAATTGACAAAAAATTCATAGGAAGAGGGGGGGATTCGCTCTCTTACCTCATAGTCTCTTGCGCATGACCAATCAATTGCAAATGAAAGCTGTTCAACAGAAATACTCTATAGTGTTGTTTATTTTGCCATATTCTTGGAAATAAAACTTGGTGGTTTCTTTATATTGATTGATCTGCTGAATGAACAAATACACTTTCGATTCTGTCGTGTTTTTTCCTTCAGTTTTTTGCCGTGCAGTTTTATGGAGAATGCTGGAGTGGCGAAACATCTAAGGTGGATTACGATCGCTGGGGCGTGGCTGATAAGTCCAAATGCCAGTTTGGAGTCGGAGAACCGAATGTGAATGCTGTTTATAGAATCCTTCCATAGAACTCCTGAAGACAATGGAAGATGAGGCATGAGAGAAAGAATACCCCATAAATGCTAGTCTGTAGTGCAAGCGTATTTGAGCTAAGGAATCACTAAACTACCACTATGAATGTTACCTAATTTTGGGCAGTGAATAAAACACAACCAAGATTACTTTGTTTTATAATATATTAACCACAGGATATCACAGCTCAGTAATCTGATTGGTTCTCTACTCGAGGCGTATTTCATATGCAATACACGCCACTATCTTATTTGAAGGGGTCGAATTTTCCCCAAAGATAAGAAAATAGTACTTTTTTCTTTTGCCCAGTTTCCTCATTTTTCTCCGGTTAATCATTACCATTTTCTATTGTGGTTGAGTATGCTATGAAATCGTTATTTCATTGAAACTAGCCGTTTATATACGACTCCATTTTATCGATTGCCCAACTCAAGTCGATGCCATCATAAATTGGTCGAAGGATGATGATGGTGATGACGAGTTCATGGAGTGATTGTTGAATCCGTAGACAGGCTTAAAACCACACGCCCTTGACTTAAAGAGGCAATGTAACCTATTTAAGTGTCACTTTGAATGGTCAAAGACCTAATTTGAATCGATGTAATCATTAACATAATGGTTCATTTTTATTAACAATAACCCTTCTGGTACAGAAACTAATTATGTTTGGCTGTGGATGGCTGTGATGGAAATGGATCGCAACTTGAAAAAAATGGCCAAATTCTTCAAGTTCTTTCTGTGTATTTTAGAGAAGTCGCTAAACATGATTATAAGTTGTTCTTTCCAGGAGATACCACTTAATATTTTCTTGCCGCTCCTCTAGGATCAATTTCATGTTAACTAGCAGAACGGTTCTTTGTCAAATATTTCAGCAGTTTTGATAAAATACAGCACAATCGTCGTGGCAGTGACCCTTTAAGATGTTGTCATCAGGCAGTGAAACGCTTGGTCGTATGAATCTTAATCCTTTTATCCTTTGTGGATTCTTTTGAGTGATCTCTTTTAGCCACTTCACTGTGTGAGCATAAAGGAAGCTTCTAAGCGCTTAAAAGATATATACGTCTCTTAGCACTTTCGGATAGAAAGCATGAATGAGGTATCCCTTCTCTTATTTCCTACCCTCTCATGTCCAAAGTAATACACACATTTCAGTAGTGCGGCAATCAACAGTTAGTTAGTTAACTATCTTCTTTATTTCTTCTTTAAGAAGACTGGAATAATTAGCTTGCGAGTACGGCCGCCGTTCATCGCTCCCGGCCCTGAGAGGCGGATTTATTCGCAGGCTATGCAATAATTAACACGTGTAGTTGAGATTCGAATGCATAGGGATCAAAATAGTGGAATAAAAGCAACAAAACGGACTTCAGTTTCTCTTAGTTGTAATTTAACTAATTTGTAAGTTTTTAACAGCCTTTTAGTAGGTCACCCCCCACCCACAGGTGGCACAAGGTCGAAACTTATTTTGGTTTCCTTGTCATTTAGTGACTAGAATTATACCCCCACCAACAGGATGAGATGGTACCCCATCACTGGCTTACCCCAGCATTATGTCATTAGCCGGTACCCATTTATACATCTGGGAGAAGAGAGATAACAAGAAGCATTTAGTTGACTGTCTAAGGAAACAAAGCGATAGCAAAATCATGGAACCGCCGACCTTCCGCTGATGCTCATGTCCAACCAAGAGACTATGAGGTAAGAGGGCGAATCCCCCATACATGCCCCTCTTCCTATGAATTTTTTTTCAATCTATTTTTGTTTGCGTTGCTATTTTAATGTCGACATCTTATTTGTCAGTTATACCATGGCGCGAACTAAAAAAAGATTGAAAATAATTATCATGGGGCACAGAGATTCGCTCTCATAATCATAGTCTCTTGGTCCAACCACACCACTGCGTGTGCACTACAATATCAATGCGCCTTCTCCGAGGCCTCCTTCTCAAATCCCTTTTTGCCGTAACTTGCTCCTGTTTTAATTTTGTCCCAGGCCATCACTTAGTTTACTTAACTTGGCTTCAGAAGTCGACTTGTAGCAAGTCTTGCTTCATAGGTTTGATGTGGGACATGAAGAGGCAAAGAAATTGCTGGGGATTCCGCCTTTTGCAGCGGCGACAAATGGGCTATGAGGAAGGTTTAACTGGAAAATTGGTCACTGCGTTTCAGGGGAACTGGAGGAAATTGATATATGGATTGGAGCGAAATCGTTACCAACAATTAAACACTAATTGCTTTGAGGAAAAGGTAGGTAAAGTCGCACTACGCGCCTTAGTGGCCCACACGGCCGGAGCTTAGCCCGGTTTCTGTGGCATGAAGGAACTAGGAGTATTGCTACTGACCCCCCAGGATAGGATGCTAGCCCATCGCAGGGTTACCGCCGGCAGTGTGTCGCCGGTACTCAGTTTACACCTGGGTAAAGAGAGACAATGTGGAGCAAAGTTTCTTGTCTACGGAAACAACACAGCAATAAAGAGACCAACCTGGCCTCGAAACACCGACACTCCGACTGTCCGATCGAAAGTCTGACGCGCTAACCACTACAGACACCACCGCGCCTCCACATTGCTTTGAAAAGAACACCGATAAAAATTGTTACGTGATTATCGATCCCGGTACCACTAAATAAATAATTGACATCGATTGATCGACTAGATAAGGAGCCGGATGTATTTACGATGACCGACTTTCACCCATTTTTTTTTTTTAACCGAGCTATAGTATTGAACAGCGCTAGAATGCTTTTCAATTGAGCGTCCTAAAAACATTCATGATATACCATTTCATTCATTCATTCGTATCATCGTTTGTCTCATGATATAGTCACATCACTTTGAGATCACAGTAAATCGCGACGTTTCGACTGCTTACTGCTAGTCTTCATCAGGCGATGAGGTCGACTGGTTACGCGGCACCATTTATATTACGATAGTCGGCTGTGATTGGTGCACTTCGATCCCCACTGTTTCGGCGAGAAGTTGCTCCCTCAGCGGTCCGTTGTTCTACCACTCTCCTGTTGTGTTTCTTGATCGTAGGGATCCACGCTTCGGGAATTTCAATTCCGCTGTCCCTGTTGATGTTATTAGAGTGAAATGTTATATGGATAGTTTCCTTGACCCTACGGGTGTACCAGTGAGAGTCTCGATCAATAAACTTTACCACGTTCCAAAGTGGATAATGGCCGGTCTCGTTGGCGTGCTCAGAAACGGCGGAATTCTGGATACGGGCTAGTCGTATATCCCTGTCGTTCCCTTTGATTCGCTCCGTCATAGATCTCCCTGTTTCCCCGATGTAGACTTTACCGCATTCACAGGAAATCCTGTAAACCACGCCATCTTGTTTAGCCGGATCGACAGTGTCCCTAGGTCGCACCAAATGTGACCTAAGCGTCGTTTCAGATTTGAAGGCGGCGCGAATGCCTTGTTTGTTCTAGGCAGCGGCGAAGAGGCTCCGATACTCCCTGTAGGGTAAAACAGTAGTAGATTTGAATTCTGCTACGGGCTCTTCCTGGGGGCTGTTCTTGCCTTGACAAAGATATGCGTCAAGCTATTTTTAGCGTAATTCTTGGAAATCCAGGATGTTTTATCAGCACCAATTATCCGTAGAAGTCTAACATCACAGGTCAAAGATCGATACTATATTTACTCTGTGATTGGATAAGTGGTATTTATTTATACCGATAACAAGGGCTTTCGCAAGACATGAATAGGCTTGCCCATAGGTCATATAAAAAAAAAAACATCTCACATTTAGGACCCCTCAAGCTAACGGCTCGCTGACTCACAAGTTCCAATTCGTGTTCAAAAGCACACTCATGACGGGTCCAAATGGTCCTAATTCCAAAACTGATTAGCATAAATACCAGCTATGATTTACGTACCGCAGACATTTGGCAATATAATACAAGGAACATTTCACCAAGCTGTTTGTTCTGAAAATATCTGAACACTCTATGACAGTACTTCCCGAGGTGAAAATATCCCAAACAATTCTTAGAAATGTTGGATACAGTAGTTTCGCAACACTTGTCATCAAAAATCAAAACACCTCAAAAAGCGCTTTCTGATTGGCAGATATTTTCAGCATTTCGGAGTAAGGTCACGGTTCTCATGACTTAGACTTCAGTTGTTTCAAGGTGTGTTCAACTCCAAAGGCTTTTTCTTCTACATCAATCATGGATATTAAAACCTTGTTGCACAATCTTCATGAGGAAGTATCCTGTTCTGTGTGTATGACCAAGTTCACTGATCCAAAGCAGCTGCCATGTTTGCACAGCTTTTGCCATCACTGTCTGCAAAGGATTCAACAAACGAGCGGAATTCGAGAAACAATTTCATGTCCAGAGTGTAGGCAGAACTTCAAGATCCCGGGAGACGGAGATCTTAACGCTTTGCCGACAAACTTTCGAATCAACAGTTTGTTGGATGTGTTGGCCATCAAAGAGTGCAATACAAGCGGCGTCAAGTGTGGAAATTGCGACAAGAGAACCGGAGAAAGCTACTACTGTTTTCAATGTTGTTATTTCTGGTGCGATGACTGCATCAGTCTGCACAATGGCATCAGAGCGAATAAAGAACATCATGCGCTGGCTTTGAAAGACTTTCAAGATCGAGACTTTGAAAACATTCTAACGCGGCCGGTATTTTGTGGAAGGCCGGGCCATGAAAAGAAGGAATTAGAGTTCTTTTGTAAGAGCTGCGAAGTTGCCATTTGCTATTCTTGTATTGCAACACTTCATGAAGGTCACCCAAAGATACTTTTGAACGAGGCAGCGAATGAAAGGAAAATACAAGTTGAGTCTGCGATTGAGTTTCAGCAACAAATAATTTTCCAGAAGAGAAACAAAGTCGTCAAGCTTCAAGGTGACTACGTCAATGTTAAAGCACGGATCGAGAATGTGAAGGAAAGTGCCCAGAAGTTTGCAGATAAAATGATTGCAGCGATTGAAGCAAACAAACAGGAGATCTTTCTCGCCGTAGAAAAGAAAGGCAACGAACTACTTGAGAATCTGGAAAACAAACAGCGCGAGGTGGAAGATCAAGCAAAAGCAATTGAGACAGCTGTTGCACAAAAGAAAACTTTGTTAAAGCGAAGCACAAACGCTGATATTTTATATTTAGACACGTCCTTTGGGGAAGCGGTCGGTGATGAAGAAAATCAATTTGATAGTGACATTGAAGGCCTACGTCGCTTTATTTTCGTCGAAAACGGAGCATTAATGCACAAAACAAACTCTGAAGGAACCGGAACTTTCAGAACATTCCTAAGCCGAACTGAAGCCGTTCAATCGAGTGCCAGTGAGATCAGTAAAGCAACTGTAGGACTTGAAGCACAGATTGTTTTGACAACAAGGAACGCTCAAGGAGAACAATGCTACGAAGAGCATGACTGCGTAACAGTGGAAATCACAAATCGTCAAGGCCATGACTGTGCCACTAAAGCGCAAGTCCAAGATAACAAAGATGGCACTTACAAGATCAGCTACTTTGCCAAAGAAACCGGAACATGCCAGGCATCAGTGAAGGTAAATGGAGAACATGTTCGTGGCAGTCCTTTTAAGGTTCAAGTTAAACCCAGACAGTTCAGACCCGTGTTATCTTTTGGACAAAAAGGTTCGTCTGCTGGAAAGCTCAACAGTCCGTGGGGTGTGGCAGTCAATGAACATGATGAAATAGCAGTGACTGATAGAGATAACCATAGAATTCAGGTCTTTAGTTGTGCAGGAATTCACTTAAGATCTTTCGGCAAAAAAGGTGATCAACCTGGAAGATTTAACGAACCTACTGGGATAGCGTTCCTGAATGATAACATTTTAGTTGTAGACCGTAATAACCACCGACTTCAAATTTTAAGTGCGCAGGGTGAGTTTCTCAAACAGTTTGGCGGAGAAGGTTTTCTTGATCATCAGTTAAATCTTCCTCTGGGTTTATCCATTGACAGTGACAATAACATTATTATTGCTGATCCAAGAAACAAACAGATCAAAGTATTTTCTTGCAGCGGAAAATTAGTGCGTAAAGTCGGCGGAGACGGTTCTTTAACCTTTCCCTTTCATTGCATCCAGCATAATAAATATCTTTTGGTGTCAGACAGTCATGAAGATTGCATCAAAGTGTTCGATAGAGAGGGGATTTTTCTATTTACATTTGGTAAACAAGGTGACGGAGGCGGGCATTTCGATAGACCTCGTTGCCTGTCTGTAAACAAGGCAGGCCACCTCATGGTCTGTGATGATGGTAATGACAGAGTGCAGGTGTTCGAACTGAGCGGAACGTTTGTAGGGAAGTATGGAAGAAAAGGAGTAAAGAGAGGGGAATTTCGTAAGCCAAACTGTTCAGCAGTGCTTAGTGATGGCAGGATAGTGGTCACTGATTATAACAACCATCGCATCCAAATATTTGAGTAGATGCCAGTGATATTTTCTTCAGAGTTATCTGAGATATAATATAGGTAATATGTGTGTGTATTGAAGTATAATTGACTGCATCTAATTATCATCAACTAACGAATTAAAACAATTGCTTTATATTTTGGAGCTTATGACACTCTTTTTTTTTTTATAAGAATATTGTTTTTTCGGTCCAGGCTGACTATTCTTATTTTTCTGCCGATGTTAGGCTGAAAATATTCTCGTGAAAGTTTATAGCGTATGACATTTTCGTTTTATAATGTATTGGGGTATCAATTACAAGTGTTTGGTGTCCTGATCTGTATCGATCAGTCTCGATATTCTTATAAAATAAATTCTCATGAAAAAAAGAGTGTTTGTAAATTTATGTCAAGTTGGGTTTTGAAAAATTGAAACAGTTTTGATCCTTTCTAGGAATTCTAAGTTACGTGTCACTTTGGTATTGTAGCTCAATTACGTTACTGGAAACATCTGTAGGCCAGAATGACCTAATATCGTTTACACTACATAATTAACAATATCAATTTATTCTAAGTTCATCTGTTTTGCCGCTAAAAACATTTTTTGTAAATGAATGTAAATAAACCGTGATTATTTTGTTATTCAGGTGTATACTTTTATGGGACCCTACTGAATATCGATTTCTTGATGTAGGTTCCCTGTTAATCATGTCATATCCGATTCGCGCGATTTATTAAAAACAAAGAAATGTTGCTTTTCGCTTTGTAAGAATTTAATGGTCGCTATTTCTTGGACATGGTATAATGATATAATGGCTCATATACCATGGCCACTAAGCCAATCAAATCCCTGGAATAGCATTATATAATGATCCAGTTTTTAATAATATCTTTTATTAGTAACAGGGACACAGCGTTTGAATATCCACAAATGCTGTTGAACATCCATTAAGGGGGCGACTACCTAGGCATTCATTTCTTGGTACGTGACCGACCACCAAAGAGGATTGATAAGATTGTACCCTAATCACAAGTGATTAGAGGAATGTGACCCTTAATCTGTTCAGTCAATAAATTAGCAAACTTAAAGAAAGCGAGCAATCATCTTTCCTACGCTTTCACCATCGAATGGTAAAAAATTCGGCAATTTTGAATATTTCCCGGTAGACACCTCGGCTGTTTTGTCAGCAAAAGACTGGAATTTACTGCGAATTCGGCGGCAAAAATATATTTTGTCAGTCCTGCAAGAGATTTTACCAAGCAATACACAGTTACTTATAACGTCGTGTAACAACATAGAGTCAAGAAATCAGGTGGTCGTCCTCATAAAACTGTCCTCTCACTTTTCTTGGTAATTTCGCTCGGCGAAAACTAGTAAAATATCAACGGACGAAACAGAAATAACCGTAGATAAATCCCTGCTCTCACCTAGCGGCCATGGCCTACAGCTTGCAAAGAGTCAGTGTACGTACGATTACCGAAACTACGAAAACCAATCACGGCGCGTAATCCGGGAAGTAACAAGCATGTTATCAGTAATGTCCGAGTTATTGCACCCCAACAGTGGTTCCTAATGCGCCTTTTCCGCGGCTTCCTTCTCAAATCCATTTTTGTCGTAACTTGCTCGTGTTTTAGTTTTGTCCCAGGCCATCACTCAGTTTACTTGACTTGGCTTCAGGAGTCGACTTAAAACAAGTCTCAGAAGTCTAGCTTCTTAGGTTTGATAAGGGACGTAGTATGCAGCTTAGTCAAGCAAGCTCTATTGACTAACTGTACTTTTCCAAACTTATTTGAGGTTCCTTAAAGGAAGGAACTAAGATTCAGCCTTTTTGCACTGGGAACAAATGAGCTTTGAGGTAAGTTCAATAGAAAGAGGTCACTAGGTATGAAGACTGAAACAAGGAATTGGTAATAAATGACAATAAAAATCGATACCATTTATACAGCTCTGTTGCTTCGAAATGATGTTCGATGACAATCGATACCATTATAATAGGATTATCGATTGGGCATCAGGCAGCCGATGTCGGTATCGAAATAAATAATTTACACCAGAATTCAGAATTACGATGAGCAATTTTCTTATAAAGCTTTAATGAAAACCATTCTTACGTAAAAAATGTACAGTGGTTTTACTGATAATAATAATAATAATAATAATAATAATAATAATAATAATAACATATTCAAGAAAAATGTAAAATGAAGAATGCAACTGGGGAATAATAACAAAAGCTCGTGGAATAAAGCTGTTCTTTTGTCTCTCTGTTTCCATATCAAACAGTCCATTTGCGTGTGGTTCTCTTGTTCTATTTGTGTATATTACAGTGTTGTATGCGGTACGTAATTGATAAAGTTTGTCCGCTAGCATACGTTCTAGGCAGGAGCTCCTGTTCTAGGATAAAACATAAGAAAGCATCGGCTGTTGTCAAAACCGGAGGGACTTAAATGATACACGTTAAGCTATTTTCAAACTTCATGATAACTGGAATTTTTTTTTGGAGATCAATTATTCCTAGATATGCTGGACATCCTAGGTCAAAGATGTACTGATTCAGTGGACAATCACCGTTAATACCGATAACAAGATTTGTTTCAAGGCTTCGCAACTGTCACTAACATGAGCAATATATAATTTCTTACATCAAATTAGGGCTCGTCAAATTTTAGATTACTCAAGCCAACTCTCTCCATTATGGTCCAAATTCCTAAGTAAGCATCAAAACATACTTGTCACGATCTACGTCAAGTATTATTCCAGAAGCATTTCATTAACCCATTAATTTTGAGCCCTCTATGCATCCGGAGGTCAAACTACCCTAAACAATTCTTAGAAATCTCCAATACAGTACTTTAATTTCACACTACTTGCCACAAGTCAAAACATCTCAAAACGAGCGCTTTGTGATTGGTAGATATATTCAGCATACCCGGGGCTAAGATTACAAAGCATCATTGTTTAATACTTCAGTTCAACTCCAACTGAAGACTTTTTCTTTTGTATTACTAAATAATGGATATTCAAACCTTGTTGCACAATCTTCATGAAGAAGTATCCTGTTCAGTGTGTATGAGCAAGTTCACACATCCCAAACAGCTGCCATGTTTGCACAGCTTTTGTCTTCATTGCCTGGAGGGCATTCAACGAACGAGCGGAATTCGAGAAACCATTCCATGTCCAGAGTGTAGGCAGAACTTCAGGATCCCTGGAGACGGTGATCTTAACTCTCTGCCCACAAACTTCCGCATAAACAGTTTGTTGGATGTGTTGGCCATCAAAGAGTGCGATACAAGCGGCGTCAAGTGCGGAAATTGCGACAAAAGAAGCGAGCAATGCTCTTACTGCTTCCAGTGTTGCTCCTTCTGGTGCGATGACTGCGTCAGTCTGCATAATGGCATGAAAGCCAATAAAGAACACCACGCACTGGCTTTGAAAGACTTTCAAGATCGAGACTTTGAGAACATTTTAAAGCGGCCGACGTTTTGTGGAAGGGTAGGCCACGAGAAGAAAGAATTAGAGTTCTTTTGTATGAGCTGCGAAGTTGCCATTTGCTATTCATGTAGTGCAACACTTCACGAAGCTCACCCAAAGATAGTTGTGGACGAGGAAGCGAAAGAAAGGAGAGTGCAAGTTGAGTCTGCGATCGAAATTGAGGAACAGATATTGCTTCAGAAGATAAACAAAATCATTAAGCTACAAGATGACTGTGTCAGCATTAAAGCACAACTAGATAGTGAGAAAAAAAATGCACAACAGTTTGCAAACAAAATGATCGCAGCCATTGAAACGAACAAAAAGGAGATAATTCTTGCGTTAGAAAACAAAGGGAATGAATTATTGGAGCGTCTGGAAATTAAACAGCGCGAAGAAGAAGATCAAGCCAAAGCGATTGAGGAAGGTATCGAAAAAAAGAAAACCTTGTTGAAACGAAGCACGAACATTGATATTTTACGTTCAGACATAATTTTTCCGGAAGGAATCGTTGATGAAGCCGAAGAGCAACTCGATAGTGACATTCAAGGCCTTCGTCACTTAAGTTTCATCGAAAACGGAGCATTGATGCAAAAAACATACTCTGAAGGAATCGGAACTTTCAGAACTTGTCTTAGCCAAACCAAAGCGGATCAATCGTGTGCCAGTCAAAAAGGAATCAGCGAAGTGACTGTCGGACTTGAAGCACAAATTGTTGTGACAACAAGAAACGTTCAAGGAGAACAATGCTACGAAGAGCGTGACTGCGTAACAGTGGAAATCAGAAATCGTCAAGGCCATGACCAGGGGTGGATCCAGAGTAGTTCAAGTGATTTCCAGAAATCACTCAAATTTTTCCAAACCTACGTTTGTTATTTCTCAGGTTCTTTCTTGTAGCTCAAGAAATCAATTATCCTTCTTGTTTTATTGTTTATTATGAAGTAAAACAAAGAAAAAAGCATCATATTTCGTTATTCCGTCGATTCCACAGCAACCCGAGCGAATTAGACGAGTCTCCGTTCGCGCGCTTTCGTCTTTTGTCGAGACGTCCGAGTACAACACGAAAAAATTTCGTATGTACAACCGGACAAAATTTGTACGCAGTGGGTGGGACAGGGTGGGACTGAATGGTTTATGGATCTTTTCACAAATCACTCAAAACCCTCTTCGATTGGCCAGAAACACGCACATTGTCTTGCGAACTACTCAAACTCGGTTGTGATTGGTTATCCAGGCCACAAACTACCGTGGAAACTACTGACAATCGTATATAAAGGGAAGCATCTCCCCGAACGTCCTTCGTTTGTTCTTGCTCCGATTAGAGTTCATCGTTTACTTGCTACGAAGGAAGACAAGGGAACTTAAATTATAAAGCTATGGTTCGAGGCGATCCAGTTTGTCGAAAGGAGGACTGTTCTCAGTACGATGTTGGCTTGGTTTTCAAGGAAATCAGCTCATATTCGGACCAGGACAAGCTCAAGTTCATAGAGAATGTGTGGAAACCAGGTGAGCTATTTGATTTCCCAGCGTCAGTGGAATGTTCGAATTCTAACCGTCATTTTGTGTGGAGCTGGCTGAAAAGATTTCCCTGGCTAGCATACTCTAAATATCTCGATGGTGCATTTTGTTTACCGTGTGTTTGTTTTGGAGTCCAGTGTGGGCGAAATACGAATAAACTAGACAAATTGTACAAGTCTCCACTTACACTTTGGACGTCCGCCATTTCACGTTTTAGCAAACACGCGAGCGGAAAATGTGAGATGCATAATTTTGCAGTGATTGCAATGGAGAATTTTCTGAGAAATATGAGAAGAGAAGCGGTCCCAATTGATCAGCAGATCAACAACTTACTCCAACAGCAAATCAATAGAAATCGTGAAATTCTGAAATCCCTTTTTAAAACAATAATTTTCTGTGGAAAAAACAACATAGCCCTCAGAGGTAGACGAGATGATGATCCACAAAATGCTAGTCTTGCCGGTAATTTCCAGGCACTGTTAGAATTTCGAATTGACAGCGGCGACCAAACACTAAAACATCACTTGGAAACTGCACCCAGAAATGCGACATATATCTCTAAAACCATTCAAAATGAGATGATTACAACTGTGGGTGCTATCATAGTGAATAATTTATCACAGGAAATCAGGGATAGCAAATATTTTTCTATTATGTCTGATGAAGCAGCTGACATATCAAATAAAGAAAATCTTTCAGTGGTGATCAGATTTCTTGATTCAACCAAAACAGTCAGAGAAGAATTTGTGGGATTCTACCTTTGTGAGGATGGAACAACAGGAGCAGCTATCAAAGATTTAATAATTGGTGCTGTAGCTGATTTAGGACTATCTATGGATGACTGTCGTGGCCAGTGTTATGATGGTGCAGGCAATATGTCTGGGCGCTTGAATGGAGCTTCATCACTTATTAGGGCTGAACATGACAAGGCTATTTACGTTCATTGCATGAACCATAGGCTTAACTTGTGTGTTGCTGACACATGCCAATTACCACTTGTTAGACACATGATGGATGTTGTAAGAAAGCTCTCAGAATTTTTTGACAATTCCCCGAAACGACAACAGCATTTGATCAGCAAGATTAGAGTATTGATGCCTGCTGCCAACCACTTTGTTTTGGTAAATGTGTGTCGAACAAGGTGGATTGAGCGTATTGATGGTATGGACCGAATTGTGGAGCTTCTTCACCCAGTTGTGGCTACACTTGAAGACATTTCAATGAACAGAAATGCTCCTGGCCATGGCAACTGGAATCAAAACAGTAGAAATGATGCACAAGCCTTAATTAATGCAATCACATTTTCCTTTATTGTTACTCTTGTTATTGTCAGACACATTTTAGACTTAACCAGACCACTCACAGTCAGGCTACAAAAGAAAGCAATGGATCTTCTCAAAGCAAAAGAGGAAATTGTTCTGTTAAAATCAGCCTTAACAGATATGCAAACTGACATTGATACTAGGCACCATGCTCTCTATGAAGAAGCTGTTACCCTAGCAAGGCGTGTTTCAGTACAGCCAAGCATGCCCAGAATAATTCAGAGGCAAGTTCACAGAAACAATGCACCAGCCCCAACCCCTGAAGACTATTACAGGATCAATCTGACAACAGACTTCCTTAACCATGCTCTTGCACAACTGGACAGTAGATTTGAGGATGATGTTTTTGTGTGCTACAAAGGATTTTCAGTGATTCCTTCTATTTTGTTGGCTACTAACCCCATTTGGAAGGATAATGTTAGGGAGTTTTGTAACCATTACAGACATGATATCCCTAATTATGCAGGTTTACCAGCAGAGCTTGTGTTGTGGGAAACAATGTGGAAGGGGAAAAATGATAGAAGAGAGGACATCCCTGACAGTATAGATGCCACCCTGGAACAAATTGACAAGGGTGCTTATGTCAATATCTATACTATACTTCAAATCCTGATAACCATTCCTATTTCATCAGCATCTTGTGAAAGGTCCATCTCAACCCTCCGAAATCTGAAGACTTATTTGAGAAGTACAATGGTCCAGGATAGACTGAATGGATTAGCACTGATGCATGCCCATAGAGAAATGGAATTAGACCTTGAACAAATTATAGATTTATTTGCTAATTTACATCCTAGAAGAATGAGAATGGAAAATATTTTAAATGAATAATTTTGTACCAGTCAGTCACTAGTGTTTCTAGAGTGCTTGTGAGTTATGTTCCATCAGGATTGATGTAATCCTTAAACTGATGGAGAACAGTACAGATACATAACTGGTGTCTGTGGTACAATTTAAGTACTAATATCTGGACAAAAACTCATTCTTCAATTAAGTTTTTAGAGTTATGTTTCCACTGACACTGGGTGTTCAATAAGCTTAAATGGCTTTTACATATTCTCTCAGTCTGAGCTCATTGGACCACATCACTTTATACACTGATCTATAAGTCTGAAAAAGGCAAGTATGATTCCAACTTTTCAGTTTTTGCTGTTACATTTTCATAACAATGATGTTTCCTTAATATTCACTAATCGTAATATTTTTTCCTCCATTCCCACTATGAGCTTACTGAGATGATTCCCATTGGAGAGTTATTTCCACTCCCACAAGCATCCAAGACAGCAATCCAGGCAGCAGATCTACTTAACATCTTCAAAGGTAGCCCTAAATCTTAATTCACATGCTAGACTCCTTAGACACGGAAAGGCAAATTTATGTAAAAAGAAGTTACTTTACTTAGTCAAATACAGTCTAACTCTATGGCTTAGTTTAATGTTATTCTGGTATGTCTGTGTAAATACACAGAAATGATTTTTTGTACAGAATTATGCCTTTCTGAGGAGGTGCTGTTGATGTGTCTGAATGGCTTGAAGTGCTCTCAGAATGCAGGAAAATTGCATTCTGAGGGCACTAAATTTCAAATTTTCTTGGGGGAGCATGCCCCCAAACCCCCCTAGTTAATTTGGGGAAAATCACTCATGTAAAATCCTGGATCCACCCCTGATGACTGTGCAACCAAAGCAGCTAAAGCACATGTCCAAGATAACAAAGATGGCACTTACAAGATCAGCTACTTTGCCAAAGAAACCGGAACATGCCAGGCATCAGTGAAGGTAAATGGAGAGCATGTTCGTGGCAGTCCTTTTGAGGTTCAAGTCAAACCCAGACAGTTCAGACCAATGTTATCTTTTGGACAGAAAGGTTGGTTTACTGGAATACTTCGCAAGCCATGCGGAGTCGCAGTTAATGAAAAAAATGAGATTGCAATGACTGATACTCATAACCATAGGATCGAGGTATTTAGTAGTAATGGAAACCACTTAAGATCTTTTGGTAGGCAAGGTCATCGACAGGGAGAGTTTAACTACCCCACTGGGATAGCTTTTCATAACGATAACATTATAGTGGCGGACAGTGTTAACCACCGAGTTCAACTCTTTAGTAGCCAGGGTGAATACCTTGGACAGTTTGGAGGAGAAGGAAGTCTCGATCATCAGTTAAGGGCTCCTTATGGTTTATCTATTGACAGTGATGGCAAAATCATTGTCGCTGATTCAGACAACGAATTAATTAAAATTTTTTCGCATAGTGGTCAATGTGTTCGTAAAATTGGCACAGGGGGCTTTCTGCTACACCCAATGCACTGTATTCAATTTGGGACCTTCTTTATAGTTTCAGACAATGGTGATCATTCCATAAAAATGTTTGACGGGGAGGGAAATTTTATGCACAGCTTTGGAACGAAGGGGGCTGCAGACGGGGAGTTCAATGAACCTCGTTGCTTGTTAGTAAACAAAGCCGGACAGCTGATGGTCTGTGATAAAATGAATTACAGGATTCAGGTGTTCGAGATGAGCGGAAAGTTTGTGACAAAGTTTGGAACAAAAGGCAGTAACAGGGGAAAGTTTAACTGTCCAATCTCCATAGCGGTCCTTAGTGATGGAAGGATAGTTGTATCCGACCTCAATAACAATCAGGTCCAGATTTTTGAATAGATGTGATAAAAGTGTATTCACAATGTGGTATTGGTCAGAATACCGCGGGCTGGAGTGTCTTGGGCTGATTGCAAAATCTGCAACGGTACCAATCCTATAAAAGATCACATCAAGTGAAGATTTGCACCCCTGTCAATTTTACTGGTTATATCTAGTGGGATGGCGGGATAATAACATAGTTATGCGTTTTCAAACATGGTTCAAAATCCTTAGAAACGTCTCCACCATTGTTAAGACAAAACGTGGCCCATTTATTTACACTCCATTTTCCCACTGTTTTAACAGTCTGTTTTAATGGGAATTTACAATAATTGTGGAGATATATGTCGAAAGCTCCATTTTCCAATCAAAGGTTTATTAGGTCATTGTTATTTTAGAAGATTTTCCGGATGTAATAATAATTCTCCATTGAACAGTTAATTTCAATCAATTAGATTAGCAGAAATCGAGTCATCGTTTAACCATCGACTAGCGTCCAAAGTGCCTTCTTGGGTTAATGTCCTGTAAACTTAATCGACTACAATGTGACTCATGTTCTGGAGCCAGTTTGTGAAATCGTCAAGAATGAAGGGTTAAAGGAATCAAAGGCTGGGTCACTTTAAAGACTTGAGATAAACTAGAAGTTTTATTCAACTCATTGTTCGACGATTGTGTTGCCGGAAAGGCTTTCGAAGGCAGAGGGTCAGCAAAGTTTTGTTGTAGCGGATTCTCTGAGACTAAAACCACTTGAAAAGTGATTTATATGTGCCCAGACTGAGATATTGAATCTCTGCTGAGAACAATTCAAGGAGCTAAGTATTGTCGCTCAGAAAGTCTTTTTATTACCATAGATTTCGAAACTGTTTTGGTCTTAATTTACTGGACAATGAGTTGATAAATATATCAGTTTGGTTCACGGAAAGAAAGTTTTTATTAGATAAAAAAAAGGTATTTAATCAACTGAGGCTTGACTACTCACTCAGGCCCTCCCAAACTACTCGTAAAAAGATAAGCTAAAGAAAGTAGATCTTTATCGCAAGAAACTTAAATGATCTTATAGTATATTTCATCGTAGCGTTGGCAAAGTAACTTTGTAAAACCTTTAGAGGAGTATAGCTGGCATTGTGTTCCATAATCTACTCTGGGCTGTAAAAGTGAAAGAGCGCGAAGGGTCAGTGAAATTCTGTGACAGAAGTCTTGTTTATTAATGAGTTAGAGCCTTAATTAAATTAGTAAGCAGCAATGTATATCAATTCCGTAACATTAACACAAATTTTGTAACAGTAACTTTGTTAATTGCACTTACATTTGCGAGGATTAAAGCATAGAAAGGTGCAAATATATCATAATATTTTCAGCATTAATAAACTGAATTAAAGCAAGAGCTTGAAGCCATAATTGATTTCATTCATTTATTCGGCAACTGAGAAGCTTGCTGTAGCTAATCAAGACTTAGTTTTAAAGTGCGACAGGAAAAGCGCTGTAACAAAAATGCCTTATGGGACACGGCATAGGGCATTTGCTTTCGACAACTGAGAGTGTCGTGGGAGAAGTGCGAGACAATAGAGCCCCTCACAAAGTACCAAGTGTGCGAGCGTACGCGACAGTCGATCTACAGGTAAATATCGTTCTGTATTAAATTGGTTGTGCCAAAGAGGAGAAATTACATGAAATGTACATTGAATTAGGCACAAGAAAATGTTTAATAGCCTGACGTAAAGTATTATTTTTATTTAGTTGACAATGAAGTGTTACTTTTGTGGAGGAGGCATTGGATGACCGGTATGAAAACCAGTGTTGACAGCCACTTTTACTGCGAGGTCAGCCTTCGTATGGCAGGAATGGATTGAGCTGGCCATATCAAACATCAGGACCGTAGCTTCGGTTCATCTAGAATGAGAAGAATGGACTGCATTCCCACAGCACCTCCATCCCTCTTCCCCTCCTTGGGTTTGTACTTCCCCCTAACGATTTGCCAATACTCATTCTCATGACCCTTGTCGTCTTGCCAATAATCATTGTAGCACAGGGAAGAGGTGCACAAAATTAATACATTCATTCCAATTGAGGCAGGGGGGAAGGTCACTTGATGACACTCCGCACGCCAGAAACCTGAATTTGCAAGTGTGACGAATTTTCCCCCGAGATATAATTTACCTCGGGGAAATCAGTCTGAAATTTCACCTGATGGAGGTGGGATCCGTTAAGAGAACAAAAGATTTGATCATCACAGCTACCAAAATGGGAAACAGGAAATCCAAATAAACCAATCGGCGCTTATCAGCATGTGCGTTGTTGACAGATCTGGAATTATTTCATGTTGTGAAACTATTTTTAATCCGTGTGAAGTAAAGCAACAGTGCCTTTTTCACGTGCATGCGGCTTAGATGGCGTGATTCAGAGTTATCAGGGTGAGTATAATTCGCTTTTGAATCCTAAATTTCCTGAATATTCCACGATTTTCAGTTCGTAATCTAACCGATCTTTGCCTAATCAAAATACCTGTGCAATAAATAATTCTAAAACGACAGATATCAGAGGGTCACTGAAACATGTGATAACCTTGTGGTTGATCAGTGTTGGTGTTGTCAGAAGATACCTTTGCACATTGTGGTTCATTTATGCCAAAATCCTGCCTGTGAAATAGGTTGTAACCTCATTTCATTTCTAAGAAAACACTTCAAAAAAAATTATGTTTTGACTCAGTTGACCTGCTGCAAGTTGGGACACGTCAAATCACGACAAGTGACTGGTTCAATCATGGTCCAATTCCAAATACAAATGGTCCTATCGTGGAGTTTCAAAAGGGAAAGCTTAAACAAAGCTGCGAGTGAGCTAAACAACACCCCAGTAGGGTATTTCTTCTTCCCACTCGACTATTTAGAGGGAGACAGTGAGCAGTCTCTTGTAATAGAAGCATTTCACAAAGCAATCAATTCTGGAACTGAAGATCTGAATCATGACGACAGCCTAAACTTCGGAAGTCAATCTTTTATGAGAACAATAACTTAGAAGTTAAAATATCTTTAGGTTACCGGATACCTTCGAGAGTCGTTTTTATTTTGCCAAAAAAAAATTTTGAGGCCAAATTTAACATTACTAGTCTCGCTTCATTTTCAAATAAAATATATATACTACAAATCTCGAGGCGTGCGCGAATTATCAACAGGAAAGGTTTTTCAAATGAAATTCTATCACCTGCATTAGTGCTATAAGGCAATTAAAGTGTGTCAGCGTCAGGGCTTCCCGTGATGTTTTTCGCGGTAAAACACAGAGATAAGAAAATAGCACTTTTTTCTCTTGCCCAGTTTCCTCATTTTTCTACGGTGAATCATTACCATTTTATATTGTGGTTGAGTATGTTATTGTATGTTATTTATGTTGAGTATGTTATTTATTTCATTGAAACAAGCCGTTTATATACGACTCCATTTTATCGATTGCCCAACTTAAGTCGATGCCATCATAAATTGGTCGAAGGATAATGATAATGATAACGAGTTCATGGAATGATTGTTGAATCAGTAGACAGGCTTAAAACCACACGCCCTTGACTTAAAGAGGCAATGTAACCTATTTAAGTGTCACTTTCAATGGCCAAAGACCTAATTTGAATCGATGGAATCATTAAAATAATGGTTCATTTTAATTAACAATAGCCCTTCTGGTACAGAAACTAATTATGTTTGGCTGTGGATGGCTATGATGGAAATGGATCGTAACTTGAAAAAAATGGCCAAATTCTTCAAGTTCTTCCTGTGTATTGTAGGGAAGTCGCTAAAAATGATTATAGTTTGTTCTCTCCAGGAGATATCACTTGATATTTTCTTGCCGCTGCTCTAGGATCAATTTCATGTTAACTAGCAGAACGGTTCTTTGTCAAATATTTCAGCAGTTTTGATAAAATACAGCACAATCGTCGTGGCAGTGACCCTTTAAGATGTTGTCATCAGGCACTGAAACGCTCGGTGGTATAAATCTTAAGCCTTTTATCCTTTGTGGATCCTTTTGAGTGATCTCTTTTAGCCACTTTACGTAAAAATCTGCATTATCACTGTGTGAGCGTAAAGGAAGTTTCTAAGCGCTTAAAAGATATATACGTCTCTTAGCACTTTCGGATAGAAAGCATGTCCAAAGTAATACACACATTTCAGTAGTGCGGCAATCAACAGTTAGTTAGTTAACTATCTTCTTTATTTCTTCTTTAAGAAGACTGGAATAATTAGCTTGCGAGTACGGCCGCCATTCATCGCATCCGGCCCTGAGAGACGGATTTATTCGCAGGCTATGAAATAATTAACACGTGTAGTTGAGATTCGAATGCATAGAGATCAAAATGGTGGAATAAAAGCAACAAAACGGACTTCAGTTTCTCTTAGTCGTAATTTAGCTAATTTGTAAGTTTATAACGGCCTTTTAGTAGGTCACACACTACCCACAGGTGGTACAAGGCCGAAACTTATTTTGGTTTCCTTCTCATTCAGTAACTAGAATTATACCCCCACCCACAGGATAAGATGGTACCCCATCACTGGCTTATATTACCCCAGCATTATGTCATTAGCCGGTACCCATTTATACACCTGGGAGAAGAGAGGTAACAAGAAGCATTTAGTTGACTGTCTGAGGATCCGCGAAACAAAGCGATAGCAAAATCGTGGAACCGCCAACCTTCCGCTGATGCTCATGTCTAACACGTTAATGACCACACCACTGCGTGTCACTACAATATCACTGCGCCTTCTCCGCGGCCTCCTTCTCAAATCCGTTTTTGCCGTAACTTGCTCCTGTTTTAATTTTGTCCCAAGCCATCACTCAGTTTACTTGACTTGGCTTCAGAAGTCGACTTGTAGCAAGTCTAGCTTCATAGGTTTGATGTGGGACATAGAAGGGTAGCAAAGAAATTGCTTGGAATTCTGCGCTTTGCATTGGGGACAAATGGGCTATGAGGAAGGTTCAACTGGAAAATTGGTCACTGCGTTTGAGGGGAACTGGAGGAAATTGATATATGGATCGGAGCGAAATCGGTACCAACGATTAAACACTAATTGCTTTGAAGAAAAGTTAGGTAAAGTCGCACTACGCGCCTAATTATAAGTGGCCCACGCGGCCGGAGCTTAGCCCGCGGCCGGTTGCTGTGACATGAAAAAACTAGGAGTATTGTTACTCCCCCCAAGATAGGATGCTAGTCCATCGGAGGGTTACCGCCAGCGGTACCCAGTATGCCCCGGGGTGAATAGAGACAATGTGGAGTAAAGTTTCTTGTGTACGGAAACAGCACAGCAATGAAGAGACCAACCTGGCCTCGAAACACCGACACTCCGACTGTCCGATTGAAAGTTTGACGCGCTAACCACTACTGACACCACGGCGCCTCCACACTGCTTTGAAAAGAACACCGATAAAAATTGTTACAATTAGAATGTGATTATCGATCGCAGCACCACTAAATAAATAATTGACATCGATTGATCGACTAGATAAGGAGCCGGATGTATTTACGATGACCGATTTTCACCCATTTTTTTTTAACCGAGGTTTAGTATTGAACAGCGCTAGAATGCTTTTCAATTGGGCGTCGTAAAACCAGATACTGCAATAAACCACTCACAGTATGAGGCAGATACCGTAAATGATGTCAAGCGCGGTGAATACGCACGTGCATTTGGCCATGGGTTTTGCTTTCGCTTCTCACTGCTTGATAAATCGCTGATTAAACTGGTTAGCGTTTTGCTAACCAATTGTTGTATCCTGTGCTATACATTGAGTGTATATCCCTGTCGTGCCCTTTGATTCGCTCGTGCATAGATCTCCCTGTCTCCCCAATGTAGACTTAACTGCATTCACAGGGAAACCTGTAAACCACGCCATCTTGTTTAGCCGGGTCGACAGTGTTCTTAGGTCGCACGAAATGTGACCACGTGCTCTTCCTGGGGGCTGTTCTTTCTTTGCCAACTAGCGTTTCATTTCATCGGCTTTGAATGAAACTGGATAAACTGAAAAGATATACGTCAAGCTATTTATAGCATAATTCTAAGAAATCCAAGATGTTTTCCTACACCAATTATCCGTAGAAATCTAACATCACGGGTCAAAGATACTATATTTACTCGGTGATTGGATAAGTAGTATTTATTTGTACCGATAACAAGGGCTTTCGCAAGACATGAATAAGCTTGCCCATAGGTCATATAAAAAACATCTCACATGTAGGACCACTCAAGCTAACAGCTCGCTGACACACAAGCTCCAATTCGTGTCCAAAACCACACTCATGACAGGTCCAAATGGTCCTAATTCCAAAACTGATAAGTAAGGGTTATTGGCCTTGAACGAGGGGATATGTGATATATTTCCCTCGGGCACGCCACGAGGGAAATATATCACATATCCCCGAGGGACAGGTCAATAACATGCTTATTTTTTCGGTTGGTGAGGATTCCTAATAGAAACAAGGACCTTAAATAATTAAATGCTTATTTTATACCAGGTGGAAGTCTAATACATAACATTTTTTAATGGCAGTAGTAGGGAGTGAGATTTCGGCCGTAAAGATGTTTTTCTCAACTGTTTTCTGAACTTTGGATTATTCACACAACAATTTGTATAAACAATTGCTTTTGTCTGCTGGTATGCGTGGTAAACATGTTTGTCACTCTTGCATAATCACTGCATTCAGTACACTATACGTTGTTGAGCGGCTGCTGTTACATTTTGGAAATAGTGCACAGTCGGCTATCGTTCCGTGTGGAAACAACGATGAGCGATTGTGAAAATGAAGTCTTTTTAACCGAAAACTTCTTACACTGTCCGTTGCTGAACGGATTAGTGGTCGTATTCCTGCAAATGTAAAGAAAGCTACCAGTGGGACAGTACGAGTATGGAATGAGTGGTCGCCGATGAAAGAACCTCCCTTCCAACTAGTAGTCGACAAGAAGATGAGTTTGAGTTTGTTGTTGCGCCTGTTATTGAATAACTAGTAGTAGTAGTAGTAAAAGTTATGTTGTTCATTTTTGCTTTAATAATAAACGCTTAAGAACTCGTTGAAATGTTTGAGATTACTAAATAAGGGGAATAAGTCGAGCGGTATATGGCGAGGGGGGGGGGGGGAATATATATTTCCCTCCCTCTCGTCATAATCCCCTCGTCCGTTGTTATCAGCTATTGTTTTTAGCCCCGCCCTCCCCTTTTACAACCAAAGCCGCACCCAGCTTTTCAGACAGTTTGTAATTAACAGGGGCTATTGAATATATTCAACCGAAAAGAACAAAGGAAACCGAGCCAACTGAAAAATAAGCATAAATACCAGCTATGATTTACGTACCGCAGACATTTGGCAATATAATACAAGGAACATTTCACCAAGCTGTTTGTTCTGAAAATATCTGAACACTCTATGACAGTACTTCCGGAGGTGAAAATATCCCAAACAATTCTTAGAAATGTTGGATACAGTAGTTTCGCAACACTTGTCATCAAAAATCAAAACACCTCAAAAAGCGCTTTCTGATTGGCAGATATTTTCAGCATTTCGGAGTAAGGTCACGGTTCTCATGACTTAGACTTCAGTTGTTTCAAGGTGTGTTCAACTCCAAAGGCTTTTTCTTCTACATCAATCATGGATATTAAAACCTTGTTGCACAATCTTCATGAGGAAGTATCCTGTTCTGTGTGTATGACCAAGTTCACTGATCCAAAGCAGCTGCCATGTTTGCACAGCTTTTGCCTTCACTGTCTGCAAAGGATTCAACAAACGAGCGGAATTCGAGAAACCATTTCATGTCCAGAGTGTAGGAAGAACTTCAGGATCCCTGGAGACGGTGATCTTAACTCTCTGCCCACAAACTTCCGCATAAACAGTTTGTTGGATGTGTTGGCCATCAAAGAGTGCGATACAAGCGGCGTCAAGTGCGGAAATTGCGACAAAAGAAGCGAGCAAAGCTGTTACTGCTTCCAGTGTTGCTCCTTCTGGTGTGATGACTGCATCAGTCTGCATAATGGCATGAAAGCCAATAAAGAACACCACGCACTGGCCTTGAAAGACTTTCAAGATCAAGACTTTGAGAACATTTTAAAGAGGCCGACGTTTTGTGGAAGGGTAGGCCACGAGAAGAAAGAATTAGAGTTCTTTTGTATGAGCTGCGAAGTTGCCATTTGCTATTCATGTAGTGCAACACTTCACGAAGCTCACCCAAAGATAGTTGTGGACGAAGGAGCGAAAGACAGGAGAATGCAAGTTGTGTCTGCGATCGAAATTGAGGAGCAAATATTGCTTCAGAAGATAAACAAAATCATTAAGCTACAAGATGACTGTGTCAGCATTAAAGCACAACTAGATAGTGAGAAACAAAATGCACAACAGTTTGCAAACAAAATGATCACAGCCATTGAAACGCACAAAAACGAGATAATTCTTGCGTTAGAAAACAAAGGGAATGAATTACTGGAGCGTCTGGAAATTAAACAGCGCGAAGAAGAAGATCAAGCAAAAGCGATTGAGGAAGGTATCGAAAAAAAGAAAACCTTGTTGAAACGAAGCACGAACATTGATATTTTACGTTCAGACATATCTTTTCCGGAAGGAATCGTTGATGAAGCCGAAGAGCAACTCGATAGTGACATTCAAGGCCTTCGTCACTTAAGTTTCATCGAAAACGGAGCATTGATGCAAAAAACATACTCTGAAGGAATCGGAACTTTCAGAACTTGTCTTAGCCAAACCAAAGCGGATCAATCGTGTGCCAGTCAAAAAGGAATCAGCGAAGTGACTGTCGGACTTGAAGCACAAATTGTTGCGACAACAAGAAACGTTCAAGGAGAACAATGCTACGAAGAGCGTGACTGCGTAACAGTGGAAATCAGAAATCGTCAAGGCCATGACTGTGCAACCAAAGCAGCTAAAGCACAAGTCCAAAATAACAAAGATGGCACTTACAAGATCAGCTACTTTGCCAAAGAAACCGGAACATGTCAGGCATCAGTGAAGGTAAATGGAGAGCATGTTCGTGGCAGTCCTTTTGAGGTTCAAGTCAAACCCAGACAGTTCAGACCCGTGCTATCTTTTGGACAGAAAGGCTGGCTTACTGGAACATTTCGCAAGCCATGGGGAGTAGCGGTGAATGAAAAAAATGAGATTGCAATGACTGATACTTACAACCATAGGATCGAGGTATTTAGTAGTAATGGAACCCACTTAAGATCTTTTGGTAGAAAAGGTCATCGACAGGGAGAGTTTAGCCATCCTCGTGGGATAGCTTTTCATAACGATAACATTATAGTGGCGGACACTCTTAACCACCGAGTTCAACTTTTTAGTAGCCAGGGTGAATACCTTGGGCAGTTTGGAGGAGAAGGAAGTCTCGATCATCAATTAAGGGCCCCTTATGGT
This sequence comes from Pavona decussata, assembly GCF_977016875.1. Lineage (NCBI taxonomy): Eukaryota > Metazoa > Cnidaria > Anthozoa > Scleractinia > Agariciidae > Pavona > Pavona decussata. The sequence goes on along the minus strand of NW_028145480.1, from coordinate 1,203,167 downwards.
TTATCTATTGACAGTGATGGCAAAATCATTGTCGCTGATTCAGGAAACGAATTAATTAAAATATTTTCGCATAGTGGCCAATGTGTTCGTAAAATTGACACAATGGGCTTTCTGCTACACCCAATGCACTGTATTCAATATGGGACCTTCTTTATAGTTTCAGACAATGGTGATCATTCCATAAAAATTTTTGACGGGGAGGGAAATTTTATGCACAGCTTTGGAACGAAGGGGGCTCGAGACGGGGAGTTCAATGAACCGCGTTGCTTGTTAGTAAACAAAGCCGGACAGCTGATGGTCTGTGATAAAATGAATTACAGGATTCAGGTTTTCGAGCTAAGCGGAAAGTTTGTGACAAAATTTAGATCAGGAGGCAGCTGGAGAGGAAAGTTTAACTGTCCAATCTCCATAGCGGTCCTTAGTGATGGAAGGATAGTTGTATCCGACCTCAATAACTATCAGGTCCAGATTTTTGAATAGATGTGGTATTGGTCCGAGCACCGCCGGCTGGAGTGTCTTGGTCGTATTGCAAAAAGCTGGGACGGTATCAATCCTATAAAAGATCACATCAATCGAAGATTTGCACCCTTGTCAATATTACTTGTTATATTTAGTGGTATGGCAGGGATAGTAACATAGTTATACGTTTTCAAGCATGGTTCAAAATCCGTAGAAACGTCTCCACCATTGTTTACGACAAAGGGTCGTCCATTTATTTACATTCCATTTTCCCATTGTTTTAACAGTATGTTTTAATATGAATTTGCAATAATTGTGGAGATATGTCTGAAGCTCCATGTTGCAAACAAAGATGTCTTAGGTCATTGTTATTTTAGAAGATGGTTCCGCGGGATGTAATAATAATTCTCCATGGGACAGTTAATTTCAATCAATTACATAAGCAGAAATCGAGTCACCGTTTAACCATCGACTAGCGTCCAAAGTGCCTTCTTGGTTTAATGTCCTGTAAAATTAATCGACTACAATGCGACTCATGTCCTGGAGAAAGTTTGTGAAATCGTCAAGAACGAAGGGTCAAAGGCATTAAAGGGTTACTTTAAAGACTTGAGAACAACTAGAAGTATTTTTCAACTCATTGTTCGAGGATTGTGTTGAAAGGCTTTCCAAGGCAGATGGTCAGCAAAGTTTTGTTGTAGGCGATTCTCTAAGACTGAAACCACTTGAAAAGTGAATTATATGTGCCTAGACTGAGACATTGAATCTCTGCTGAGAACAATTCAAGGAGCTAGGTATAGTCGCTCAGAACGTCCTTTTATTACCAAAGATATTCGAAACTGTTTGGTCTTAATTTACTGGACAATGAGTTGAAAAATATATCAGTTTGGTTCACGGAAAGAAAGCTTTTATTATTTGGTCTTTTATTATTTAATCAACTGACTGCTTGACTAGTGGCCCTCCCAAACTACTCGTAAAAAGATAAGCGAAAGAAAGTAGATCGTTATCGCAAGAAACTTAAATGATCTATAGTATATTTCATCGTAGCGTTGGCAAAGTAACTTTGTAAAGCCTTTAAAGGAGTATAGCTGGCATTGTGTTCCATAATCTACTCTGAGCTGTAAAAGTGAAAGAGCGCGAAGGGTCAATGAAATCCTGTGACAGGAGTCTTGTTTATTAATGAGTTATAGCCTTAATTAAACTAGTAAGCTGTGATGTATATCAATTCCGTAACATTCAAACAATTTTGTAACAGTTACTTTGTTAATTGTAGTTACATTTGGGAGGATTAAAGCATAGAAAGGTGCAAATATATCATAATATTTTCAGCATTAACTCAGTGAAACTGAATTAAAGCAAGAGCTTGAAGCCATAATTGATTTCATTCATTTATTCGGCAACTGAGAAGCTTGCTGTAGCTAATCAAGACTTAGTTTTAAAGAATGCGACAGGAAAAGCGCTGTAACAAAAATGCCAAATGGGACACGACGGAAACTTTTCATAGCGCATTTGCTTTCGACAACTGAGAGTGTCTGGGAGAAGTGCGAGACAATAGAGCCCCTCACAAAGAATCAAGTGTGCGAGCGTACGCCGGCGACAGTCGATCTACAGGTAAATATCGTTCTGTATTAAATTGGTTGTGCCGAAGAGGAGAAATTACATGAAGCTAGTGTGCATTAAATTAGGCACAAGGAAATGTTTAGCATGACGTGAAGTATTATTTTTATTTAGTCGAAGTGTTACTTTTGTGGAGGAGGCATTGGATGACCTGTATGAAAACCAGTGTTGACTGCCGCTTTTACTGCGAGGTCAGCCTTTGTATGGCAGGAATAGATTGAGCTGGCCATATCAAACATCAGGACCGGCACCGTAGCTTCGGTTCATCTAGAATGAGAAGAATCGATTGCATTCCTACAGCACCTCCATTCCCCTTCCCATCCTTGGGTTTGCACTTTCCCCTAACGATTCGCCAAAACACATTCTCATGGCCCTTGTCGTCTTGCCAATAATCATAATAGCACAGGGAAGAGGTGCACAAAGTTAATTGAAGTCCTGACATACATTCATTCCAATCAAGGCAGGGGGAAGGTGACTTGATGACACTCTACTCACGGGAAACCTGAATTTGTCAGTGTAACGAATTTTTCCCGAGATGTAAATTACATTTCGCCTAACGGAGATGGGATCCGTCAAGAGAACAAAAGATTTGCTCATCACAGCTAGCAGAATGGGTGAAACAGGAAATCATATGCATGCAAATAAACCAATCGGCGCTTGTCGGCATGTACGTTGTTGACAGATCTGGAATTATATCGTGTTGTGAAACTATTCAGTTTAATCCATCTGAAGTAAAGCAAAAGTGCATTTTTGACGTGCACGCGGCTTAGATGGCGCGATTTAGAGCTATCATGTGAGTATAATTCGCTTTTGAATCCTCAATTTCCTGAATATTCCACGATTTTCTTTCTTCATTTCGTAATCTATCTGATTTTTTCCTAATCAAAATATTTATTTTTGTTCCAAAAACAGCCTGAATCCCAAAGAAGAGCCGCCTGAGGCAATACGTGTGACCTTTTCAACGAGGGAAAGTGAAACGCAAGATAAATTTCGGGTAAATTTTTCCTCGGTGAATCGATTTTCCCATGGTTAAAGTCAGCAGTTTTGAAATTAGCGACAGCGAATTGATATTTAGCGATAACGAATCCAACTTATCAGCGACAGCGAATAAAGTTTAGCGAAAGCGAATCGAATTCACTTTAGCAACTACGAATTATGGACGACCGATTGCCGGAGGGCCGGAGGGGCAGAAACAATTACTTTTGCTATTTCAGCCATTTATATTTTCCCGTTATGTTCATAGTGTTGATTTCTTTACTAAGTTGGCGAAAAAATTCTCATCAATAGAGCCTAAGAGAGCATTTCGTTTCTTCGACTCTGTTTAAAGTGAATGAACTAAAAACATACTCGTCGCGCTTTTTTCATCGCAATTCTCAAAACATCAGGATGTTTTTTTTCCTGTGCAATCAATCGTTCTTAGAAGACAGGCATCACAGGGTCACTGAAACATGTGATAAGCTTGTGGTTGATCAGTGTTGATGTTGTTAGAAGATACCTTTGCACTTTGTGGTTCATTTATGCTAAATCCTGCGTGTGAAATAGCTTGTAGCCTCATCTCATTTCTAAGAAAACACTTCAAAAAAAACTAATGTTTTGGTTCAGTTAACCGGCTGCAAATTGAATTGCGACACGCAAAATCACGACAAGTGACGGGCTCAATCATTGTCCAATTTCCAAAGACTCAGACTGTAGTAGTTATGAATTCTACTGATCTTGAAGTCCCTTTGTGGAGTTTCAAACGGGAGAGCTTAAACAAAGACGCGAGTGAGCTAAACAACACCCCAGTAGGGTTTTTTCTCCTTCCCACTCGACTATTTAGAAAGAGACAGTGAGCAGTCTCCTGTAATAGAAGTATTTCACCAAGCTCCAAGCACTGGAAACTGAAGATCTGACTCAAGACTGTAGCCTAGACTTTCGAAAGTCAATCTATTAAGAGGTCAATCTATTATGAGAGCAATAACTTAGAAGTCAAAACATCTTAAGTAGCACTTTGTGACTGGTAGGCATTTAAAGTTCAACATCTCCTGGGCTAAGTAACAAGACCTCATTGTTTAAGACTTCGTTTATTTTTTTTTTTTTGGCGTGTTTGTGTTTAGCCCCAAAGCTTTTTCAGTGTTTTCGCTCATTAATCATGGATATTCAAACCTTGTTGCACAATCTTCATGAAGAAGTATCCTGTTCTGTGTGTATGACCAAGTTCACTGATCCAAAGCAGCTGCCATGTTTGCACAGCTTTTGCCTTCACTGCCTCCAAGAGATTCAACGAACGAGCGGATTCGAGAGAACATTCATGTCCAAAGTGTAGGCAGAACTTTAGGATCCCGGGAGATGGTGATGTTAACGCTTTGTCCACAAATTTTCGTATTAATAGTTTGTTGAATGTGTTGGCCATTAAAGAATGCAACATATGACATGCAAGCGGCGTGAAGTGTGGTAATTGCGACGAAAGAAGGGGAAACTCTTTATGCTGCTTCCAGTGTTGTTCCTTTTGGTGTGGTAATTGTATCAGTTTCCATAATGGCATTTAAGCTAACAAAGAAGCGGGTCCACAATAGGGTTCTTCAATCCCGCCATCCTGACCAAAAATTTCCCCCAATCCCGTTGAGTCCCGTTTGCTTTTATGGGCTAATCCCGATCCTGGTCATGAATCTGTAAAAGTCCTTTCCTTCAAAGGTAAAATTTCCTTTTCCTTGGCTTGTCCAAATTCCCTCGCTTTAAGACCGAAACACAGAAAGTTTGAAATGAATTGCGGAAGGGTTAGGATGAGGAAAAGATCTACTTTTTTAAGGGTTTCTGGGGGCATGCTCCCTTCGAAAATTTTGAAAAATTGAATAAAAACCAGTAACTGTGTTTGGAAGGACTACCGCGACAAGACAAAAGTACCGTATCCTGCAGTAAAGGATCTAATCAGCAACAAATTGTAGAACAAATAATCTAAAAAATAGCGAGGCTGATTTTATAGACTGTTCACAGTCCCCCTATTTTTCCGTGGGATTCTCGAGACCGGTACGCTTCGATGGAATCGCCGTCATCTTGGTTTGTAAAAGCGAGCGCGATCTGGGGAGAGTGTCTAAACTACCGAGGGGAGCGGGAGTGGGTGTTAGTATAGTGGGGGAGGGGAAGATCGCGCTCCCTATTACAAACCAAGATGGCGGCGGTTCCATCGAAGCGTACCGGTCTCGAGAATCCCACGGAAAAATAGGGGGGCTGTGAACAGTCTACTGCTTTTACAATTAGGGAAATATATTTTTGCAATATTTCGAAAGGCAAGGCCTCTCTTATTTAGGGTGTCTCAAACATACCCTTAAGCCGAGAAAGGCCGTGCCTTTCGAAATATTGGAAAAATATATTACCCTAATCGTAAAATCACCCTCGTCTTTTTTTTTAGATTATTTCAAAAATTCATGCCCCTCAGATGTGTTTCCCTCTATTCTGAGTGGCAATATGACCCGTCCGAAGCAAATCTCGGTTCTTAAAGTAACATTTGCCGAATCCCGTTTCGTAAAATCGCCTGATCCCGTGTCCTGTTTATAACTACAATACCGAATCTCGCTCCCCTTTTCCTCCAAAATACCGAATCCCTGTCTTAAAATGAGCCAAATCCCGGATCCCGAAAAATATTACGCACTGGCTCTAAGAGATTTTTAAGATCGAGACTTTGAAAACATTTTAAATCGGCCAGCGTTTTGCTAACAGAAACACCACGAAAAATAAGAGTTAAAGATCTGTAAAGTTGCCATTTGCAGTTCATGTATCGCGGCAATTCACGAAGGACGCGCCAAAACACTTCTGGAAGATGCGGCAAATAAGCGACCATTAAAGCTGAAGTCAACAATTGAATATCGCAATCAAGAGGCACAGAACAAGATGGCACAATTAAATCGTTAAACTTGATGAAAATTGTGTTAAACTTCAAGAACAATCCGCTAGAGGGAAAGGTGACGTGCAAGCAGCAGTTTGTTGACAGAATGATTGCAATCATGAATGCAAGAAAGGTGAAAATCTTTGATATAGTGGTGAACAAAGTGAAAGAATATCTCGAGCGTCTGGGAGTGCAAAAGCAAGAGATTGAACAACAACTCAAAATGCACGAAACGACAATCGAGAAAAGCGAAATACTTTTAAGGCGAAGCACAAGCGCTCAAATCGTACAGCCAAATGAACTTGTGGACAAACCATTTCAGATACAAGGTTATCAAAAAGGCCAGCTGACCGTGACGACTAAAGTTCGCCGGAGATTGATTTCGTGAAAAATCAGCAGTTGTTCCATCATGTAAGCGCTGAACAAATCGGCCTTCTCATTAATTTCCCAACCAAAACCAGACCGAAGGAATCAAGTGCGTGAGGGAAAGCAATTTTCGAAGCGACTGTTGGACTTGAAGCACAAATTGGTGTGGCAACAAGGAACGCTCAAGGAGAACTTTATGAAGAGCGTGACTGCGTAACAGTGGAAATCACAAATCGTGAAGGCCATATCTGTGCAACTAAAGCGCAAGTCCAAGATAACAAAGATGGCACTTACAAGGTCAGCTACTTTGCCAAAGAAACCGGAAAATGAAGATGCCTGGCATCAGTGAGGGTAAATGGAGAGCATGTTCGTGGAAGTCCTTTTGAAGTTCAAATCAAACCCAGACAGTTCAGACCCGTTTTATCTTTTGGACAACAAGTTTCGTCTGATGGAATGTTTAGCTATCCTTGGGAGATAGCAGTGAATGAAAAAAAAATGAGATTGCAGTGACTGAGACTGGTAACCATGGGATCCAGGTATTTAGTAGTAATGGACACGAATGAGAAAACGGATGTTGAAGGAGTATTACCCATAATACCTGCCACTCAAGCGCCATCTTTTTGCGTCCACAGGACACCGGCAAGAAAGTATAGAATAGAACCTATACTCTTGGCGGGCAAAATGTTAACGGCAATGTCTTTTTTCCTTATACGTGGTCTTCACAACGCATGTATAGTGAAAGTTTGGGGTGGTTATTCAAGTTGAAGAAATTGAAAGAGTGCACTACTTTCTTGGTCTAGCTTTGTTTGCTTTCTTTTTATTAGAGGGGAAATTCGTTAACCAGCTACTAACCGCAAAGAAAATTTAGTCGTGTATAAGGGCATTCTCGGAGACCTAGGGGCAGTTATAGTCGGGTAGCAGGGATTTTCGTGGGCGAAAGTTTACTGTAAGAACGGGAGAGCCCCTGGGCAATTACTCTTACCGAACCAGTTCCAGAAGCATTTGAATTCCCCGCTTTTGATTGGCCAGAAAAGTTTACCCGACTGCTACCCGACTAACTGCCCCTGGGTCTCCGACGATGGTATAAGGGTTTATTTTGCCTTGGAGTCAACAAACCGTCGGCTACGCAAGCTAAAATGACTCAATGCTGCTTGGTCTCGCCATCCTTCCAACTATCTCTTTACTTCTTAAGAAACAACAACAAACAGTTTGCCTTTATGCTAAATGTGACGTCACGAGGTATGATAAAGTTTCTCTTTCTTACTATCACTCAGTCTGTCTGTCAGTCTGTCTGTCTGTCAGACTGTCTGTCGCGCGTCGAAGTTAACAATAACTCGACAAGGCGCTCCGGCGGTAGCTGTTTAGTGATCGGACATGAAAATCAATAAAATAAACGAGTGTTTACCCACATTAGTTTACTGCAACGGAACATTCTAATATAAAACCAAGGTCAGAGAAAAAAGGTTACAGTTGAATTAAACTTTAATACCCTGTTTCAATCTGCGTCAGTTTGAATATAATCCATTACAAGAAAGTTTTTTCTAATAAAAGTGTAAGGTATTTGAATATTTACTTCACCCGTTCCTTTCTAGCTAAAAACCGACGACAACTAGAAAGAAAATACTGGCAATGGAATTTCCCTAAATTAACTAATATATTTCATTTTACAGCTCTAGAATACTTCTGAAAGCAAGTATTGCTGCGCATCATAGTGCCCGTATGACCTCGCGCGCCCTTTCATTCCAAAAGTACTTACAAAGACTCTCCGTTGTGTAGGCTAACACAGTGTGACCTGCCCGACTAATCTTATGGAACAGAATCTCATTCCCGAAAATTCTATAGCTGGTCATTTTCCGCCCTTTTAACAACGAAAACAATACGAATTAGCTTTTCAATGTTGAAAGAAAAACCCCCTGCACTCCATGATCTTGTTTCCCTAGCTTCTGATATCCATAAATATAATACCAGATTTGCCACTAGTCAAAACCTGTAGAGACCATTTTTTAGAACTAATTATGGTTTAGCACGGTTTAGAGTAGTGGCATCACAAACCTGGGAAACAATTCCAATGGAAGTTTAGTGTCTGCCTTACAATGTTTTTAAGAAGGAATACAAACTTTTTCTACTTGATAGCCAAACATAAATAATATAAAAAAAATAACGTATACTATTTATATATTTGCTGTAAACACTTTTTTCCTTACTGTAGCTCTTCGACCAGTATTATAAATTCAGTTCTACTTCCCCCTATTTTATTTAAATGCACAGAGGTAGTGGCCAACACGAAAGCCTTGCTCCTTTGGCCACTACGCACTTCTTCCGTAGAAGGTAAAATCATTCAATAAACTGCTCTGCACGTTTAATTTTTTCTTACTATAAAATATATTGTATTTCGTTGTAATAAGTGTGAATAAAATTGAATTGAATGGAATTGAATTGAATTGTTGCGAAAGTTTCAGTGACCTGTCGCTAAAGAAAACGTTTCTTTTTTTTTTTCACAATTTAACTTGAATTTGTGAGGCGGGTAATATCTTTCCGAACAGATACTTCACAGAAACGAACCGTTGGTTGCCCCGGAGCTACGGTATTCCTATGACTTTAAAGGGAGGGGTTCAGATTTCAGCGCATGTGCATGAATTTAAATGCTTTTTTCTCTTTCTTATCAACGTTATGGCCTTAAAAATCCCACTTACATGTACTTCAGTAATCACACTCTATAATTAGTCCAAGCAAAATGACTGATGACCAAAATTCACAGAAAATGTTTGTGGATTGTACTCATATTGTCGATAATTTAGCGTTGACCTGTAGGATTTATTCCACGGTTGATGTGTTTACAGTTATTTGCATGCGAAATAACGCAATCATATGAACAAATTACCACCCGAGTTACCTATTCCCTTCCGAATGGTTCAAAAACAATGAATTAAATTAAAAACAGGCTTGGATCGTAGCGAGCAAAGGCAAAAGAGTAGTTTGACTCATGGACATGCGCAGAACCATGAACCCCTCCCTTTAATAATTAAAATGATTTATTATTCAGTGAATGTACTTAGATGTGATATTTATTTTCAAGTAAAGTTTCGCACATAAATTTAGACATTTAAAGGGGCAGTGTCACCCATATTTATTGTGCCTTTAAATAAACATTTGTATCGATGGATATGTTAAAATAATGATTCAGTAATGTTAACAATTACCTTACGAGTAATTAAATAAGCTAGTATTTATAATCGTTTGCTGCGGATGGCTTGGATGGAAATGGATTACAACTTGAAAAAAAAATGGCCAATTTTTTAAAGTTGTTCATGCGTATTTTTGAAAAACTGCAAAAAACTTATTCATACTTTGTTCTTCCTTGAAGAAATCGGTTTATACTTTCCTCTTTTTTGCTCTACAGACAATTTCATGTTAGAGAAAAGGTCCTGTGTTAAATATTTGAGTAGCTTTGATCAAATATCGGCAGCAAAAGTCTCAGCGACAGTGCCCCTTTAAAACAACTAAAAGATGCCCCTTTAGAGACGTCATATCCAGAGGACTGAATATACAACTCATGTTCACCTATGCAAACACCTGAATACGATGATTGAGATTGTCAGACACAACTATCCTACCATCGTTCATGACTGCTACAGAGAGTGGTCGGTTGAACTCTCCCATTTTACTGCCCTTTGTTCCAAACTTGGTGACCAACTTTCCATTCAGTTCGAATACCTGAATTCTGTGATTGCTGGTATCACAAACCATCAGGTTACCTGCTTTGTTTACTGACAGACCACTAGGGTCATTAAACTCCCCGTCCCCATCCCCCTTCTCTCCGAATTTATAAAGAAATTTCCCCTCCCTGTTAAACACCTTGACACAATGATCACCTCGGTCTGATACTATAAGAAAGTTATCATGTTGGATACAGTGAAATGGGCCGATGAGAGACCCCTTTGTGCCAATGTGGCAAAAAACCTGACCATCATGCGAGAAGACCTTAACTAATTTATTTCCTCTATCAACAACAATAATGTTGCCATCACTGTCAATGGACAAACCATGAGGATTCTTAAGCTGGTGATCAAGACTTCCTTCTACTCCAAACTGTCCAAGGTATTCACCCTGACCACTAAAGAGTTGAACGCGGTGGTTTTTACAATCAGCCACTATAATAATACTGTCATTAAGAAAAACTATCCCAGCAGGCCAGTCAAACTCTCCCTGCTGATCACCTTTTTTACCAAAAGACCTCAAATGGGTTCCATTACTACTAAATACCTGGATCCTATGATTACCAGTCTCAGTCACTGCAATCTCATTTCCTTCGTTCACTGCTACCCCCCAAGGGTTGCTAAACATTCCAGCAGACGAACCTTTCAGTCCAAAAGATAGCATGGGTCTGAACTGTCTGGGTTTGACTTGAACTTGAAAAGGACTGCCACGAACATATTCTCCATTTACCTTCACTGATGCCTGGCACGTCCCGGTTTCTTTGGCAAAGTAGTTGATCTTGTAAGTGCCATCTTTGTTATCTTGGACTTGCGCTTGAGTCACACAGTCATGGCCTTGACGATTTGTGATTTCCAATGTTATGCAGTCACGCTCTTCGTAACGTTGTTCTCCTTGAGCGTTCCTTGTTGTCACGACAATCTGTGCTTCAAGTCCAACAGTCGCTTCACTGATCCCTTTCCCTGTTGCACTTGATTGTTGTGGAATAGAATTAGTGAGAAAACATTTGAAACTGCCGAGTTGTTCGACGCTTACATGATCGGACAACTTTTCATTTTTTACGAAATGAAACAAAGGAGAAGTTATGTTATCAGACTTATCAGGGTCAAATGTGTCTCGTACTTGGTCGCCTTGCCTCCTAAATGGTTTGTCCAGAAGTTCATTTGGCTGCATGATTTGAGCGCTTGTGCTTCGCTTCAAGAGTACTTCGCTTTTCTCGATTGATGATTCATGCATTTTTACTTGTTGTTCAATCTCTTGCTTTTGCATTCCCACTCTCTTGAGATATTGTTCCACTTTGTTCTCCACTCCATCACAGAATTTCATCTTTTTTGCCTCCATAATTGCAGTCATGCTGTCAACAAACTGCTGCAGGTCCCTTTTAGCTCCAGCAGCTTGTTCTTGAACTGTCACACAGTTCTCATCCAGTTTTTCGATTTGTGCCATCATGTTCTGTGCCTCTAGTTTCTGATATTCAATTGCTGACTTCAGTTCTAATTTTCGCGCATTAGCTGCCTCTTCCAAAACCATTTTAGCGTGACCTTCGTGAATTGTAGCAACACATGAATTGCAAATGGCAACTTTACAATCTGTGCAAAAGAACTTGAGCTCTTCCCTTTCATGGTGCTTCTGTTGGCAGAATGCTGGCCGCTTTAAAATGTTCTCAAAGTCTCGATCTTGGAAGTCTTTCAGCGCCAGCACGTAATGTTCTTTGTAGACTTTGATGAAATTGTGGGAGCTGATGCATTCATCGCACCAGAAGGAACAACATTGAAAGCAGTACGAACTACTTCCTCCGCTTCTTTTGTCACAATTTCCACACTTCACGCCGCTCATGTTGCATTCTTTTATGGCTAACACATCCAACAAACTATTGATTCGAAAGTTTGTCGGCAAAGCGTTAAGATCACCGTCTTCAGGGATCCTGAAGTTCTGCCTACACTCTGGACATGAAATGGTCTCTCGATTTCCGCTCGTTCGTTGAATCCTTTGCAGGCAGTGAAGACAAAAGCTGTGCAAACATGGCAGCTGCTTTGGATCAGTGAACTTGGTCATACAAACAGAACAGGATACTTCTTCATGAAGATTGTTCAACAAGGTTTGAATATCCATTATTAATGAAAGAAAGTACTGAAGAAGCTTTGGAGTAACCCAGTTAAAGTCTTACTGAAACAATGAGGTCTTGACAAGACTTGTCGACTTAACCCTGCGGATGGTTAAGATTTCTACCAATCAGAAAGCGCCATGTAAGATGTTTTGACTTCTAAGTTCATTCAAGGTTTCAGAATTGTGGTCTTGATAGAATAATATAACCTCCGGAAGTTTAGGCTGTCATCATGATCAGTTGATTCAGATCTCTTCAGAAGATAGCTTGATAGAATGCCTCTTGTACAGGAGACTGCTAATGTTGTAGTCTCTTCCTAAATATTCGAGTGGGATGGAAAAAGAACCCAATTGGGGTTTTTTTTACTCGAGTGAATTTGCGTCATTCTTTAATTAAGCTCTCCCCCTTGAATATCCACAAAGGGACTTAGATCAGCGGTATTCATAACCACTACACATGACTACAGTCTGAGACTGCATTGAGCCAGTGACTTGTCGTGATTTGACGTGATTTGACGCAGGTCAACTGACTTATTCAAGTGTTTTCTGAGAAATGAGCTAAGGCGTAACCTATTTCATCACGATTTGGCATAAATTAACCTCAAAATGCAAAGGCATGAAACATATTGATCAACGACAAGGGTATCACATGTTTGACCCTGTGATGCCTGTTTTCTGAGGATGATTGATTGAAAAGAAAGTGATTGCTTTTCCCACCCCCACACCCCGCGTTTTATATATTAAGGGCAAATGTTGCCCAAAATCAAACATTTTCAAACTATCATTCGGTACATTTTCACTTTCCAGAAAATCGATAATAACAGAATTCTGTGAAAATGCCGTGTTTTTGAGTATGAAATTTAGCGCGATTTGCGAAGCTTCGTGTTACAAAATAAAACACTCCAGAGAAATAAAAGGGCGTTACTAAAGGAAAGGGGGAATGGGGAATGGAGTTGGTCAGCGATGATTTCATAATTATAAAAACGTTGGAATCGACGCAGTAAGAATTTTGCACGAGTGTTCGAAGCATGCAAGGTAAGGTTGATAGTGCTTTGTATTTTTTTTTTCCTTTTGTATCACTGAGTTGATATTTAACTTTTTGGAAATCATAAGCAAGATACAGTCGAACCTCCTCTAACGGCCACCTCTCCACAACGGCCCCTTTTTTGTCCCGGACAGTCCATATATTAGCTCTTGTTTAAACCTCTCTACAACGGCATTGGCCACTTAAGCGCGTCCCCAACTGCCAAAATAACCTCTCGACAACGGCCAGTCTTTTCAGTGACTGACGAAAAAGTCAAGAATGGTCACGAATTTTGATCCGTTTGGGGCGTCAATGATTAATCGCAGCAAGTCTTTCAATTCAACAAAAATTAAATGCAAATACAGTACTTTTTTGTAAGAACCTTCTCTAGAACATATTTAGAACATACGTCAGGCTGAGAGTCAGTTGAGAACACTACGAGTAGTAGTCGCTAATTTTGGAGAGTTTTATCCGGCGAATACAAGCGCGCGCTAGAGAGTCACCTTCCGCGAGGAAACGTGTCGCGAGGGAAATAAAAATGGACAAAATTATCGACTGTACTCGCAGTTTAAATTGTTCGTTTGTTTATTTTTGTTGTTGTTGTTGTTGTTTTTCGTATATTATTTTCAAGTTGGTTGGAGGGACATCATGTTCGCGGCACCAGTGCAAGTCGCACAAGCATTTGACAAGCAGCTTGATACCATTGTATCCATTTTAATGGTATATGTATTTTGATTGTGTTCCATTTACATGCTGCAGTATATAAGCATAAATTGTCTACAATCAGGACTACAGTACTTAGAACGAATGTTGCCAACCTTACTGGTTTCGTCTTGTTAACATTTTGATTCAAAAAATTATAAACGTTTTATTGTGTATTTTATCTAAATATGTATTGTTTAAGATTGGATTACCATTATAGGCTACATTAAGCATGAACTTGGCACAATAAACATGCTGCACTTCCCGAAAAAAGGTGTCATATTACACACTTCTACCTCCCAATAACGGCCACCTCTCAACAACGGCCACTTTCTTATGTCCCCAATGTAGCCGTTGTGGGGAGGTTCAACTGTATTCCAGGTTTCAGAATTGTGGTCTTGATAGAACGACCTCCTGAAGGTTAGACTGTCGTCGTGATCAGTGATTCAGATCATTTCAGAAGTGATTGCCTGGTGAAATGCCTCTTATACAGGGGACTGCTTATAGTCCCTTTCTAAATATTCGAATGGGAGGGAGAAAGAACCCAGTTAGGGTGGTTTTTTGCTCACGTGGATTCGCGTCATTTTTTAATTAAGCTCTCCTTCTTAAATATCCACAAAGGGACTTAGATCAGCGCGGTATTCATAACCACTACAGTCAAACTCAATCTCGTACCCAGAGTCATCAACTCTTTTTCCAGCGATAGGTCGCCAGAAGAGACTGGAACCGTTAAGTTAAAAGTTTTCTCAAAAGCATATTAAATCCCTTTTAAAATTTTCGCTGGTTTAAGTCATGTTTAATAGAGGAGTAAAGGTATTAAAGCTCTCTTAACCATAACATTAAATTCAATGAAATATTTAGACCTGGCTTAGGCTAACTTAAATTGTACTAAACTTAGATTTAAGTGCCTTTAACGTTAACCTAGACTTATTTAACCTAAGTTTAAGACATGATTAATTTAAGTTTAAGATTACTTAAATGAGTACTGGACTTAGATTTAAGGTAATTAAACGATAAATGAAGTTTTTTAATCTAAGTTTAAGACATGATTAATCCAAGAATACTTTTAAAAAAGAGTTTGTCCAGCACCCGGAGATATTTCCCCCGAGCAACTGCGCCCGTGCGCCTGACTATTTTTTAAAACCATGTTAATAAATTGTCCGTGGGAGGTTTTTCATGAGGCTACTACCTGACACAAACATAAAATGCTCAAACGTATTGAAAAAGACAGTATTCGACCGGAGAATATTAATTCCCACACTGTTACAAAACAATCACGGTCCTCTGAGATTACACCAGGCTTTTTAGGCATAAAAAGTATGGGGTATCGTTCACTGCTTTATGAGTGGAAAATATGTGGATGTTTCCCCGCACAACTTGAGAGTGAACCTCGAGACGTCAATTAAGTAACTGTCAGTTATTTAGATTATGGAAACTGTAACATTTTGTCACTAGCTTGTAATAGTCTTAGAAAATGTTTGTAGGCATTTCGCCAATTTTAAAACATTATATTGAAAATCACCCACTTTCACTAGCTCCTCACTGTCACAGGACAAAATGAACCCTGAGATTTAATTCCGACTTCGTTTTTTACAAACAAAAAAGTACGATCGACTGCACTTGGAATCGTTCCATTTACCACTGGTATGATACATCATTAAGCACTGCTCATTAACGCCGCCATTAGGTTGATTAGAAGACCAGGCCGTGTACTTGCCCCAGGTCTCTCCGTTCACCCAGACCCATCTTCCCTCTTTGGCGATGTCGTTTCCTCCTATCCATGTTTTATTCCCTGAGGCAGAGGTGAGCGAGTGGACAAAGTCATTCTCCTCTTTTGAATGAATGGTTGCCAGCTGGGAACTCAGGCTGTCGCAGTGCGCTTTGGCCGACCGCCATGTCGCTTTAGTCTCGACAAATTTGTAACAGCGGTTGTTGAACCACCTCCATCCGTCTGTCAGGTTGCAAGCTGGAGCTGTAAGGTGAAAGTTAAGTTAGTTCGGTGAGGAGATGTTACATAAAGAGAGAGGCCTATGACCCTTTTGGATTGTACAATGCTGTTATTGGCCAGGGATTCGCAAGCTTGCCACCGTTTCCTTTCTTCTCGTCCCGGTGACTAAATCAATAACCTAAATTAGACCGCTAAGCGATGGAACAATGATCTGCCATCAGACCAACTTGGCTTTGTTCATTTCGCGTTGTTTTGCGTGTTTTCTTTTTCATTTTACTCTTTCTTGCGTATTTCTAATTTCGACTTTGTTTAATGTCACTGTAAATAACTTGTAATCTGTCCATCTTCGTTCGTATTCCATTTTGTATTTTAAAAAGTGCATTTATCCTGTGGCGTCTAATCTTGGTGTTCGTGGCAGCGACGGCTACGGGCAGCCACACAGAAAGTGATGAATAGCTAAAAAGAGGAGTCGCCGTGGCCGATCCGGCACTATGTGAAGAGTTACAGGCGGGATATGCACTGTGACTTGCTGGGAAGATAACTAAGGTTCATTTTTCACAAAACGGTAGGGTGAGGCAATCCTCTGTCCCATACTAATCTCATCCAAAAGAAGAAACAAAGAAACAAATGAATTAATAAAAACTTTGTTGAACTTCTCGGAAAACCATGTTTTGCTGTTCCTTTTGCTGTTCCGACATTCTTCATTCCTTTAAAAGATTACAGGAAATGTTCAAGGTACGTTAAGAGGACCAATGTCTTTTTTCCGTGCCAATCTTTTCTGTTCATAGGATCAAGCCTTATCAAGGTCAGAACGCCCAAAACGTTTAAGTATAACATAATTGGCGATATATTTTCGTTAATAACGATGTCATTACAATAAGAAATGTAATACAAAAATAGCATAAAAGCCTACCTATGTTAATATCCTTTGCCCAACCAAACCAATGAAATATTGTGAGAGAACCAAGACTGCAGTGCCATTCAAAAACAAACAAGTTTCCTAAAACTACAGACTGAAATTTGACAAATTTCATAGTTTGCTTACTTTCGCAATGTTTTCCGGTATAAGCTCCTGATGCACAAAGGCATTTGTAGGAATCATCGTCGTAATTTGCAATACAGGAACCTCCGTTCTGACACGGTTTTTCCAAGCAAGGTGTCTGAAATAGTGTAAATAACAATTGTGAAAATTAAATCCATATCAAGTAATACAAAAACAAAATATTAAAAAAAAAACTTACGAAAAACAAACTAAGGTGAGTCGTAAATAATCTAAAACGCAAGAGTGATTTTCAGTTTTTTTTTTTTTTTTTTTTTTTTTTTTTTTTACTTTAACAAAAAGCCTGGGGGGAGGAGAAGGGACCCCCTCGGCCAGCTTCACTCGGCTCGCTTCGCTAGCGGCCTTTTCCTTCGCCATTTTCTTCGCCCTATCCGGCTACGGGAGCCTGTTCACAGGCTACTCCAGGCGCCTCTCATTAGTCGAACGCATCACGAGGTGCACTGGCAGCTTGGGACGAGTATACTGCGATCATGAGAGCAGTCCGTTATTATTCATAGGGATAGTAAATCGAGCGAACCACTAATATTCCTTCTCCATTGAAAGCTCTAATGTTGAGTACGTGGTTGTTTCCCAGCGCAGATTAAACAATGATAAATGATGATAGATGTGTTTATTCAGTCAGTGACACAAACATACTTGGATAAGAAAATCCGAGTTCTCCCAGCAGGATTCCAACCTTTGCACCTTGTAGTTCGACTGGATGCTCTACGTACCACTGAGCAACAGAAGATTCGTGGGATATAGTTAACTCACTAGGCTCATGTGATGATGTTTGTGTGTATTAGCAAATCTTTACTAACGATATTCGTTTTCGCTGACTAGTAAATTCCTTTCGAGTTTACCTTCACCTAAAATGGCAAATCGTACATTAATCCACGCGAAATTGCTTCAGTATGTCATGGTCGTGAAATTACTTATACCTACCGAGTGAAATTTTATTGACAATGTGGTTGGTACCTTTGTTAGAGAAAACTTTCTACACAACTTTAGTTCTCGTCTTTTGAATGAGGCACTTGCGACACTAACATTTGCGAATTTGCCGAAACTTATTTCTTCCAGTTGACCAATATTAAAAATGACTGTTTTCTTTTTAACGATAAATTTTCGCTTTCGCGTAGTCTCGTGGATAACATGGACATCAATTAATAACAAAGTCTGCTAACTTACCCATCTGGAGAGATGATGGGAAGATGCGTTTTCTCTGAAACTATGGGAAATGTTAAACATGTCAGCAGACAACAACTCGCACCAAAATATTCCTTTTTCGTCTGACGTAGAAGCTATATTCAGCGAAAAACACGTTGAGGTTGTCAGGCATTGTAATACGCAGTCGGTTAATTCAGGAACTTTAATTGTTCCTATCTTGTTCGGCACTGCCAGATAGTGAAACTTGTGTTCCACGAAATTGTCGAATTGAATCAACGTATCGGCAGATTCAAACCAAACCTCTTTCGCTTCGTTTAGGAAAGCAAAATGGTAGAATAAACACATATTAAAGACGGTAGAAAAAGACGGCATGATCTCAGTTGGCTTTTCTCTTTGCAATTGTACGCGGACAAGAAATCTGGCCAGGGTGCGTTTCGAGAACTGTTACTTTTCTCTTATTCTTCCTCTCTTTATCAATATTATCTAATGCATAATTGATGACGAATTGGCAGGGCGCCGGATGCGTTCTAATTGTGTTTGAGGAGGTTAATGAAAACTGGTGACTTCGGCGAACAAATGCTCACAACAATGACCCGGCTTATTTTTTAATATTCTGGTTGTAGGAAAAATTCACAACTCGCTATGACGCTATTAGCATAGGTTAGGTTGAGGCGGGAGGCAAAACTGCATGGAAAGAAATTTACAAAAATTACGTACAAACACAAGTATATATACTTGGCCCACATATAATATGGGTTTCATGAAACATTCCTCCCACGTATGCGGCGTATACTTAGCCTAACAAAAGGCAGAGTTTCAAAAAGGATATATGGCGATTGCCAAGAAAAAAGAGACTCCGAGAGAGGGTATCTATTAAAGAGCTGATTTCGGCACAATCATTCTCAGATAAAAGTATTTCAAAGTCTTATTGCGAAAAATTGAGCTGAAAAGAGAGCTGAAATTTTTTTTTGAGCGTATTTCTTTGCAATCGTAAAGACTTTTTTGTTGGAAACATTTCACCTCCAAATTGGAACTCAATAATTATTTTGGCTAGCTTTCCAAGACTGGCAAGAAAAGGCACATAAGCCGTTTCAATTTTATTTTCGTACCAGTCATTAACAATTCTGCCTCCCTGTTACCCTTTATGATATACAGTTTGAACAATTTCACCGGTGTTTATGTAAGAGACTCTTCATGATTGAACTATAAACGAGAAGGCGGGTTTATGGCAGCAAAATTATTTCTGATTATGTCAGAGATTGCAAGGTTACCGAAATTGTTTCAATCCCTCACAGGAATGCATTATACGATTACATCAGTAAGCTTCTAGCCTGGGGAGTTACATGAAATTTAAAATTTGAAATGTTTCTCGACTTTTAACTATTAATTTCTGCTCCAGGTTAATACCAGCTAGTAAGTAAATATAACACAAAGCACATAAGTGTGTGTTGGAAACATTTCACCTCCAAATTGGAACTCAATAATTATTTTGGCTAGCTTTCCAAGACTGGCAAGAAAAGGCACATAAGCCGTTTTAGTTTTTTTTTTTTTGTACCAGTCATTAACAATTCTGCCTTCCTGTTACCCTATATGATATACAGTTTGAACAATTTCACCGGTGTTAATATAAGAGCCTCTTCGTGATTGAACTATAAACGAGAAGGCGGGTTTATGGCAGCAAAATTATTTCTGATTATGTCAGAGATTAAAAGGTTACCGGATTTGTTTCAATCCCTCAGCAATGCATTATACGATTACATCAGTAAGCTTCTAGCCTGGGGAGTTACATGAAATTTAAAATTTGAAATGTTTCTCGACTATTAACTATTAATTTCTGCTCCAGGTTAATGCCAGCTAGTGTTGGCCCATTGCTTGTACTCAGACCCTTTCTGAGGGAAACTTCATCGTATCCGGGCTACCCAGAACCGGTAATTGCGGTTGTCATTGTAGAAATCCCTCGTGGTCGATCGCGACTGAGGAATAAAGACTGTGTTGTGTTCATTGAGTTATCAGTAAGGCGTATGTCGTCGACCCCGGCCAATTAATAACATGGTGTCAGAATAGTGAGATCGGCCCGACAAATCGACAAAGGAAACATTCACGGAGGTTAAACGCACACCAAACGATACCATCGCAGACAACTCGTCAAACAAAGATGGCGAACCTCAAACGACCTGAATTGAAACTCGGCGGGAATATACCCGAAAATTTCAAGAACTTTGAAGTTAGATTTCACGATTACTGCAACCAAGCAGACTACAGAAACCTGGCGAAAAACCCGGTCACGGAGAGAGCGGATTATTACAAGAAAGCTTTGCTAGAAATATCGCCGTTACGATCGGCAATGCCAGACGAAGCTTTGCAGGTGATCCGCTACACCATTGAACTGCAGATCCCAGCTGATGATAGGGGAAAACCATGGGGTCTGGATGGACAAGTTACGACTTCATTACACTGGATCTATCGGAAGCCCTCTGCTGGCAGACAGATTCAAATTCTGGCACGCTCAACAAAGCCCACATGAATCCGTTCAAGAATGGGAGGTTAAAGTCAGACAGGCAGGCAGCCTTGCTCCTACAACACGTCGACAGACGAAATGTGCCGCGATAAATTCGTGTTTGGGCTACACGATGACACAATGAGAGCTGAGTTACTGAAAACGCACTTAAAGTCGGATGGAACGCCCAAGAGCATGCAAGACGTCGTAGCCGAAGCCAAGGCCCATGAGTCGGCTCAGAAAGCGAACAAACTCATTACAGACGCCACAAAAGGAATTGAAGAACAAGTGAACTGGACTAGCCACAAACAAATGAAATAAAAGCGGGAGCCCGGAACCTGTTTTTGGTGCGGGGACCGACGAGCACCCCACTCCTGGAAAACATGCCCTGCCAATGACAAAACGTGCACAAAGTGTGGGATTAACGACCACTTCTCCAGAGTTTGTCTTGAAACAGGGCCCTCCCCCCAACAAGCACAACCGCGGAAAACTACCCAATGGCAACCTCAGGGCAGAGGCCGCGGCGACAGAACCCCTCGTGATCGGCCCCAACCGGTACCCCCCACAAACAGAACGTACATCTGCTACACACCGCCAATGATCACCTCATTGTAGAATACTACACTGATGACTACCAAGAACAGTGCTACTCCCTGGAAACACGGCAACTACACAGTGTCCGCACAGACGCCGCAAAGAAAAAGCACTTTGTTACCCTGCCAATATCTGCAACTGGGAACAAATTCATCCCAATGACATTTCAGATAGACACCGCCGCCACCTGCAATACCCTGTCTGAAAACACCCTTCTCAGGCTGATGCCAAAAATGAAGCTAACAAAGTCACCTTACCTCCTCCACCCCTACGACAACGCCCAGCCACTGAAACCATTGGGGCAGATCGACCTCCTATGCGAACGAAACAGAAGATACGAAACACTCACATTCCAGGTAATCCCTCGAGACGTCATGTTGGCCAAACCAGCCCTTCTCTCTGGGTCCGACTGTGAGACGCTGGGGCTCATCATCATCAAAGCAGACGAACTATTTTCCCTCATAACAGCAGTAACAGAATCCACAGGAAAGAGAGCCCCCCCCCCCCCCCCCCTACCAAGCCAGCTCGTCACATACCAGCCAAGCCTCAGGCAGCCCAACAGCGAACACCCACGGCACACCCAAGGAAGCCACAGGCTGCCATCTGGACCACCCCAACCAGGACAAACAGTGCGGGGAACCCACAACGCCCTCACCCTCAAAACCCATAATGATCCCTTCTAAAAGACGTCTGGCCGCACCTGGGGAGCTCACAAAAGAGAACGTACTACAACAGTATCCTGAGAATTTTGAAGGCCTTGGCTACTTGGGACCCCCAGTTCACTTTGAAGTAAAAGCCGACGTCTCACCAGTACAGATGCCTATCCATTGAGTTCCAGTAGCCAAACGTATCAAAGAAAAGGAATCCCTTGACAGATACGCTGCAGCCGGCATCATAAAGAGAGTAGAGGAACCGACCTCATGGTGCTCCAACGAGGTCATTAAAGAGACACCAAAGAAAACAGGGCTTTGCATTGACCCCAGTCAAACAATTAACAAGGGCATTCTGCGACCAGTATACCAGATGCCAACACTGTCTGAGCAACTTCACCAACTCTGCCATGCCAAATGCTTCTCACTAGTCGATGTTAGAGAAGGCTTCCTACACGTACCTCTTGATGAAGCATCGTCACTCATGACAACAATGCATACATCCTACGGGAGATACCGATGGCTACGGCTGCCATTTGGTGTCTCAAGTGCCCCTGCGGAATTTCAGAAACGCCTGATGTCAGCTCTAGAGGGCCCTGAAGGCATCCTGTGTATGGCAGATGATCATGACATCCTTGTCTTTGGAGAAGGTTCAAACTACCAAGAAGCCGAGCAAGGCCATGACCGCCGGTTTGTTGCCCTTATGGAGCGCTGCTCAAACAAGAACATAAAACTAAACCAGAACAAACTACAGTTCAAACTGAAACAAGTCAAATTCATGGGCAACATCATAACTGACCAAGGAACGCAAGAAGACCCAGACAAGATAGCAGCAATCACGACAATGGCCCCACCCCAAAACAAAGCAGGCGTACAGAGATTCGTGGGGATGGCCAACTACCTCTCACACTGTTGCCCCAACCTCAGCAACACTATCAGGCCTCTCACCCAACTCACCCAGTCAGATACCCCCTTTATGTGGGCACAAGCACAAGATGACGCATTTCAGAAAGCTAAACACCTCAGTTCCACTGCACCAGTGCTCCAATACTATGACCTCAACAAACCGGTGACACTTCAAGTTGATGCAAGTGAGGTTGGCGCGGGCGCTGCCCTCCTCCAGCCGAATAGTAAAGGACGCCTCCAACCTGTAGCATACACATCAAACAGCCTCAACGCCACCGAACAACGATACTCACAAATAGAGAAAGAGTGCTTAGCCATTTGCAACGCATTCAGAAAATTCGACCACTGGCTGTATGGAAAATCAGACAAAGAGGTCCACAACGACCATCAGCCACTTGAGACCATCTGCAAAAAGCCCCAGCACAAAGCACCAGCGCGGTTACAGAAAATGCTCATGCGACTGCAGAGATACCGCTTCACCATTAAATACAACCAGGGAATCTCACTCCACTCGGCTGACACCCTTTCGAGAGCCGCACTGCCTACCCCAGTATACGCCCGCGTCACAGGTTTCGAAGTCTTCAGGGCTGAACTCACAGAGGACTCAGGCACACACAACCCACGTCTGACAGAAACCACCGAATCTCGCTTACGCGATGAGACCAAAAAAGGATGAACACCTCTCCAAACTAATGACCACAATCGTTCAAGGCTGGCCGGATAGCAGAAACCAGGTTCCACAACCACTACGGCCATACTGGCCTTACCGGGATGAGCTAACGATCGACAATGGCCTTATCTACAAAGGAGCACAAGTGATGATACCACAATCCATGCAAGCTGAGATGCTGCTCAAAAACCATGCAAACTACTTTGGTCCTGAGTCAAATATACGCATGACACAGGAAGTATTATTCTGGCCGGGGATGCGACAAGCAGTCTTTGATATGTGCAACAACTGTAGTACCTGTGCACAGTATGGCTCGACGTCAACAAAAGAACCTTTGAGATCGCTCCCGATCCCAACACTACCACGGCAGATCATAAGCCAAGACATCTTCATACACAGACAGAAAGCCTACCTCGTAACAGTATGCCACTTCTCTGATTGGATTGAAGTGAATGAACTTGATGACATCTTAGCCACAACAGTTATCAGCAAAACCAAAGCTCGCTTTGCCGGGTTCGGCTTTCCCCGTATCTGTCACACAGACAACGGTCCGCAATTTGTCAGCAAGGACTACATGGACTTTGCTTCTCAATATGGATTCACACATACCACCTCCAGCCCCTACCATTCCCAAGGCAACGGTCGAGCGGAAGCGGCAGTGAAAGTGTCGGAGTCCATGCTAAAGAAATCAGATGACTTCCAAATCGCCTTGCTTAACTATAGGAACACATCCCAAAAAGGCCACACTTACTCTCCTGCTGAACGTATGGTGAGCCGTCGGACACGAACATCACTCCCAACGGCTGACCACCTTTTGGAACCAATGTCGATCAACCGCGACACCATATCAACAGATATCAAGGCAAAACGCAACGCCAGTAAAGCCTACTACGACAAGACTGCCAGCCCAGAGCACAATGCTATCAACATTGGTGAATTTGTGTATGCACGTCCGCCGACTAGTAAACCAGGCACCCCATGGGCATATGGCCGTGTAACTGAAGAACGCCATTCCAGGTCATACACCATAAAAACGCCAAGCAGCTCCATTCGAAGAAATCGGATACACATCAGGCGTGCAGCGCCTCCCCCTCCTACATCACCCTACACTTCACCTACACTCCTGCTTACAACGGGACACAACTTGGCGCCTCCCTTCCATCCCCAAGGATCACTGCTGACCACGCCCATTGTCCAACCTCCACAGCAGCTACTACCCAAGTTAGAAACAATTAATAGTGGCCCGGGTCTCGACATATCCCCCCCCCCCCCCCCGCCCCACCACCAAAACAAGAAGCAAGCACACCTGACATGGGTACTAGTGAGCTGTCCACTAACACACCCCAGGATCAGGTCAGGGATCACCATCCCGACGTGGGGACACGCACAAGACTCATCAAACCACCAACTAGGTTTAAACACTATGAACTCAAGTAATGCTCGCTATTAAAATTTGGGCTACACAGTAACCTTTCTAATAGCAGTCACAACCGACTCCAATAGCAGTCACAACCGACTAGAAATGCTGTGCCCCTTAGAACTATCCCGTTTATTTTTCCTTTTCTTTTCAAAGAGGGGGGGAGGGGGGGTATGTTGGCCCATTGCTTGTACTCAGACCCTCTCTGAGGGAAACTTCATCCGGGCTACCCAGAACCCGCAGTTGCGGTTGTCATTGTAGAAATCCCTCGTGGTCGATCGCGGCTGAGGAATAAAGACTGTGTTGTGTTCATTGAGTTATCAGTAGTGCGTGTGTCGTCGACCCCGGCCAACACTAGTAAGTAAATATAACACTGAGCACATAAGTTTGTGGGTTTTTTTTTTTTAATTAACGGGTATCTCAGGAACAGTGCTGTGGGGTTTTTAGCTGAAAATCAGTAACTGTGTTTGGAAGCAAACCAAACTGTCAGCCCTGCAATCAATTTGGTTTATTTACACATTAAGTGACATCTGGCACGTGCATTTCTTCTGCAAGAGAACAACAAAACAACAAAACGTATGCAGGAAGGTTTATTTGTGCGTCGTGCGGTCCCCTGCGTTCTAAAGTTTCGTTGAGTTTGTAAGGTCAACCGCAACAAAATAAAAGCACCGAATCCTGTGGTAAAAGATCTCATCAGCAATGAATTGTACTGAGATCAAAAAATTGATTTCAATATTGTGAAACGGGAACGGTCTTTCTTCTTCAGGTATTAATAACCCTAAGGCAAAAGGCCTTACAATTTAAAACAAGAGACGATGCAGTTAGATACCATCATAACAAGCTTGAGCAAAATAACTAAAGTAAGAAAAACAAAAACGTTTTTGCTGAAGCTAATTTAAAAAATCACTGAAATTGTATATTCAAAACCAATTATCTTAAATTAGTATCAGAAATAGTTCATTATCCGTCTTGCTGCCTCATTAGCATTAAGGTATGGAAAAGTCCTCCCTGTCGAGTGAACGACAGAGAAAAGCCCGAAGTGCCAAAGAGGCAACACGAGGGCGGGGGTGAGGGGCGAGTTTTATTCCTCATGCCTTGTAAATTTAACTTAACACAGATGCATATCATTAAGTTCTTTATATAATGCCAATGGCGTCATCGCGACGGATCATAAATATTCAATGAGGTTTGAATAGTTCATCATCCCTCTTGCTGCCTCATTAGCATTAAGGTATGGAAAAGTCCTGCCTGTCTCTCCCGATTAGGGAAGCCCTCCTAAAGCGACTCCCCTGCCAAAACCCCAATCCCCAATCTCCACCCCAATCCTCAATCTCTACCCCAATCCTCAATCGCCACCCCAACCCTCAATCTCTACCCCAATCCTCAATCGCCACCCCAATCCTCAATCTCTACCCCAATCCTCAATCGCCACCCCAATCCTCAATCTCTACCCCAATCCTCACCCCCAAAACTATACACCCCAACACCTTAAAATGCGCAAGCCACACAAACGAGCCTGAACGGAAACACCTTTATTAGTCGTGCAAAATTCTTTAAACGCGCGCTCGGGTGAAACCAAGCACCTCGTTTTGTTTACGTTAATTGCCCGTTAAGTCCAGTGGCATTGTAGATAACAAATCCCCCGCACCGCCCGAACCAAACACCTGATTCAGCTTAATATAATGACGGGCCATAGAGGAAGTCTTCCAACCCACATGGTCCATGACAATCTGGATGTCTGCTCCCGCCATCGCTAAGGATATGCCGCACCCATTGCGCAGTCCATGTAAGGTTACCTTCCGGTTACCAAACACATGCGGAAGTCTTTCTACATAAAAGCTAAACCGGCCCTGCGCCGCCGACGAATCAAATGGTACCGGCTGAACACATCCTTGGAGGGATAGGGGTCGAAAAAAATAACCTTAACGAATTCGAATTTTCATAATATCACATAAAGGGACGTAAGTCTCAATTGCTGTGACAGGGCAGAGAGACACATACAAACAGTAGGGCCTTAAAAAAAATAGATTAGACGTCCCATCCCTCAGCGAGTCAGTCAGGACATGGTTAAAGAGCAGACCCTCCTTATTTGGGAAGTACAACATTTCTTCAGTTTTAAACTTCCCGAGATCACCCGCCCGATCAACCGCAAAAAAAAACGTTTTGAAATAAGCCTGATCCTAGCAAAAACTTTCATCTCCTTAGATGAGAGATTACCAGCCATTAGACGGTTAACAATATAACAAGTTAAAGCCAACAAATCTGCAATGCATGAAAAAGGGTTGAGCCTGAGTAGGGGTAATCCTAGCCCGTGACTGTTCCTCCCGAATCATGGACAGATATTCTTTGACTGTTTTCGAGGCTGCTGGGTTGCCCACTCCAGGGATCGGAGAATCATCGGAGCCTTTGCCATACAAGCAAAATATAGAACGGAGTTTTCCTATTAGAGAATCGACCGTGCCGTAGGCTAATCGTTTGGGACAAAAACACTAGGAATTCCCCTTCTGTCTGGAAAAACGACAACCTTCCTGATAGACTTTCGTTTTCCCAAAGTTATCCTCCCAAATAAGGAAGTTCACAATTACGCCCGGAGTTGCCGATTGGATATCGAATGGAGGGACAAGGCCCGCCAAAAAACCCGTGAGTTCCTTTTCCAAAGCTGACTTCTGCCTTCCATACGGGTTGGCCCGCCTCCGACCTAATAAATCCGACTTTCTCGCTTTAATGTCCTGAATGTTAATAGGCGCCTTCACGGAGAGTGTCGTTGTTGTTTTGCAATACATTATTTCGTATCCACAGCGCTGACAGAACTTGAAACTCTCGTCATTTGAATAAGCGCACAGGGTGCAACCCACTGATGGAAGGTAAAGCTTCGGGACAAAAGGCAGCGCCTAGAAGGAAACCCACAAATTAAAATCTATCAACACGAAAAACCCACAAGTCAAATGGAAAACTGGTCGGCCTAAAACCATGCTTCGAGGTCACACCTCTGGACGACATGGCCACAATGGTCGGCCACCAAGTCGAGCGAGGGGAAAAACCAGGAACCCCCACAGTTGCGATTGCCTTCTGGGATTGAAGGAAACAAAGCAGAGCCTGAATAAACGTAAACGGGGGAAAACAATATGCGTTTGTCTTCAAACCATCACTGTTGAGGAGGTCCTGGCTGAAAACATCCACGCCCGCGGAAGCCGGAGTGAGATAAGGAGTAAAATGAGGTAAAGGCTTGCTGTCTTGATCACATTGGACATTCCAATTAAGCGACATCAAGTCGAGGTTGTGACCACGAGCGCCACCAAACAGCTCCTGAACCCTATCCCAAGCTTTGGGAGCCAGCATGGAGTCCGAAGCAGTCAATTTCCGAGAGAAAGCATCCGCCGGGTTGCAATCCGAAGGAACGTAGGTAATGATAATGGTAATGCATTTATATATATTCAAATGCGATTTACATAAGCATATGTCCATTAGCGACCTCATCCTATCCACCCAACCCATGAAATCATGAAACAGCACAAAGACCAGACCAGCACACCGGGAACTCCATGCCCTACTCTTTGCGATTAGTGTCTGGGTTCTTTAACGTCCCACAGGGTGTACGTCATAGTTAATTAGAGGTTCCTTTCCTGAGTCAGGTGGAAGATCCTTTTCGTGACCGCATTCATATTCCGTGTACGACCTCCACGGCCCATCCAAGTGTGCTTGACCGCCAGATTGTCCACCTGGAAGTTAAATCGACAATCACGAACATCTTCAGGCAGGGCCTCCAAGAACTTAGCCACCGCCCAGAACTCCTTCACATTGATACTTTCCGAGGCAATGTGATCTCCCAACACAAAGTCTGTAGGTTGACGGTGAATGACACCTGCTTATCTTGAAAGTGACGCGTCAGTCGAAATTGTTACCGCGACGTGACTCTCCGTTCTCCACAGGACATGACCAGTCCAGTCGTAACAGGAATCGCCAAAAAGCGATCTCCTCGCTAAGCGAAGAAGACATTCTCACCGCCCCCGCTGACGATGCCGATCCCAACGCTGCTGCCATTTCGCGTATGATAAACTTCGCACCCGGAAAAGCCAAAGAAAATAGACAGCCTTCCTCATGAACCTTTGCAGCGTCGTAAGAGGGACTGTAGGACCCCGTTTAAAATCTCCTCTCTTAACAGGAATCTGGAATTCGGGAATCTGGAAAGCCTGTAAAGACGAGTTAACCTCCATTCCCAAGTGTGTGATGCAATTCACGGGCACCAACACACATTTCTTGAGTCCTAAAAAATATCCCAAATGGACTAGAAGCCTACACACAATAAATAGGGCGGCCTCGGCAGACTCCCTGATGAAAAGAACACAACTCTTCGAAATAGGCTTAGACCAATAACCCTTGTTAGCGAAAAGTTCACTATTTAAGCGATCGTCTATATAGAGGGAGCAAGCAATCTCCACACTCCTGAAGTAATTTGTTGCCGCCAAACCTATTATCTGGTAGACAAAAGGCGAGTTCTTCCAGCCAAACGGGAGAGTTGCGCAAACTAGTCAACAGTCCCGCCATCTAATTCCAAAACACTGCATATATTCTTCCGTTAGGAAGACATGTTCATAACTTGACTTGAGTAACTGCGCAGACTCGGTCACCTCCTCTGAGCTTGGGGTCCCATCGAGGAGCACCCACTCAATAAAACGAAACTTGGCATCCCGACAAGCCGAGGTCGGGTCGAATTGCTGTTCCTGCCTATGCCTTTTAACCATGGCCTGCAACAAGGTTAAAAGGGAAAAAAGGAATGCCAAATCAGTAGCCAGTTACCCCTAGATGGAAACCCAAGCCCGGAAGAAATGACCCATCAGCCGAGAAATCGTGGCTACACAAGGGAATGTCTTATAAGACAATACGCCTGCTGGGGTCATCCCATCGATTAAGGTTGGTGGAAAACAATCAAAAAACGTGTCGTAACTTCCCTTACTGTGTTTAAAAAAAATCCATTGAGAGCCTTCATGACTGCGCCGTAAGAATGAGTGAGTTTGTGAACGTGACTGTGCGCAAGACCGTTACACCTTAACATAACACTTTAACATGTCAAGTTTGCCTGTTTATTACAAAATTGCCATACAAATTAAATGTCACACGATCTAACGGCTTTTTGGTTCAGACCTGCTAGAAATGCAGTACACTAAGCCACATTCTCTCTCTTTACGCTAGAACCCGGAGAGGACTGCACCAATGGGCAGAAGCTAACCATATAGCCGAATCTTCCACATGAGAAGCATTTCACGTTGAAAACCCTCCTCCCCTTTCCTCCTCTCGGATAACGAGAGGTGCGCACCCTTCCAAGCTTTCGACCATATTTCGGTTGATTTGCCGCCTTCATTGCCTTCTCGATGACTCTTGCAACGTCTGCTTTTTGTTTTGACGCTACTAACTTCACCAGAACACTCTGCAACGCCTTGTTCCCGACAAAGGAGTGGCATTGGCGGAGAATAATCGAGTACTTCTCAGACTCAGGGTCGTTCTTTTCCTTCGCCACAGTCACGAGGTGCTCCAAGGCCGCCAGCGAGGCATACGGGTCAAATAGCTCTGCAGGTTTCGCAATAAGGGATTGCAGACTTTCCAATGCGGTTTTGACTATTTGAGCATTTGCCGACTGTTTCAGTTCCTCTAATTCCCTTTTCAACTGTAACAATTGCTCATTCATCTGGGAAGAACAGAAACAGACACATCAGCCTTAAAGATCTGCGGCCACACTGCCTGACAACGCTAAAGGGCACCCATCCTCAGCTTAGTGAGGACGAGGCCACACAAAACTTTGATATTGTCAATTCACACCATCAGGTGCTCACCCCCTGAGTGAGCACAAAGCCATAACCCCTCGGTGAGCACACAGCCACACCACTCTGGGTGGACACACAGACACACCCCCCTGGATGGACACACAGTCACACCCCCCTGGATGGACACACAGTCACAGCCTCCTGGATGGGCACACAGCCACACCCTCTGGATGGACAAACAGTCACACCCCCCTGGATGGACACACAGTCACACCCTCCTGGATAGACACACGATCACACCCCTCCCCCTGGATTTACATACAGTCACACCCGCTGGGTGGGCACACAGCCACACCCCCCTGGGTGGGCACACAGTCTCACCTAAAACCAGAAACCTCCACCGAGGCAGGAATATTCGATGCATTTTCAGCGTTCGGCTGCAGAACCTGAGCTATCTCTACAACTTCTTTGTTGCTGACTTGGAAAGGACGCGACTGTTCAAACATATCGAGGCGAGTTTTATTCTTCGTGCCTTGTAAACTTAACTGACGCAGATGCATATCATTAAGTTCTTTATATAATGCCAATGACGTCATCGCAAGGAAGGGATCATAAATATTCATTGAGGTTTGAATAGCAAAAAGATATAAGCTTGGATTGTCTTGTTAATTTAATGATAAGTATTCCATCCTTTTCTTGACGCCCACTACTGTGTAATATTATTTTCGAGTTGGTTGGAGGGACATCAGTGCAAGGCATCAGTGCAAGTCGTACAAGCATTTGACAAGCAACTTGATACCCTTGTATCCATTTTAAGGATATACGTATTTTGATTGTGTTCCATTTATATGCTTCAGTAAGTATAAATAGACCGTATTCGTATTCTCGGTATTGAACTGGAACTAGCTTGCACACGAGGCTTATGCAAGGAAATCTTTTCACATGCAAACAGTTCCTGATATATTCCCCCGCAAGAGCCTCCATTGCAAGCTCGATCCAGTTTAATACCGAGAATACGAATATGGTCTATTGTCTACAATACTTATAGCGAATTTTTGCGAACCTTGCTCGTTTCGTCTTGTTAACATTTTGATTCAAAAAATTATTTACGTTTTATTGTGCATTTTATCTATATATATACCTACCTCCCCATAACGGCCACCTCTCCACAACGACCACTTTCTTCTGTCCCCAAGGTGGCTGCTGTGGAGAGGTTCAGCTGTATTCAAGGTTTCAGAATCAAGTGTAGTCTTGATAAAACGACCTCCTGGGGCCGGTTGTTCGAAAGCCGATTAACGCTAATCCCCGATTAAAAGTTAACCGAGGTGTCCAGCTCGCTCGTTAAAAATGTTTTTAAAATCTAATTTAAGCTAGTGGTAAAGAAAATTCAACGTCAAAACTGAGGGACAAAAATATTTTTGAAAAATCTTTTTTGTTCAGTAATTAAACTTGAATCAAAGTTCTCATTAATCTAGGATTAGGTTAATCGGGCTTTGGACAACTGGGCCCTAAAGGTTAGACTGTGGTCGTGATCAGTTGACTCTTTGGCCAGCAGTGGGTCGCCAGGAGATCGATCGAGAGACTAGAACCGTTAAGTTAAAAGTTTTCTCAAAAGCATATGAAATCCCTTTTACAATTTTTGCTGGTGTAATTCATGTTTAATAGAGAAGTAAAGGTATTAAAGCTCTCTTAACCATACCATTAAATTCAATGAAATATTAGGCCTGGCTTAGGCTAACGTAAACAGTACTAAACTTAGATTTAAATGACTTAAACGTTAACTCAAACTTATTTAACCTAAGTTTAAGACATGATTAATCCAAGTTTAAGAATACTTTTAAAAATGAGTTTGTCCAGCGCCTGGATATATTTCCTCCACCCACTACGTTCCCCCTCGCAACTGCGCACGTACGCTTGACCATTTAATCATGCATGTTAATAAAATGTCCGTGTCCGTAGGATGTTTTTCATGAGGCTGCTACATGACACAGACATAAAATGCTAAAACCTATTGAAAACGAAAGTATTTGACCAGAGAACATTGATTCCCACACTGTTATAAAACCTTATTGTCCTCTGAGATTACACCAGGGGCCGGTTCCTGGAAGGAGGAATAAATTAAACCAGGTATAACAATTATTCCAGGGATAAATCTGCTATTCCAGGAATAACTATACCAGGAATAAAAATGGGTTCCCGGAAGCACTATTTATTCTTGGAATAGCTATTCCAGGGATAAGTTTGCTATTCTAGGAATAAATCTTCCAGCAAAGGGGATTTCCACGTGACAAACAGGTTTGGCGGGAAATTGAGTGCAGCGCGCGCGGGCTGCCTGTGGATAAAGCACTGTAAAGGGAGTGAAGGACGAACTTTTTCTGTATCTGTGTAAACATAGATCCGGAAGAGGATACCAGTTTTTTTCAATTGAGTTCAATAAACACACAAACAGTTCAAAAACCACACATCAGCTCATTGACAGTAGACCTCAATTGTAAGAATAACAACTGAGTATACGTGAACTGTTTTTTTTTTTAATTTCATAGGGAAATGTAGGAAGAGAGGAGGGGGGAGGGGAGGCTTTCGGGGTCAATGAAAAATTAAAAGTTCAATAACCACACCATCAGTTCAATAAACACACACCAGTTCAGTGACAGCAAAACTCAGTTGTAAAAACAACTATAGAAGAACTGTAGAACTATACAAGAAGTGTTTTTTAATTAATTAGGACAAGTAGGAGGACAATGGAGAGGATTTTACGGGGGCGAGGTCCATATTTAGGGCAGGCAGAAAGTACAAATAAACGAAATAGTATCTATATATTCACAAATAATGGTAACAGGCCTCCACGGACGCATTTAAAAATCCATTATCCATTTATCCATTGCTTGTCATTGTAATCATGTTTAGCATCAGTTGTCTAATAATATAACTTTTTCTTGTACTTAGCTGCTCTTCCTGTTCTTTTGTCTTGCTTGTGCGTCAGATCAATGGAGGAACAACTGAACAAACCCGAAGCGCAAACGAACGAACAAGCGGAAACCCAAGAGAGCGAACGGATAGGGGAATGACCAAACGGTCCACTGAGCGCTCGCCGGCGAAAACGAGCGAACGAGAAAGCAATTGAACGAACCCGCGAACTGAAGTAGATAAACAGCTGAACGACCGAGCGGACAGCTCTTTTGTTTGCACGATTCATAAGCGTTTATAAGGATTGATTTTCTGATATCCTAATGCAAACTTAAAAGCGTTTAACTTTTCGGAACGAGTGAGAAGCGATGTAGCTTAAGCTCTAATTACTTTAATGTTAAGTAAATATTGAAAATCTTGACGAAGAAGGCCTGTTTGATTACTAACAGTTTTCCTGTCCTCATCCAGCCAAACAATGAACATGTGTTGACGGCGTACTAGAGCCTGTGATACTGCAGTTATGCATCGTGAGACCGTGGATTTTGGTAGCCCGAATGTATCGCCGGTTACCTCTAAAAAACTTCCAGATGCAAAGAAACGTAAGGCTACAAGAACTTGAATATGTGGCGAAAGTGCAGCGTGATTACGAGCGGTGTTTCTCGCCAGATCATCGGACAACAATTCGGCAAGGTAATTTACGGAGTCTCTACCAAAACGTGATCTTGACTTGACGTCTTTCTCGCTTAAGTATTCATCTAAATGTGCATTGAAAAGCCTAAAACGCCGCGGTCTGGCTCGTCTTGCACCAAACAACAACATGTCGGCCATCTTGTTCTTGCAGATTTATCCCTGGAATAGCGATTTATTACCAGCTCGCGAGGTGTAATAAATTTATCCCAGATTTATTCCCTGAATAGTGCTATTCCTTCTTCCAGGAACAGAATTTATTCCGGGGATAAAGTTATTCCTGGAATAAGACACATTTATCCCTGGAATAGAGTTATTACACCTTTCAGGAACCGGCCCCAGGCTTTTTAGGCATAATAAATATATTATAAGGCGTATCGTTCACTGCTTTATGAGTGGAAAATATGTGGATGTTTCCCCGCATAACTTGAGAGTGAACCTCGAGACATCAATTAAGCAACTGTCTGTTACTTAGATTATGGAAACTGTAGCATTTTGTTACAACCTTCTCATAGTCTTAGAAAATATTTGCAGGCATTTCGCCAATTTTGAAAACTTATAATGAAAATCACCCACTTTCCATAGCTCCTCACTGTCACAGAACAAAATGAGCCCTGAGATTAATTCAGACTTCGTTTTTTACAAACAAAAAAGTACGATCGACTGCACCGGGAATCGTTCCATTTACCACTGGTATGATACATCATTAAGCACTGCTCATTAGCGCCTCCATTTGGTTCACCAGAAGACCAGGCCGTGTACTTGCCCCAGGTCTCTCCGTTCACCCAGACCCAGCTTCTGTCCGCGGCGATGTCGTTTCCTCCTATCCATGTTACATCCCCTGAGGCAGAGGTGAGTAAGTGGACAAAGTCATTCTCCTCTTTTGAATGAATGGTTGCCAGCTGGGAACTCAGGCTGTCGCAGTGCGCTTTGGCCAACTGCCATGTCGCTCTAGTCTGGAAAAATTTGTAACAGCGGTTGTTGAACCACCTCCATCCGTCTGTCAGGTTGCAAACTGGAACTGTAAGGTGAAAGTTAAGTCAGCCTGGTGAGGAAATGTTACAGAAAGAGAGAGGCCTATGACCCTTTTGGATTGTATAATGTTGTCATTAGGATTTGCATTGTAATTGTAATTGTAATTTGCAATAGCTATTGTCAAGAGAGGATCCTCTCTTGCTGTTGTGTATTAAGTGTCAAGAGAGTAATTTGTAATGAGTCTAATAAATCTACTTGTTGTTGTTGCAAACTCGCCCCGGTTTCCTTTCTCCTCGTCCCAGTGACTAAATAAATCAGCTAATCAGGCCACCTCTTAATAGCGATGCAACACATGTGCCATCAGACCAATATTGGCTTGATTTCACCTTCATTTATAAAGAGTTGTTTTAAGAGGGAAAAATCTGATTTGTACACACCACCAGAAAGTCGTCCACCACACTAATGCATTTCGGGTCATCAGCAGACTTTTTCGTTGTACTCTATTAATTATTCGCCTCAAAATTTAATTTTTAATCATCTTAAAATCTAACCTTTCTCAAAATCGATCCCCCAAATCAATCAATTTTCTCCCTTGTCGCCTTTATAAACACCTTTAAAATCTCTCAAAAGTACCGAAAAATTGATGAGGGCCTGAGCTATAAACAAATTTAGATATCTTCTATTGCTTTGAAAAACACCTTGAAGAGAACATGATAAACTAAGATTAAATGTTGAATACTTACAAAATCATAGCATTTAACAAGAATTTTAAATCTCAATTCCTTTTGGGGCTATATTGGGGATACAAATATATAGCGCTCCAGTCCTTAAGGGTGGGGCGAACGGGAGCTGTAGCACCCCCACCCTCTACTCCCAAACGCAGGAAGAAACTCCACGTCTAGAGTTATTTTGACTTTTCAAAAATTACTGCTTAATTAAGGAATGAAATAGTGGCGGAAAATGTGGAGAGAGGGATTACTGAAAAGCCGCTACCAGATAATGATTTTCATAAACAGAAAGCAATGAATAGCTTTAAAGAAGAGTAACCGTGGCCGATTATGTGAAGAATTGCACACGGCATACGCACTGTGATTTGCTGGGTCAGATAGAGGCAATCATCTTTTCCAAACTAATCTCATCCAGAAAAAGAAAGAAGCAAACAAATAAATGAAGAAAAATTGTGTTGAACTTTCCGGAGGACCGTGTTTTGTTGTGCCTTTTGCTGTTCCGACATTCTTCATTCCTTTAGAAGCTTAGCCAAGGAAACTGTTCAAGGTACGTTAAGAGGAACATAATTTGCGATATTTTTTCATTAATAACGATGTCATTACAATAAGAAATGTAATACAAAAATAGCATAAAAGCCTAGCTATGTTAATATTCTTTGGCCAACCAAACCAATGCAATATTGTGAGAAGCAAGACAGCAGTGCCATTCGAAAACAAACAAGTTTCCTAAAACTACAGACTGAAATTTGACAAATTTCATAGTTTGCTTACTTTCGCAGTGTTTTCCGCTATAAGCTCCTGATGCACAAAGGCATTTGTAGGAATCATCGTCGTAATTCGCAATACAGGAACCTCCGTTCTGGCATGGTTTTCCAAAGCAAGGAGTCTGAAAAAGTGAGAATAACGAATGTGAAACTTAAATCCACATCAAGTAATACAAAAACAAAATATGTAAAAGACTTGCTAAAAACAAGGTAAGATGCGTCGTAAATAATCTAAAGCGCAACAGAGCGGTTTTCATTTTAGATGTCGAAATCAATTTCGTATGTTTGCTACGGTCCTTGTATTGATTCTCAACCAATAAGAAGGCAAATGCAGCCTTTTTTCCGACTGGCCTCACCGAGCTTCACCCGACCGAAGGCTTGCGACTGAACTTTATAGTGCGAAATCCTGCCTCTTCTGCAGACGGGACAAGAAGTCGAATGCACCACGAGCGAGCTGCACTGGCAGCTTGGGTCGTAGACTGCGATCATGCGAGCAGTCCGTTGTTATAGGCGAATCCTTGTTTACACCTTTTGCCACATAAACATATGCTTATCACTATCTGATGATGCTAATAAAATGAAAACTCTGAATATTAAAAGGGCATAACAGTTTCAGTTTTCTCTGAAAATTTGAGCCCAATACATCGAATGGTTTCGGAGAATTTCTCTTCTAAAAACTCGTAATTTTAGAGGGAATGTACGGCTCATTAACTTTTTTGCCACCCAGCAATTTCGCAATTTTTGATGGATGATTTTTCTTCAATATTGCTTGCAAAGAGCTGAAAATTGCACAAATTGCTCAACTTAATCAGCTCTTTCAACTTTTGCATTTAGTTCAAATATACGGCCACGGCTTCTATGAGTTAAGTCGTATGCTAACGAGGAAAAATGTAAACAATGACCGTCAGCAAGGATTCGCCTATTCATAGGGATGGTAAATCGAGCGAATCACTAGTATTACTTCTCCATTGAAAGCTCTAATGTTGAGTACGTGGTTGTTTCCCAGCGCAGATTAAACAATGATAAATGATTATAGATGTGTTTATTCTGTCAGTGACACAAACATACTCGGAAAAGAAAATCCGAGTTCTCCCAGCACGATTCCAACCTTGTACCTTGTAGTTCGACTGGATGCTCTACGTGCCACTGAGCAACAGAAGATTCGTAGGAGATAGTTAACTGACTAGGCCCAAGCGATGATGAACGATATTTCGAAAATCAACGATAAACTGGAACGATGTTTCGGTGTCTGACACGACACCATTTCGCGTTATGTTCTTGTGTGTGTATTAGCAAATCTTTACTAACGTTATTCGTTTTCGCTGACTAGTAAATTCCTTTCGAGTTTACCTTCACCTGAAATGGCAAATCGTACATTAATCCACGCCAAATTGCATCAGTCTGTCATGGTCGTGAAATTACTTATACCCTGCCGAGTCAGTGAAATTTTATTGACAATGTGATTGGTACCTCTTAAAAGAGACTTTAAACACAACTTTTAATTAGTAATCGTCTTTTGAATGGGGCATTCGCAACACTTACATTTGCGAATTTGTCGAAACTTATTAATAACAGTTGAGCAATATTAAAAATGACTGGGTTTTTTTACGACAAATTTTTGCTCTCGCGTAGTTTCGTCATAACATGGACATGCTCAAGAAGTGAACGAAGATAAAATGATTAATTTGATCAATAAGAAAGTCTGCTTACTTACCCATCTGGAAACATGATGGGAAGATGCGTTTTCTCTGAAACTATGGGAAACGTTAAACATGTCAGCAGACAGCAACTCGCACCAAAATATTCCTTTTTCGTCGGACGCAGAAGCTATATTCAGCGAAAAACACGTTGTGGTTGTCAGGCATTGCAATGCGCAGTCGAATAATTCAGGAACTTTAATTGTTCCTATCTTGTTCGGCACTGCCAGATAGTGAAACTTGTGTTCCACGAAATTGTCGAATTGAATCAACGTATCAGCAGAGTCAAACCAAACCTCTTTCGCTTCGTTTAGGAAAGCAAAATGGAAGAATAAACACATATTAAAGACAGTAGAAAAAGACGGCATGATTTGGCTTTTCTCTTTGCAATTGTACGCAGACAAGAAATTTAGCCAGGGTGCGTTTCGAGAACTGTTTCTTTTCTCTTATTCTTCCTTTCCTAATCAATATTATCTAATGCATAATTGATGACGAATTGGCAGGGCGCCGGATGCGTTCTAATTGTGTTTGAGGAGGTTAATGAAAACTGGTGACCTAGGCGAACAAATGCTCACAACAATGACCCGGCTTATTTTTTAATATTCTGGTTGTAGGAAAATTCACAACTCGCTATTAGCATAGGTTAGGTCGAGGCGGGAGGCAAAACTGCATGGAAAGAAATTGACAAAAATTATGTACAAACACAAGTATATATACTTGGCCTACATATAATATGGGTTTCATGTAACATTCCTCCCACGTATGCGGCGTATACTTAGCATAAGAAAAGGCAGAGTTTCAAAAAGGATATATGTCGCCAAGAAAAAAGAGACTGCGAGAGATTTTTTTAAAAGGGTACTATTATAGAGCTGACTTCGACGTGAAAATTCTCAGATGAAAGTATTTCAAAATCTTATTGCGAAAAATTGAGCTGAAAAGAGAGCTGAATTTTTTTTGAGCGTATTTCTTTGCAGTCGTAAAGACATTTTGTTGGAGAACATTTCACTTCCAAATCGGAACTTAATAATTATTTTGGTTAGCTTTCCAAGACTGGCAAGAAAAGGCACATAATTATATATAAGCCGCTTTAATTTTTATCTTTGTACCAGTCATTAACAATTCTGCCTTCCTGTTACCCTATATAGCTGTATATACAGTTTAAACAATTTCACCGGTGTTTATATAAGAGCCTCTTCATGATTAAACTATAAATTTAAAGGTTTATAGCAAAATTATTTCTGATTGTGTCAGAGACTGCAAGGTTACTGGAATTGTTTCAACCCCTCAGGAATACATTATAGTGTTACATAAGTAAGCTTCTAGCCTGGGGAGATACACATGAAATTTAAAATTTGAAATGTTTCTCGGCTATTAATTATTAATTTCTGCTCCAGGTTAATGCCAGCTAGTAAGTAAATAAAACACTGAGCACTGAGCATAAGTGTGTGTGGGTTTTTTTAATTAAACGGGTATCTCAGGAGAAGTGCTGTGGGTTTTTTTTTTAGCTGAAAACCAATAACTGTGTTCAGTTGGAAGCAAACCAAACTGTCAGCCCTGCAATCAGTTTGGTTTATTTACACATAAAGTGACGTCTGGCACGTGCATTTCTTCTACAAGAGATTTGGTAACGAAACGTATTGAGAAAGGTTTATTTGTGCATCGTGCGGTCCCCTGCATTCTAAAGTTTCGTTGAGTTTGTAAGGTCAACCGCAACAAAATAAAAGCACCGAATCCTGGGGTAAAGGATCTCATCAGTAATCAATTGTACTGAGATCACAAAATTGATTTCAATTTTGTGAAACGGGCACAGTCTTTCTCAGTTCAGGGTATTAATGACCCTAAGGCAAAAGGCCTTACCATTTAAAACAAGAGAGGATGCAGTTAGATACGATAATAACAAGCTTGAGCAAAATAACTAAGGTAAGAAAAACAAAAAGTTTATGCCAAAGCTAACTTAAACACAGCTTTTAAAAACCAACGTAAGTGTCTGCAGGTGCCCTATTGTACAGTTTATACTGTAAATATCTTCTCGAACGGAAAAGAACACGCGTGATATATAAATCTACTGTAAAACGTGTTAATTTATTTTTCTTTATTTATGTTTATTCATGTTCACTTTAGCCACATAATTACGAGTAATACTGTGAACAGTTGCTGCTGATTAAACCATGGTCGACCGCAATAGAACATGAAAATGTTCTATTCTTTCTTCAGGAAAGACTGACAAATACAGATATAAGGTCCACTGTGTGAGCCAAGCTGGGTTTTACCAAGAAAGGGATTGTAGAGCAGATAAAAAAACGAAACTGCATGATTACGATGTTTTACATGAAGTACCAAATTTACGCATGCCCGCTGACATATATTACTTCGACGGTCACATGCACGACGCCAGAGAGGCGGGGGGTGGGTGGAGGGGGAGGGAGGGGCAGAATTATATGCCAAATGCGTCGCCATCTAAAAAAGGAAAGGACGCTGTGGACCTGGTGTTCAGGAATGAGACAATTGTTAGTAGTAACAAACAAAACTTTGTCAATTTTAATCGAAAAGCCATGAATACTGCTCCAGTTTTCAAAAGCTCATTAATAATTCATAAACCCATTGACCTATCAACTGGTCGATGAACTCTCTTGACACACGCTTTTCCAGGAATGTTTTTGAAGCCGTTCAAAAAACTCCCAACACCTGTTTTCTCGGGTCTAAAACTACTCGGTTGCTGTGAGCCTCGTGGTTTTAAATTCCGATAAAACACTGCTGCTCGTGTTTTGAACATTACTTAAATACCCCAGGTGGGTTACTCGGGTATAAACGTGACGGGGGGGGGGGGGGGGGGGGGGAGGTCCGACGTATTTTTTAGGGTCTAAAATTTTAACCTCCTGTATTTTTTTGGGTCTGAAAAATCTGCGCGTATTTTTTTGGGTTCGAATTTCCGCCAGGCTAATAGTTCTTACGCAATTCAAGCCAATCGTGTATTTTGG
Organism: Pavona decussata; assembly: GCF_977016875.1. Taxonomy (NCBI): domain Eukaryota; kingdom Metazoa; phylum Cnidaria; class Anthozoa; order Scleractinia; family Agariciidae; genus Pavona; species Pavona decussata. Next base: position 1,161,940 of record NW_028145480.1, on the reverse strand, counting down.
GGGGTCTAAAATGTTCAGTCTTGTATTTTTTTGGGTGCACAATATAAGGTCCATGTATTTTTTTGGGTGCAAAATATTAGGCTCCGTCGGACCCCTCCCCCCCCCCCCCCCCCCCCCGTCACGTTTATACCTGAGTAACCCACCTGGGTTAAATATATTTTATGGGGAGAGAGGAGAACATCAAAAAACTCGCAGCACCTGTTTTATCGGGTCTAAAACCACTCGGCTGCACCTCGTGGTTTTAAATCCCGATAAAACACTGCTGCTCGTGTTTTAAACAGTACTTAAAAACATTTTATGGCCGGAGAGAGGAGAGCAACAAAGAAATGGAACAAGTGAAAAATAATTTTACAGGAATAAAATTCCACCATCCCTCTACACCTCAGTACTGTAAAAATGTTCTAATTTTATCTGTTTAAACATATTAACAAACTACAAACATCGTCTTTAAAAAGGCTAAGGATGACACAATTCTTTACCAAAAAAGGTCACTCTCGAAATTGCACATATTTGTCCACCTAACATTAATGCAAGGCAAATTAAAAAATGCTAGGAGACAAAATTAGTCCCTTGATGATTCAGTTATACGTAGACAGTTAAAAAAAGAACCAATTTGGCCTTTTTATTTATTTATTTTATTTTATTTTATTTATTATTTTTTTTTTTTTTTACCTGTTTGTCTTTCTGTGTGTCACTGATTAAACTTACCAAGCTTGTGATGTTCTAAGATGTGGCAGCGCAGCGTACAGGTTGAAAACGAGGCTCGCACGGGGAACTGGGCATGAGAAAAACAATGAGAGAAACCTGGAAACTAACAAGAAGAGAACATGGCGTCTTGCCATGTAAAGAATAATCTTTCTGTCTTGAGGCAGCTTCCTCGTGTTGCTTTGAACAACATCAGAGATTTACCGGAGGCTTTTATTACGGTAGGTTCTCTTCTTTATGTAGATGGGAAATTTGTCTCATAGTCTAGAAAAGTCAAGACGCTCAAGGACTTTCAAGTCGAGCTGATCGGATCATACGGATGTGTGACTTGGTACCGGTTCCTGCCTTAAAACATTCAAATGTTTTCAGAAATTATAAATCATTTTGCTCGATTTTTCAATTTGATGCTTAGCTGGGAACTTTAATATTTCAGTGTTAAGCTTAAATCATGTTTCATACCCTCAGATGCCCTGATTCCTTTAAATACATGCACTGTAGGTTGTACATATAATGTACGTACTGCACTGTTACATATGGGTTTTATTTCAGCGTTTTTATTGGAAGAGAACATGTCAGTTAATCCCAATCAGTGTAGAAAATTGAAGTTCAGTACAAAAAGTTGAATTTAATTCTTTCTTGGATATAATTAATAATTATAATATATAGCTTGCTTATATGTATGTTTTCATTTAAATTTGATGTGCCTTGTTTGAGTATAAAGCACATAAATTACATCACTTATGTCCTGATGCAGCTCCCAGATTGTTGCTAATGCCACTTTTTTGAAAACTGCAGTTCATTAACTGGTGGTTGTTTTTAAACTGTCCTTCCAAAAGAATTTGTAAAACAAAATACAGTGTTGGTGCAATTGTGTTTTGATCTTTGTCATTTCGTATGTACATTTCTCAAACTCATTAATAATTCATCCAGCCAGAACAAAGGAAATCACTACGGTGAAGGAGTTTAGAAATGTGATCTTAATTATCATAAAATTTTGTGAACTTTTGCTTCGAATTTCTCCAAGAATTATCAATAGTTTGAGAAGCTATATCAAACACTCGAAAGAGTGTTTCCTCCCATTTCCAAACACCTCGAGGTTGATTTAAAAAAATTCGGCTGCGCCTCGTTTTTCCAACCTGCTTCTCCGTGTTTGGAAATCCGAGGAAACACTCTTCCTCGTGTTTGATATATTACGTACACACAAGCTAAGGATAAAACTTGTTTTGAAGCTAATTTCTCTAAGATACATTCTAAATCAAATTAAAAAGCCCTAACCATGCTTGTTTCTGTTATAAAGCATGCAAGGAATTGACTAGAACATCCAAGAAGTAGTCTGCAGCTCGTGTTTCACCCTACTTCTTTTGTGCTCTTGCCATTTCCTTGTGTGCTTTATTGACAGAACAAAACACAGTTCTTGAAATCACATAAGAGCAGCCATAGCTCAGTAAATTAATAGTGCAAGCTTGTAACATACATTACAAGCCTACATGTCGTTTGCAAGCTAAGAGCATCTTTTTGTGAGGATCCGATTTTTAGCATACACATGTCTGTTTTTCATGGCTTTCCATATTTTTCATTTTGTCACAATCCTTCAAAGTCCACAATGTCTAGTATATTAATTATTATTTCAAATCATCACAATTATTATTAGATGTCTAATGGCTGAGGCACATGTGATGATGCTTCTTGTAATACCCATGTCTGTCACCTCCCCCAGACTTTCAGGTTTTGCTCAGTCAAAACATACAGTAATCTGATAGATGAGTTAATCATTTGTCTCATGATTGAGTCACAAAGATGTGGTTCGCGACGCTTCGACCGCTATACTGCTAGTTTTCATCAGGCGATGGTGTCGACTGATTGCGTGACAGTATAAGTAGCACCTGTGGTGCTACCATACGTCAAAGGGTTATCAGAGGCTCTTCGCCGTTGCCTACAACAGCAAGGCATATGGACAGTTTTCAGATCTGACACAACACTTAGATCACACCTAGTGCGACCTAAGGACACTGTCGACCCTGCAAAACAAGACGGAGTAGTCTACAAGATTCCCTGTGAGTGTGGCAAGGTCTATATTGGAGAGACAGGAAGATCTATGGATGAAAGGATTAAGGAACATGATAGAGACATACAGCTTGCTCGAACCCAATCCTCCGCCGTTTCACAACACAGCAATGTGACGGGCCACTATCCGCTCTGGGATGAGGTTAAGTTTATTGACCAAGACCCACATTGGTACACCCGTAGGGTTAAAGAGGCTATTCACATAAGACTTCACCCTGACAACATCAACAGGGATAATGGAATTGAAATTCCGGAAGCGTGGATGCCCACGATCAAACAACACAGCAGCCGATCGGTACCAAGGCGGACGGCCGAGGGAACAATTTCTAGTCTGGACGACAGGGATCAAAGTCCTCCAATCAACAACAGCCTAAGAGAGGATCGAAACGCACCAATCAACACAAACCAAGGTGCTACTTATATCAGTCGACACCATCGCCTGATGAAGACTAGCAGTATACAGTAGCTGTCAAAACATCGCGATCCACATCTTTGTGACTCAATCGTGAGACAAACGATTAACTCATCTATCATTTTAAACCACGATGACAAACACCTTTCATAATACAGTAATCTGGTGGTCAAAAGTTCAAGTCCTGGACCAGGCTGAGATGTTTTTTTTTCCTTTTTCTACTGAATACCAGGTGGTTTTTTCAGTAGTGTGAAGTCGTTTGGGTATTATAAAATCAATGGGCCATAGTCGGTGGAGGGTTTGTCGCCACAGGGCAATGGGTTTATAATAGCAAAATTGTTTATTATGCGGTAAGATAATCTGTGTGACCAAGTGCTAAGGCACTAATCCCACCAGAGAGTAGGGATTATTTCTTTTCTTTTTTTCTTTTTTTTTTTTTTTTCTTTGCCTTCAAAACCTCACCACTTAAAAATTTGAACTTAATTCAAAATCTTAAAATTGCCCCCAGTTTTCACAACATGCCAACAAAGCTCGGGAAAAAAAAACAAACATTTTTACACAGTCAAACCCAAAACAGTGAAGGTCATCTGTTTGAGATCGCTATGGAACCTCATCAAAAATGCCTGGTGATAATTTTTTCTACTAAAATAAAAAAATTATCACTGTGTCTCCCCACTCAAAGTTTTATAAGTTGACATCAGGTTCATGTCATTGGATGCTGAGCTTGGTCTGTGTCCGATCACGCACTTACACCACATTGAAAATAGCCTTTTCTGGTAAAGGAAAGGGGAGGGGGAAAGGGGCAGGGGAACCTGATCCCAGGGTAGGGACCGTGACCCCAAACTATTCCATTTGCTCAATCTCTTGGGGGGGGGGGGGGGGGGGAGAGAAAAAAGCTAAGGGGCGTAGAATGGAACATAAATGAGGCTGTTTTCAAACCCACTCATTTATGTCCCACTCTAAAATAACTCTTTCTGTGATTACTCAGTACAATTATGTAATAATTATTAATATAAAACAAATAAGCAAGCAATGGTTTATCCAGTTTAAGCTGGAACCATATTTAATAGATACAAGTACTGCTGCATGTTCACAGAAATCAGAGCTGACAAACATAAGCAATATTAAATGGCTGTGCCTAATTTGTGCAAATGCTATGTGTATTCTTTTAAAATTGACACCAGTTTCTCTCTACATGTAATTCAGAGACAAAAAAACAAATTCCCTTCAGTTTTGTAAATGTAATATAACAATTTGTATGCTTCTAATTACAGTTGAACCTCAATTTAACGAACCTAGCCATATAACGAAGTCTTCGGTACAATGAACGATATTCTTCAGCCCGGCCAAAGTTACTTTAAAATGTATGGAACAGAAGCTGAACATAATGAATCTCAATATTACAAAATCGTCAATATAACAAGCACAATCCAGAAGCCCAAACGTAAAATGTACCCCAAAATAAGGAATAAATGTCAACATGCAAAAAAAGATGACTGCAAAACAAACCAACAAGTTTGAAAATCCAGTAAACCACTAAGTCACTTGACTAAGTCCCATCGTAGCTAACGATGAAGGGAGAGTGCTATCAAATTTCATTAATGACATTTGACAAGTCAGGTGCAAAAGAAAGAGAATTTCTGCATTCCCTTTCTTCAATGAAGGATGCATTCTTACGGATGACAAAAAAAAGGACAGAGGTAACCCTCATTGGAAGAATTGAGCATCTTGATTAGACAGTAGCTTACTGTTGTCTAGGCTTTGTTACCCAGTTTGTTAACCTGTTCGTTATGACATTTGACAAGTCCCTGTCTTCAATGGAGGATGCATTTTTACCAATGACAAAAAAGAGCCAATCTTCATTGGAAGAATTTTTTGATTGAACATCATAGCAATTTTAGTTGTAGTAGTTTTCTGTTGTTAAAATGTTGTTGGCCTGTTCAATTTTCTATTGTCGTAGCTATGTACAGATCTATACAGTGTACATATACTATAGCTTCATATAGACATTAAAGCACAAATGTTATTAATTTTTATCGTTCAGATCCGGAAATGCTGGGTAGCGTAACATAACGCCGTTAAAAAACAATTATTAACCATACCTCGATATAACGAGCATTTTGGTTGTTTTTCTGCAAATTCGTCATATTAGAGATTCTCGATTATAACAAACCCTTGACATCATGAACAAATTTACGAAGTTTAAATCGAGGTTATACTGTATTGAGTCTGTGAATGAATCTCAGATTTGACCATTAATGTTTGTGGTAATGTTTACATGTACATTATATGCTGTATATGGTGGTTCCAACTTTTATATTTTACTCTGTGGTTGGAATTTGAAAGTGTGACCATTCAACTAAAAGTTTTTGAGTACATGCAGTACTTATGCTACCCTGTACAAGGTACATGTAGAACTTTCTGAGTCTGGTTTCGAGTCTGTGGATAAAAATTAATCTGTGACTTCTGGCTATTTAAAAGTTTTAACTTTTTGAGTCTGTTGATGAAAATAATCTTAAACTGTGGCCATTCAAATGAAAGCTACTGAGCAGTACTTTCCTGTGGTGCTGTTTATTATGCTACACAAGGTGGTTCTAACTTTTGAGTCTGTGGATGAGATCCTAAAGTGTGACCATTCAAATGAAAGCTACTGGGCAGTACTTTCATGTGGTACTGTTTATTATGCTGTACAAGGCATTTCTAACTTTTGAGTCTGGGGATGGAATCCTAAAGTGTGACCACTCAAATGAAAGCTACTAACAGTACTTTCCTGTGGTGCTGTTTATTATGCTGTACAAGGTGGTTCTAACTTTTGAGTCCGTGGATGACTTCCCGACTGTGATGATTCTCAGTCAATGCTCTTACCAGCACCTTCCAATAGTGGTACAGATGTCTGTCAAATAAAAAATATTTTGGGAGTTTTTGTCAAGATGTGGACATTTTGGGTGTTCTTGGGTGTGAAAGATTATTATTAACCAGCAGTGCTTTTTTGCTTTGTTATTCAAAAGAAAAAACGCAAAGGCCGTGGTCCAGGATCAGGAAGAGGCAAAACATGTGGGCGTGGCCACAAAGGACAGGGGCAGAGGAACACAAAGCCCAGGCTTGGTTTTGAAGGAGGAAATACACCTTTCTATCTTTCAGTTCCAAAGCATGGATTTAAAAATACGTAAGTGTTAACTTAAGAATAATTATATACATTTTATATGAAACATGTACATGTAAACTCACTAAGGATGAAAGATTCTCACAGGTCACAGTCAGGAGGTAATCTTTCATCTGCAGTACGTATACGTTTCGTACAATGATGTATTCACTAATATTTATTTATTCTTCACGGATAAATAATGAACTCAAAACATGATTAGGGACCCATTTCTGGTAAGTCCAGGTAACTTACCGGGCCCAATAAGTATATTTTTAAGAGAGACATGGTATTTGGCCAATGTTTTCACAGAATTATAAGATTTTAAAATTTATTATTTCAAAGCTAACAAAAATTGACTTCTGTTAAGAAACATTTATCACCGAAGACACTTACTAGGTCCAGTAAGTTACCAGGACCTTCGAGAAACGGTCCCCAGCTCCCAGTTGGCTTGATTAAGCTCAGTTGGTAGATAACTTCACTGGCATCGCAGAGCTCATGGTTCACAAGCCTGAATTTTTTTCAGGTTTTTTCACTACAGTTCTTGTGACATAGATAACTACAAGAATATTTTCTTCTATAAAATTGTAAGTTTTAACCTGTTTGTAATCTAATGTTTACCCCGGAGGTGCTCTGTGTTTCCATTTTTGAAGTAATATATCAAACATGAGGAAGAGTGTTTCCTCCGATTTCCAAACAACAAGAAATAGGTCGGTCGAGGTGTTTGGAAAATTATAGGAGGAAACACTCTTTCGAGTGTTTGATATAGCTTCTCAAACTATTGATAATTCTTGGAGAATTCAAAGCAAAAGTTCACAAAATTTTATGATATTAAGATCACATTTCCAAACCTCTTTCACGGTAGTGATTTCATTTGTTTTCTCTTCATGAATTATTAATGAGTTTGAGAATAATTTTGTAAAACAAGACTATGGAACTAGTTTTGTTCCTGGCAATTCAAGAATCCAATCCATGTAGTGCAAGCTGGTTCTCTTGTTTCGGCCTTCAGTTATCCTGTGTCTGAGCTTCAGGTAGATACATTGTAATATGTTTCAGGTAAATAATTAAGCTTAAAATTCTGTCTTAAGTTTGATGATTTACCCATTCTGAAATGCTGCAACACATCACAAGGTTTTGACACCCTTTCTTCAGTCATGAGATGAACACTGTTGCGTTTTTCAATTTTCTCTTTTTCTTTTCTTTCCTTTTCTTTTTTGTTCAAATTCTACAGTGTGCATGTAGATGTAATGTATCAGTCAATTCCAAGCGCGATCATCCCCCCCCCGGGCAACCCCCGGGCATTTGACCCCTGTTCGGCTCCACATAGTTGGGCATTTGACGCGAATAGAAACCCAACCCATCGGGCATTTGACCCGTCGACAAAATGCTGGTCAGCGGTCGCATTTAAAAATGATTTGTACTCCATGTAACATGTCACAACTCCTCGTGGTTTTCGACAAAATTTATGTTGATATATGCGAGCTCCAGCGTATTAAAATATTTGGAAATATGCCATTATACAAGGTTTGAAATTTTCAGAAGGACGTGAGGAAAGTTGTTTTAGCGTCAACATTCGAAGAATTTGTATCAAAAGGTATTAAAGCTGTGAAGCCTTTCTTTAGCTAATCTTTAGTTATCTAAAGCGTAATCTTAAAATTATCGCGGCGTAAAATTATCGGGAGCAAGCACACTACACTAATGAAGCGTTCAGCACAAAAAAGCGTTAGCCATGCACTGAGAGTCTAGTCAAATCCTTCGAAACTATAAAATCGACAAGTACATAACGATTTTGGATGATGATGCATTGATGTGTAATTTTTGTTCGGGCTTCGGTTTTAATCCTTGTGCCGTACTTTATGAGAATATTTCGTTAATAATTCTGTGGTCAATACCAGATATTATATAAAATTGCGGAAGTTATCAATTTCGTTGATTTTTATATAAATAGAGATAAAAACCAACACGATGACTTTTCAGCCCCAACCAGTGGGGCATTTGACCTAGAAATCGGCCCACATAGCGGGGAATTTGATCAGGCATTTTTAAAAAAGTCAAATGCCCGGGGGTTTGCCCGGGGGGGGGATGATCGCTTTTGGAATTGACCCAGACATAAGCTGTAGTAGAGTTTTCAATAAAACACCTTTTCTACTTGAATTCGCTTTATATCAAATGAATACTAACCACATCAGTCCTTTCCAGTACACCCTTCTATTGGGGGAGGGGCTATGCTGGTTTTTAATTATTTTTATTAATTATTATTATTATTATTATTATTATTATTATTATTATTATTATTATTATTATTATTATTATTATTATTATTATTTATTTACATTGTTTTTTTGCACTTTTTCTAGAAGCCCCCAGATATTTTCCTGTGAATACAGTATACTTTCTTCATGATCAGTGTTAAGAGATACTACATGCACTTGTCTCTTTAATGACTGAATATTATTTTTTTGTGATCTCCAGTAAACAGAAGGTCTATTCACCATTGAACTTGAACCGGTTGCAGTTCTTTATTGACAGTGGACGCATTAATCCCAAGGAACCCATCACCATGTATCATCTCTGGAGGTCAGGAGCAGTTGGAGGGAGAATAAAGGATGGAGTGAAGCTGTTAGGAACGGTGAGATCTACTTGCTTTGTTTCATTATTTATTCACATGCATAATGGACCTACAGTGTATGGTGATTGTCCTTGCCAATGCAAATAGGAACCAAGGACGTTTTGTCCTAAACAGGCAATAAAACAGAGAAAACGAATAATGCACTGCCCAACTGTGGCCAGCCCAACTCCTAAAAATGCACCTAACCCTGAATTTGGGTACTTAACAGTTCATGCATCTCATCAGCGTGCATTTCTGGACATATCTCAAAACGGAGGATGCTGTTTTTTATCAGGGCTTTGCATCCCCAGGTCGAGTGGGATTTTATTCCTTTTGGTTAAAACTGTACTACACGGTAAATATTATTTTTGATCCAGTGCCTTTGTTCTCACAAACAATGTTCCTATGGCACAGATGGGGGAACAGAGAACAAGCCATTATCAGACGGAAGCGATTTTTTGAAGGCACAATGGAAGAACGTGAAGTTGCAATGTATTTCCTTCCTGGCCATCGGCAGTTCACGGCACTTACTAGTACCTTAAATTTAGTGCACTAACACAGTCACTGTTAACAAAACCGACGCGTTATTCATACAGATGAAGGCTTTTGTGTGCGTGTTTTTTGTTTGTTTGTTCGTTTTTGCTGTTGTTGTTTCTGCTTTTTTGGCTGTCCAAACTGATAGAGCGGTTTTCAATTGAGTGTCGAAAGTAATTTCGCGTTTGCTTTGGTTTTGCTTTACTGTGTGCTATGATTGGATGGCAAAGTTCGCGCCATTTTCTCGACCAACGAACAGCAAAATCAAAACGAGTCGTGTCTTGCTGCCACGCGTTTGACATCGGTTACATGTATTTGCTTCGAAATCTGATTGGTTCATTGTGTTGTTTACGTCTGTTGTGATTGGTTAGAGGAATTACTTTGGTTTTGATTTATGACAGTCAAAAGAAAACCGCTCTCCTAAAAGTAGCTGACATTGCTTCCAAGGTGCATGCGCCACTCACCTAAAGCAAGCTGGGTTCTGAAACTGCCTTCTTAAAGTCATTATTAATTCACGATGATACCACTCAAACTTCATAAGCATTTCTCTTATTTTGCAGGGACGGACTTGGTTCCAGGCAAACCTTGATATTGAAGTCAGCCGAGCGTCCAAAACCGCAATAGAGGCGATAGAAAGACAGGGCGGGAAGATAACATGCGCTCATTATAACAGACTTGGACTCCGTGTCCTGCTTAAGCCGGAGAAATTTGAGGGTCGACCGATTCCAAGACGAGCTCGTCCACCAAAAGATTTAGTGGAATATTACACAAACCCCGCCAACCGAGGATATTTGTCTGATCCTGTTGAACTTGAAACAGCCAGGAATGCCACCAGGCTTGCAAGCGAAGTGGACTGAAGAGTGTCCTCTAGTGCTTCGGGTGTGTGTATGGGGTGTGGTTAATGAGTTTAAATAAATAAATTTTTATGGAAATTTTAGTTGCCCAATGAGTGACCCTTCTACAGTCTAAACATCCTCGGAGACCCAGGGGCAGTCAGTTGAAGGCGAGCAAAATGGCGCGACGAAAGTTTTCAAGAACGGGCAAAGGAGCTCCTTCGCCCGTTCTTAAAAACTTTCGTCGCGCCATTTTGCCTGCCCCCGCCTGACTGCCCCTGGGTCTCCGGGGATGCACTCCAAACTGTCTTAATCCTTTTAAAAACAAGAAGTTCCGCTATAAAATGGCAAGTCCCTCCTTCCTTTCAAACCGTTGTGGGTGTGAAATGCACCGTTGAACAGTTGTGGCAGGTTACTCACCCAACACTCAAGCGTCTTTTGCAAACACATGCTCAAAATTTCCTAATATCGCGATAGCAATATAAGGCATCGGCTTCCAATTCGTTTTTAAAACATGGCTTATTCCGAATACTAATCCAATTTTATCAGTAAGGGTCGCAGAAAAAGACGCATGTCGTTTGTCAGTTGTTCACGTTCTGATGATTGATTGACAAATTAAGGTGAGAAAGGCCAGGCCAGGCCTCTATTTTATTAGGGCGTAGTGACCTATATCAACGAGAACGACACAAACGGTTTTTAATTCATGGATCGATCGATTTTTCAGTTAGTGGCACATGCAGGTATACTCGGAGAAAGGAGATCCGAGTCGTCGAAATGGGTGTCGAACCCATGCACTGAGCTACAGGAGACTCGTGGGTTAATTAGCAAAACAGTTGATTGCACATGAGTTACTGCTCTCTGTGTAAAATGACCAAATTCCAGGTTTTAATAACGGAGAACGTTGACATCAGTACACATCCTTTGCCTTTCTGAGCTACTGATGCTAACACATGCATTTCGCTTGTCGCATTGTGTGCGGCGCTAAAAAATTCGATCACATAACTCCTTTGCTAAAAGATTTGCGCTGCCTACCAATCAGGCAACAACTTTATTTTCGTTTTGCTGTTCTGGTTCTTAAGTGCATGACAAGATGTGCTCCGGAGTATTTGATATCTAAGCTCGTCAGAAGATCCGCTGTCTCGACAAGGAATACCAGAAACTCTCAACTCCTGAACATACTACTCTTCCGCACTGCTAGCGGCCAAATGACCTTTCAATATCGAGCGACCTCTCTGTGGAATGAGTTGCAGCCTTCGCTCAAACTTAGCCCTTCCGTGACGGTGTTCAAGCGCTTACTTAGGCAAAAACTTCTTAATGACTGTTTTAGTTAATCCACTAGCTTTATCTTCTTTTATCATTGTCCTGTACTTACTTATGTAATGTTAAATTGACTCTGAAAAGCCCCGTGGGGACGAGCCAATAAAATATGTATGTATGTACATGCAGACCGGGAAGTACCTTTACGAGGGAAGAAAGCAATTTAAAACCTGTCTATAAATAAAATGTACCAGTCTATGAAACTCCGTGACTCATGCTCCATTCACCAAGGCTTAAACACGTTTAAAAGGTGTTAAGTTAAACACAGTTTAATTTAATTGTTTCCTTCATAAAAGCTGCTTTCGGATTTTTGTCGACGACAGCCAGATTTAGCACAAATGAAAGCATAAGTTAAGTTTACTCGAATCCTATGTCAAAGTCAATGGTTAAGCTTTCTGTTAAAAATTTTCATTTTGTTAAACCTGCTTTAATTAAACATGTTTTGGTGATGTGGATGGAACTTCAGGCTTAGTATGGGATAATGGGCTCTTGACACGAGTGTATTCGCGTTTGCACGTGCAAACGTAAATCAATAGGACCGCGTCTGCCGCAAATTCTACCCCATACATGAATGGGGCAGGATTCGGGATTCAGGACAGAAAGAACAAGACGGAATTTTAATTGCCTGCCATTGGTTCGCTATAGCCTGCGAAAACAACGCGGCAACCGTTTAATTCGCGCCTCTGGCTCAAAACGCGAAAACCTTCGTTGGCACAGAAACACCCTCTGGGACGCTTACGTACACAGCCTAGGGGTTTGATAGATTTTTTTAGTTTACTAGGTTGGAGAGATTTTTTTCCATAACCTGTTGTCTTGTCTTGTTCAGACTCAAATCCTTTATCTAGAAACTCGCGCCGTTCAACTCAAGCCCAAAAATATATACGATTTTGTACAAAAAAATATAAACCAATAAATAAACGAAGGAGAGAAGAACATCACAGGTTCTTGTCTACGTACAAGAACCTGCTTAAAGATAGACTTTCTCAAAGTCCACGAAAACGGAGTTTGAGAAAGTCTACTCTGTCAACGCATAAGAAGACGACTTGGGGCAGAATGTGCAGACGGACGATGCGCAGGCTTGGAATTCCATTTGTTTGAAGTGAAATTATGCCCGCGGACTAGAACATGCCCCCCATCTTGCTGGTTTTTTTTTGTTTGTTCGTTTGTTTGTTTTCGTTTTGACTTTTTGTGTTTTTGTTTTTGTTTTTTTTTTTTTTTCACCTTTCCCTGTGATATACCTTTTTTACTCTTCTTTTTATGTCAGAGGGGACTACTGTATTTGGCCTTAGCGGTACCGTAATGCTTTAGCAGCCATTTTTTCCACTTTCTATCTTTTCAATTTGTTTTCGCAAGACAACTTTAAATAATAAAAAAAATGACAGAATGACATTTTGAACAACGCGGTTCTTGTCAGCAAAAAAGTGCACCTTTCAAAGACCTCGTAAAGAAAATAGACAAGCATCTATGTTATCACAAGTAAAAACAGTTTCCAAACCCCAGAATAACTCAGATGTACTTGAAACGGTCTGAAAACAAAACAGTTTGGCTTCCTCACGTTGTGTGGTCGTTTCTTTTGCTCCGCAGGTGAAATGTTTAAGGAATGTAGTTTTTTTTCTGTATCCGATGTTTTTAAACGTCACAAACGATTTTTACTAAACATCCTTGACTACAGCCGATCGCCCCCATCTGACGAAGAGACAAAAACGCATTTTCTTAGCTTGTTGAAAAATCAGTCCGTGTTTCTTCATTCTCGTATGGACTGACTGAATAAACTATGATGTGTTTTCATGTTGCAGGACAACAAAACGACATTGCCTGTTTGTGTTTATGGCGGTATTTTCTTTCCTTCAGTAGTGGGGTTGGAATCCAAGAGATATTGCGCAGCGGCACGGAGTATTTTCAGAGGTTCTCAGTGTTTATAAGTTGTTACGACGGGGTTCTAGCAACTGTTTTGAGTCCGTGGATTGTCGAAATCCAGTATTAAAAAGTGCATGCATGTGCGTTCGCAGTATGCAGCTTGCTTTTCGTTCAGTTTTCGCTACACTCGAGATTCTGGTAATTTATAAAGAAAAAATGCTTTGCTTGGGTGATCGAGAAAAGAATCACGGAAAAAATTACTTATCTTTTAAGCCTGGGCGGCTGATCCGGAATATGAAGAGAAACCCGGCTCGAGTTAGCCTGCGTGCAGGAAAGATTTTTGCAAGCCATCCTTCCTTACCATCTGCCAGGACCATCTGTTGCAAATCAAAGCCAGACGAGGGTAAAATGGTTCTTTTTACCCAGTGTCACCGGTATGTGCTACAAACTGCGAGTTTTCTAAAGCATATGCAAGGATGGAAACTTAATTGAAATGTTGTTTCTTGTGTTTGCAAGTTTGCACGCCTATGCCTTATACTTAGGGAGCATCATCGACTTCTCACGAACGTAGCCAGAATATTAGGGTCAATTGCTAAATGATTCTTCCGGATATACTTGAGAATTATAAATTTGTCAATCCTTGTGTTTATTCAGAGACCTGAAGGCGTCAAAATACCTTAGTTTCACTTCGCATTTCCTTCAGTCGTTCAGTTTACAATCTCGATATATCTGCGCGATTTTAGCCCTGAACCGCCACTGAGCATGTGTGGGGTCGTCTGAATATTTTCCTTACAAATGTTATCAAGGATTTCATCAAAAACAACTTCAAATACACGACTCTACGTGGGACATTTGGAAAAACATAGAACATACAACTTTCTCAGGACAAAAACGAAGCTTTGCTTGTTAACACTGAAACCGGTCATGGTTCAAAGCTCTATTTAAGATCTTATAATGTGTTACCTACGCCAAAAAAAGAACAACAATACAGAAGCGCTTTTTCGAGAATCCCCACTGCCGTATTCCAGAATTTCTTTCAGTTTATATATTCGGTGATGAAAGACAAGTTCTAGGTGAGCTGTTTAAATCACATTCAGGCTCTCCAATTCAAAACAGCGTTTAGAAACGAATGCATGGAATGCCATTTTTCTTCATCTGTTTTTCATCGAAAAAGGAAACGATTCTCCTATGAGCGCGCAAAGGTGGAGAAGTTCAAAAGAATTTGTTTTCGACAAAAGCCACCTTCTTAAATTTGAGAAATCGATTAAGGATAATTGTTCCAATAACCGGGTTGTTATAAGAAATTAAAACGCCATTAGAAGGCGTGCCGGTAGGGTTTTTTAAAAGACACGTCAGCCGTTTGGAAACTTGCACGTATTAAAGAGATTTTAAAGGCAAGGGAATAGTATTGATTAAGGTGTCTCTTCATTTCACATCCATGCACAAAGGATTATCAATTTGACAGATGGATTTGATGTCTAGCATACGAGCAAGCTTTGTTGGCGTGTGTCTTTGTTTCATGTAAAAACATGAAGCTTTTAATGCCCCTAAATAAACGCGCTATAAAAGGAAATCGCTTTTCCGTATGTTACGAAGTTGGTCGGTACAAAGAACAATGTTATTCAAAAAGCAGCAAGTAGTTTCTATTGGAGTATGTTGGAAATTTATAAACGTTCAAAATAGTCCAGTAATGAGTTTAGCCTAAACATTCCATTCCTTCGTAATTTAAAAATAGGCTTTAGGACTTACACATTACGTGGGATTTAGTTTGTTTGAGCAAGTGATAGGAGTCAAATAGCCGTATGCTAATAAAACAATACTTCATTTGCAAGTATAAAAAGATGGTTGCTCCAAACAAGTCACCGAAAGACCGAATACTTCTACACTCAAATGCTAGTGCACTATCTCTACCTCATATTTATATATGATTCGAAACAAGTAGTGTTCTCTGAATTTCTATAGCTATCACACTTTTTTAGAAAAATATACATTCGTGAATTAGATAATCTATTAAGTTTTGAAGCTTTTTGAGCTGTTGCGCGATTCATCAATGATGCCTCTTGCTGTTCAAACAAGTATTCCTTAAATGTGAACTTGATGTCGCCTCTCCGGAATTTTTTTGGCCGGCGTTTTCAGAATCTAGCTCAAATCTTCTGCAATCTTTACAAGTCGTCCGTCCCTCAGGTGTCCTGCAAAAACAATCAACGTGATAACAGGGTTATCCATTAGGCCTGTGAGCAAATTGGAAATCAGAAGTACCCCAGTACTGTACGTAAGTTTCACGAATCGTGCTCAGACATAACAACACATCTGTTGAGCGTTATTAAAAGCCACTTCTTCAATGTGTCTTTTAGATTTTGACATTAACGAGTAGTGCATGAGCACTTGAAGACGATATGCCAGCGGGGCCATTTGATGCTAGAAACTGTTTGAGTAGGTTGCATGTTTATTGCGCACCTTCTGCAGGATTTTTTTAAAAGCAAAACGAATACAAACGCTGCGCATTCTATTCCTGTGATCTTCAACAGATTTACTTTCCATAAGCGCGCGTATTAATCCCAGATTAATAGCTTTGCGGTTTACATTTGTAGTCTACGAACCCGTGAGTAAGGAATTAAGGCCGTATTGAAACGAAATACCTAACACCAGAAGTTTCTTAAATCATAAATAAAAACAAATCCTGTCCCCGGACCTACAGGGAATTATCATCAACGCAAAGGTACTACATGCCGGGTACACGACGCGCGCAATTAAATCTTCTGGACGCATAAAATTCTCACTCCGTTCGACTTGTCTGTTCTGCGAAGAAGTCTGCTGGAAAATGTCTTTCAATTGTAACGATTCAGTTCTTGTCGGTCGAGACAGTAAACTTCTGCTAGAAGCCTTATGTCCAATTGAAATTGCAGAAGCATAAGCATAAGTTTAAGAACTTCGTGACTTGCTGTGAAACTTCCTCACGACACCAGGAAACCAGAGGGAAATTAAGGCTTATCTGCCACCCAGTATTCGTATCAGCCGGCCGTCTCTTCACGGCATAAGGAGTGTTATTGCAGTAATGTTGTTCAGCCACGATACTCTCACTCGGTAATTATTTTAACTCGATTCTTAAAATATCCATAACATTCCCTTGTCTCTTGTAATCTCGTCCTCTAGGTCAGTGTATATGAACCAAATTCCCTCCTGTTGAAGGGGGCAGTAACGCTATTTTAACCTGTAATTTCGGGAGTTGAGGTGATAAAAATTCATGTTTTAACACAGCTTAACAAGGCTTTACACACTAGACCGACATACCTTGTTATTTAACGGTTGTACGATATTGTACTAAGCGGGACTCTAGTGGTCCTGTTAACGTTCGATTCCTCCTTCACAATGTCCGGAGTCTGTAATTGCGGCAGCTCCAACGCCGATTCAAGATCCTGGATGTAGTCGATAACATGCTGTAAAATCTCGACTTTGCTCATTCGCCTGTTGGTCTGGATGTGCGGCACCATGGCTCTGAGCCTTTGGTATAAGTCGCTCATGTTGTAGATGCATCCCTGCTCGAGAAGCGAAGAACTGCTGGATCCGCGTTCGCGAACTCTATCTATACTCCTCGAAGTAGTCACGGTTGAGTGTAGTAAGTCGTCTCTGTCGACATTTTGCGACTTTGAGACCTGAGGCTTCATGCTTGCGTCTAGCGTGTTGGAACGTTGGACTTAACCCAATAACAGATGTTCGCGTAAATGCGCCTAAACTAAGCACTGAAGGTATTTACCTTAGCGGAATTGAAGCTGCTGTGTTTTGTCCGGCTTCGCGGGCTGGTACCTCGCAGCTGTGTAAACTTGGTGACAAATTTAAACCAATCGCACGCCGGCCGAGTGAGGCCTGGCAAACAGCTGCGAGCAATCAAAACATGTCAACACAGCCAATCACGAGCTAGATCATTTCGGAGTAAGTTTGTATGGACAGCGCAAAAATAACAAATTAAATCTCCGAACTTTCAGTGATTGATGGTTGCATTCACCTGAACTAAAGCCGAGTAAAGGTGTCGTTCATTCATTCTGGATGAAGTTCATTCAGGGCTGGTGCAGTGAAGAAGTTTGCCAAGTCCATCAAAACGACTCATATTGCACCAGGGCTGGTATGGAAATGCCAGAATATAAATATGGTTGTTATCTAAAATGGACGGCATTTCAAGAGTATTTATCCGGCATTTACTTATTTATTTATAAATTTATTTATTTATTTAAACACGTACAGTTGATCCCTCTTTGTCTTTCATTTACCTCAGTTGCCAAGTCTGCCAAGCTAACTTGACTCTTCCAATCCACTTGCCTCAGACAATCCAGTACAAATGACTCCCAACTGGAATGTTTTCGTCTTGCATTTAAAAGCATTTTGGGCACCAAACGTCAACAGGCAATTTTATTAGTGGTAATTAAGCTGATCCTGAAAGTGTCATATCTAAACTTTCTCCGTGAATACAGTTCAACTGCGTTCTCTGCAGGAAGTATTCCGACGCACTGTATCATGTATGGACAGGAATTTATTCCACTTTCGCTCAAAGAAAATTAAAGTTGGAGACTGGAAAAGTGTTTGGTTCAGGCACAAAGCAAGACACTCCAAAATCAGATATAAAGTGATGCATAGCAGAGAAACGTAGCCCATGAAGGGCTCGAGTGGACGTTTTATTTTTGTGTCAAAACATCTGTTTTAGTTTTGTCTAAAAGTTCTGCAATATCCGTTTCACCTCTTCCCTACATGTGTTATTTTCCCCTTTCTCCCTTTGATAGATTAAAATGACGGAAATGCTTCTTATTCTTAAGCTGAACTTGCTGAACGGAAAACGGCGAGGCAGCAGCCGTTCTCTACTCTGTTAACGAAAATGAATAAACAAAGAGTTTTGTGAAGGAATCCATCTCTGCTGTTACGAAAACAAAGGCTTTGCTAGAAATTGCGACCATTCCGACGAGTAAATTAACTCGGTCTCTTTTTGACGCAGAAACAGATTTTCCTAATCTTACTCAGTGAAAGCCCCTTAGTTTAATTTGCGCACAATACGTCTCGTTGAAAAGTAAATGTTATCTTTTTGCCGCGTTTAGACACATCAGCCGTTCATAAGTAAAGAACCTAAAAAACGTGATGTCGATTCCACTTGAGGAACAGCTGTCGAGTGTCACTTTTGAGCACCGGAATGAATCTTGTTATTCATGAACGCTAAAGGAACGTTTACTGAAGTAATTGCGTCCAGAAGAACTGCTCAATGCCTTTCATTTGACTGCGGGGCATGTTTAAGGTCATTTTAATCCACACCATTCTTAGAACTTACCACCTCCCTAGTACGTACAGCAAGTTAGACCCTTATGAGAAACAGTACGGTGATGCTCTGTATTTTCATTCCAGTGGTCATTACAGAAGGGCTGACACTGGAAGCGTCAGTTTTTTATTCTCGTATTGGTGGTCAATCCGGCGGAGGGAGTACTCCCTTATTTAAGCTCTCAGTCTAGGTATGTGCGGCACCGAAGGGTATGATTCTCGGGTCGTTTTGGTCTGAAAATTGGTATAGATTTTAACAACAAACTGAAGATCCTCCCTTGATTTTAACGATTTTGGTCTAAAAGTCTGAAATGGGTATGGAGTTTACAGAAACACCGGTATGGAATCTAAACTGACCAGCTTGGAAAATGGGTATGAATTTTGAAGCCAGGTCTGAAAAAGGGTAACGGATGCACTATCAAAAATTTTCCAAGTACCCCACCAAATCAGTTGTTGAAATTTCCTACGGAGACAGCTCCACAGTTTACAGTTTTCCACAGTTTCATCAGCTCACAGACCATAGCACAACAAACGAAATACATTGTAGCACCATAGGCCCTCAATCAAGAATGTACGAGTTCGAGTTTTCATTTGAATGTCAAATACCCTGGACTTATACATAACTATCACAGCGCAGTGTCCAGCGAAGCACCCTTCAATATTTAATTGGAAGTTGTAGTCAGATTGAGGCTTTCATCTACGGACAGAGAAGTTGTGACACCTGGCTCGGTCAACTGCCTTATAAACAGCACCGCAGGAGAGAATACACTCGCTTGACAGCTCCCATTTGGATCGTTTGATCTAGACTCTAAGCTAACGTGAGATTAGATTACACTGTGACCCAGGAATTACAACTCAATTGAGTTTTTTTTTTAAAAATTGACAACTCGCTAGAAGGCTCTGTTTGTCCTCACGCACCCATGCCGTGACTTGTGCCTTTGCGGTAAAAAAACATGTCTGCACATGAACGTTATTCACTCGCGAGTTCCCCACAGCCATTTGTTCTTAGAAATGTGAGCTTCGCAAAGAAAAACAGCACTTTCTAGCACTGCATAGTACAAGTATAAATTTTTACAGTCATCTTCCATCGGCGATCGATAGATCCACTGAATCAAACGCGTGCGGTGCCCGTTAATCCCATCGACTGGTTTGTGTAGATTAGAGAGAATCTCCGTCTGGCATGAGAATTTACCAGCTGTTTTGGCTGTTGGCGAGTTCACGCCTCCACCACTGATAAACCCGAGGTCAGGCGATCCAGTTTATCAATCGTTTCTCGTTATTGTAACAGCAGAAAAGTAGGATTGGACAGGCTGGACTTTGTTTGACCTGGAAAGGCGATTTTATGTTAATTAACGATAAGACTATAAGCTCGAGATTTCCAGTGGGAAAGAGAAAAAGAGAAAAAACGGAATGAGCAAAACTGAACTAGACGACCAATCACTTGTCCTTTTCTCAGTTTCCACCAGTTTTTTTCGTTCGGCCTCACAGTTGTCCCACAGATATTTTCAGTCTAATGTGCAGATATCCTTTTTTATTGTGTAGTAGTCATAAATTTCGCAGGGCCTCTTATGATACCAGCCTAGAAAGGGCCACCCTGTTTGAACATGGTTAATAAAAGGCAATGGTTATGAAACCTGACAAACGTCTTTGTTATATGTTTTTGTTTGCCTTTTTGGCCTTGACCCTGCACAAAGAACAATAGTGTTTTCATTCACGTGACTACCGGCCATATTGGTTTACTGAAACAAAAGGAAGTATTTGCATAAAAATAGAGTTCAATTCCCAGAGGTTTCGTTTGGGACACCAACACGGCCACCATTTCTTTGTTTTGGGCCGCCGTGACGTCATGTGAAAACACTCTATGAATTTGGAATGTGTTGGAACAACTGACCAATCGAAACGTTTTCGTCAGTTAAGATACAGTCGAACCTCCACTAACGGCCACCTCACTATAACAGCCACTTTTTTCTTGTCCAAGCGGACAGTCCATACATTAGCTCTTCTTTAAACCTCTCTACAACGGCCAACTCTCTACAACGGCAACGGCCACTAAAGTACGTCCCCAACTGCCAAAATAACCTCTCGACAACGGCCAGTACAGTACTTTTTTGTAAAAAACCTTGTTTTATAAACTAATGCAGTAATCGACATTTGTATTCGGAACATTACGTTTCTGTATCCATTTTAATGATATATAAGTATTTTGATTGTGTTCCATTTATATGCTGCAGTAAGCATAAATTGTCTACAATAATATAGCGAATGTTGCGAACCTTGCTCGTTTCGTCTTGTTAACATTTTGATTCAAAACATTATTTACGTTTTATTGTGTATTTTATCTATATATATTATTTAAGATTGGATTGCCATTATAGGCTACAGTAAGCATGAACTTGGCACAATAAACATGTTGTACTTCCCGAAAAAAAAAAAGGTGTCATATTACACGCCTACCTCCCCATAACGGCCACCTCTCTACAACGGCCACTTTCTTCTGTCCCCAAGGTGGCCGTTGTGGAGAGGTTCAACTGTATTCAACTGTGGTGTGAACGTTAAAACAAAGGATTGTGCAGGGTCGCGGCCATTCCAACATAAATTGCAGCATCATTATTTTCATGGCAAGGTTTCCTAACCAGTCCCTCAATTAACTATGGTTTGAATAAAGATCACTTGACGCCGCGGTCTATTCCTTTTTTCCTAGAGCTAGTCGTGTTTGCAATATTTTGCCACATGCGGCAGTACTTGCCCACCTCAGCACCTGTTCCAATTCAGGTTATTCCTCGCCTAGTTATTCCAGCTCATCTCAAGCGGCTGTAATTATGAGAACTATCTTGACCCGTGTAGTTAATTATATGTTGATCTGTTTCATGATTATTTGATTATTGTATCTTATCATTTTTACGGTCCTTCTGGTATAAGCGAAAGCTACACAGGAGTGGCGGCGGGGGTAATAAACTAAGGAACAATAGAGTTTGGGACTAGCAAACATCGCGAGGTAACTTCACTTTTTTCACCAATTTGTTTTACTCATTTTATTGGTCATGTAAAATACACAATTCACACATATAATAATTCTACTGTATTTTAACATTTAATTTTTTTTCAAGGCAAGTACAAAACTGTAATATTCTTCAAATTCCGTTACAAGCTTTCAAAGTACGCAGGAGCCGTTGTCACCACGAAAATCCCAAGGTGTCCGAACACCCCACGATGGAGTACGAACATTCCACGACAGTATCCGCCGTGAAAAAACTCAAGCACTCAAAAAGACAGGCCAAGTGGTCCACGAGAATCCTACAAAAGTACTTGAGCTCTACCACAGGCCCTGAGCATCCAGCAAATCGACTCAAGAGACCCGAGCGTCTCATAGCCTCACGACAGATTCCGAGAGTCAACGAGAGAAAACGACCATTCGACGATCGTTTACGAGCGGTACGAAGCTCCAAATGCGGCGAATAACGAAAAGGCCACTGCGATATATTGAGCGCCAAAGTATTTTAAAACATTTCGGCGGTCCTTTTACTAAAATAATACCCAATACAAGGCTAATTGATTGAAAGATATTGTTCAGAATTGTCCATTAACTACTTATAGTTAGGAGACTTTTTTATAAACTACCCTTTCTTTTACTATAAGGTTTGTTTCCCACATACAGTGCGTTCGATTGTCTGTATTCCGAAAACTTGAAATAATCACTTTATAAGGCATACTTGAAATAAAAATATGCAAGGAAAGAGCTCAAACCGAGCGTTCTTTGGTAATGTGGTGCATTTTTAAAACGTTGCTTAGCAACAGAATTTACCCGTATACATGTGCATGCGCAAACGAGTGCCAAGCATGGGGGCGCAACACAGACATTGTTTGCTCTTCTCATCTCTTTTACTGCGGCGAAAATGCGACACTTCTTGCAGTCCCAAGTAAAGTCACAAATACTTGTGTTGGCAACTGGTTTCGTCCTCAGTAGCTCGGACTTGTTTCTCGCCGACGTTTTGCTGGAGAATTGAGCGCGTAGTTGGTGAAAGGCAGAACTGCATGTTCGGTAATGCAATCTGGAAAACAAATAGCAGGTGAAAATACAATAAAAGGGATGAAAGGAAAACTTTGGTAGTACAGTCGAACCTGCATTAAGCGGTCAGTTGTCAAAATCCCGAGAATTACGACCCTTATTTAGTGTAATTTTGACTCTATTCAGCGGTCGCGTTCACCCTTTACTACATTTAAGTCCCAACGAGCTGTTTCTATCATCTTGACCCGTTTTAAACGGTCACTTTGGAAAAGAAAACCACTCAAATATGGTAAAAAAAAAAAGCGTGCCAGGCAATGGAATTTCTAACAACCTACAATACTGACTGACTTTAATGATCTTGGCGTTAATGATTTATTAGTCCGTTTCTATACCATGTTCTCCTTGTCCTACTATTTTCTCGCTGCAGTTTCTTAACCAAGTAAGTGATTTAAGTTAAGTTACCAAATGTTATGTAAAATGTTGTTATTATTGGAACCTGTATAAAGCGGTCACTACGCCATTCCCCGAGGGTGGCCGCTTAATACAGGTTCGACTGTATTCCTACACGACTGAAACAAATGCAGTATTTTATGTTGTTGTTGTTGTTGTTGTTTTTGGAGTGGACCCCACAAGTATCCTAAGCTTGTGGGGACGAGGCAGCAACAATAATATGTTTGTCAAACCAGCAACACTACGGTTACTACTCCCCGGTTGACTTGTATCGATTTGAAAATCGTGCAGTTATCGTGTAAACACCTACGAGAAAAGTCTGAGCAAGACTCACCGAGCAGCCACTGTTCTGTGATATTGACAGCTTGTGTTCGTCTCGTCATCGAACCAATACAGATGCTTGCTTTCCGCACAGATGTGCTCACCTACAGCAGCGAAAATAAATTTATTACAAGTTGTGTTGATTGGCTGAGTAATCCTCAAACCCGGGGATATTCGCAGGTTAGGAAACTGTAAAGGGCGTTACAGTGGAACCTCGAATTAACGAACGAATCAACGAATCATAACGAACAACGAATAATGAATCAATTTTCCTACTCCCTTGGCACTTCGTTAAATCGAGGTTCCACTGAACTTCATTCATTTATTTATTTCTCGGTCGAAGAGCACAGGAGGATCGCATAGGGGAGGTTACAGGGGATCGGTTGCATAACACCTGTTCACAACTTCATGAGTCAGGCAAAACTGGAAATAATCGCTGCTGAAAGACTTCACTATTGTAATGTATGTAGTGTGACGTGACGGGGCGTAACGTAATATAATGCAGCAATTTTTAATATTTGAGTGTCAAATCTTCCAGCAAGACTATTCAGAAGTCATTACCTTCCCACCGCAGAGTCTGATGAGCGCCATCAGTGAATCGCTCGGAGGAGAACAATTCTCCGACACGTACATTTGTGGACAGTCCACGAAAAGTTCCTGGCGGTAGCCTGACCCTGCGCTCACACGTTCAAGTCGGCACAGCTGAAAAGCAAAGAAAACACTAAGGCCATTTATACAGGCTAAACCGTAAGTGGCTTAGACAGTCGCAAGGCGTGCCTTATTTAAACTATTGCGCATACGTTCTGCGCATATCGAGATGGTCACAGAAGCCTGCATTTCCCACAGGCGGCGCCTACTTATACAGGGATATTTTTGCACGGTTTATAACTATGCAGGAAAAAAAGATCTTAGGAAGCGAAGCCGGAGGTAACCCCGCATTTTTTTTCAGAAATAATCGAGGTTCAATTTGGAAAGAAATAACATACAATGTTATTTGTATCAGGGTTCCAGTAGGCCTTGTTAGCGATAACCCTCGAAATTTCAGTTCTCGGATCTCTTTACGGTGGACAAATCGCCTTATCAACTGTGTTAATAAAATCATTAACATTGGTGTTCAAATAGTTTCCCTTACTTAGATGACTGCAAACTTGTGCTCCATTTCGTCTCTTGCCACTCTAGTGTATAAAATGGGTCCATGCAAAGACGCTACGGAGCAATCCTGCGAAACCCAAATTAAGCTCTGCCCGCAAGGGTGGCTTGTGGTTCGAGTACGACTTCAGTTCACCCACCTGAGCAGCAGGAAAAGCATCTGATAACTCGTACGGTTCTTCATCCACCCAATAACCAACTTCCAAAGATTTCATCATCTGTGAAGAGAGTCGGCGTTCTATGGTTAAGTTGGTGTTCCACTGACGTCTGAAGATTTCATTGTGTGTTAGAATAAATAGCATAATTTGGCACAATCATTTGACTCGTTGGAGTAAAGTTTTGCGGATCTACGAAAAATAAGGCCATCTTTAGACAAGGTACCCCTGCCAGGGCCGTACCCGGGCACTGAAAAGGACGTCGTTGGTTCCCAAGGCGTTAAGGGGCAATCACTTCCTTGTTCGTCTATTTAGCACAAGGAGGCACGGGAAAAAAAGCACGGGAACTGACAAAATCCTGTTCAGACCAGGGCCTGTGACCGAGAACCGGACCCGGTACCTAGTCTGAGCGGGGCCTTAGGCTATGTTCACACTTGGTTCACCAGCACTGTGTCCGAGTACAATTCTCGCTGGGCGCTTATGTGAACGCATCATTTTATCAAGTGTATTCGGGCACTAAAGTAGGTACCGGTTCATATCATTAATGATGTTTCTTACCCACATGGGTGACACAAGCCAGCAGCCTTGCGCAATGGCCATCAAGACGTTGAGCGTTCGGCGAGGACTTCCGGCAATCACGTGACTAGTGGAAGGCGAGACTCGATCCTCGATAAAAAAGCCGCCCAACTTCCGAACAACGGACAGGACAATATCTTGCTCGCTGAAAAGTTAAAACCAGAGGGTTAGGATATTTCTTCAAAATGCGATTGCCATAGAAAGACAAAAATTAATGAGAGACAAATTAAGCTACAACGATAATTTCTGACTCACTTGAAATGCATGCTGGTCATTACAACTGAGCGCTTTGGCTGTAGAGGGAAAAGATAATTAAACTGTAAGCCTTTTGCCAAGAAAAGAAGACCTTATTACAAAATGGCTACTACTTTAATATTCTTTTGTTGCTATTTAAATTAGCCTTCTTGCTTCGTTCTTAAGCTCAAAAATCAAAAGAATATTTTACCTTAACGGTCCTCGCTGCTTTCAAGGAGGGTGATGTCAAAAGAATGTAGCAGGCATGCCAATAGATTAAAAGATAAAGCGTTTGTGGCGAGTGCCATGTCCTAAACGCTTGGCGTTTGAACGTCCGCCACTTAAGGTGGATTTCCACTGTTGCGTAAATTTTATGCGTAAAAATCGTAAGGTTAAAAGCACTCAACTTTTTTACGTTGCTTATTTTGTTTACGTATGTAAAGGCAGACCAATACATATCCATACACACTGTTTGTTACTGCCAATTTTTTTTTCTAATATGTAAGTTCCACGGTGGCCACAAACTGAAAGCAATTTTTATAACAATCCGTACTCACTACTGGTGCTTTTGAATTTGTAACTTGAATTTTGATGCAGTCACTCTCACCTTAACTTTTTTAATGAGCTTGGTTCGTTGTTTCTTCACAGCCCTGTTTTCCTTTCCTTCACAATGTTGTTCTTCCTCTTCCGTACACGTTTCGTTATTATCTTCTTCGCTTCCTTCAGACCTTGTTTCCCCTTCGTTTTGCTTCCCTTTTCGGTTCTTATTCCCATATTTCCCTTCATAATTATCACTTAACTTCTTTCCTTCCTCTTCATATCCGTTAACTTGACGAGCCAGTTTCTCTCGACTAACCGCATTTTCCTGACTTGCATGTTTGTCCTGACCAACCAGTTTTTCCTGATTGGCCTGTCGTTTCCCGCTAACTCCATTTAAAGGTTTTAAATTCTGTCCCTTTTTTACTGTACCAAGCTTAGTTTTATCCTTGTTTTCCTGTATCAGCCTTTCCTCATTCTCTTCTGTGGCGTTCATATCCCCAAAATCTTCTCCCTGGTCACCCTGACCCACCAATTTTGCAGTTTTGGAAAACTTCTTCCGAGAAGGTGCACTACAAAAATTTGAGCTGGGAGCTTTGTTGTTTCCGTCCGCAGCGGAAACGACGGAGTCCGATTCTGAATCTTCTTGTCCATTTTGATTTGAGAAGTTTTCCTGAAGAAACTTCTTACTGGTTTTGGCCTGTGTTTTTTTCTTTTTTGGCGCATTGGCCTGCTTTGTCTTTCC
>NW_028145480.1:1090000-1130000 GCF_977016875.1 Pavona decussata | reverse complement strand
GTGCCAGGCAGCAGAGATGTCCACACTTTTTCAGACTATACTGTCTCAATACA
Organism: Pavona decussata; assembly: GCF_977016875.1. NCBI lineage: Eukaryota > Metazoa > Cnidaria > Anthozoa > Scleractinia > Agariciidae > Pavona > Pavona decussata. The sequence goes on along the minus strand of NW_028145480.1, from coordinate 1,129,947 downwards.
TGCAGTCATTTTCTGCTAAGCAATTCCCTAAAACAAAAATGTGATGGGCCTCTGTGGTTAACACTTAACATCATTCTTGGGACGCAAGAACATAATGTACATGTGTATGTATTAAAAAGTGTTCCTCTTTAACACTGGTCAGGAAAAAAAAAGGCAGACTGAAGTATTTCACCACAAATTGTCAAGCATTGTGTAACAGTGTTCTGTATTTGGCTCAGTTAAATGTACAGTACATGTACAGTGTAGAACACATCACACGTATAATGCAAGATTATTAACATGTACTCATGAGTAAATTAATCCATTACCTGATGGAGTCAACTTTTCAGCTTGTAACTTCCTTTTCCTTCTTCGTTCTCCCCTGTCTGCAAAGACAACAAAGTGAAAAATAAAGGCCTGGGATACCGTGTCCAGGCTGCATTTTGATTGGTACAGTGTACTTTTTGCTTTTTTTTTTTTTTGCAAACGCTTTATTTGTAGTGAAAATGCACGTAAAGCTACCATGAAGGTAATTTGCAGACACTACTCGAAAATAACAGGAAACAAATAATCATCTAAAAAATATAGGTTAAAAATCCCATCTAGCAGGAGGCAAACCAGCTGGCTATTTACATGTATAATGTAAGCATGGCCATAGTCTCCATTGCAGCCAAGACCCAGAACAGCTGCCAGGGAGACTAGCATGGCCGAGGACAGGGCTTAAACCCAAGACCTTCAAAAATTTCCAATCCGGCACCCTAACCACTGAGCCACCCCACCTCCGTCTCCCCATTTTTCAAATACTTTTGTTTTTTGTTTGTTTGTTTGAACTTGTTGTTATTTTTGTCAGTGGGAGGTTGTTTTCCACTTTCATTTATTATGATCATAAATAATTATTATTTGCTTATTATACCTTTTGTCTGTATTTTGTGATTTTGTTTGTTTGTTGTTGTTGTAGATAGTTTTATTGTTGTTGTTGTTGTTGTTGTTTTTTTTTTCCAAAACACAACCAGGAACTGGCTTTAGACTTTTCTGGATGAAAATTTTTGAAATACATGTACTTAAAAGAGACGAACTTACTAGCTAAAAATGTTAACTAAAAAATGAGGTGCAGATAGTCGGAACAGGACAAAAGTGAAAGTTTCTGACTCTCTACCCCCTGGGTCTCCAAGGATGTTAATGCTTTAGGCCTTCAAGGCAATATAACATGGACATATGTTTATTTGTCCAGGGTTTTTGAGCCAATCACAAACTTTTTAGGGTAGGAAAGAACAACCAAATTTTAAAATTCCAACAATATACAACACCGACAGTTGTACCTGCACTGTTCTGAACATCCTCCTCAAATGCTTTTGGCTGCATGGACTTTGTTCTCTTGAGTCGCCCAATCAGTGGTGTAACTGCCTCTCCCGGTTCCATAACTGGGAAGAGGTCTTCAGAAACGCGCTTTTCGCTCTGTCGGCAGCTCTCAACCCACAGTACCGAAACAAGGTGAATTCCTTTCTTCAAAGCTCTTTCTCTTGTTGTCTTTTTGCCATCTTTGAAAATCTGTTCATAGAGAGAGAGAAAACATTTTCCCATTATAAGCTCTAGAAAAGTTTCTGGTGTTATTAGACTGAATTAATAATATCATCATAGGAAAGGTTTGAGCCACAGAGTGTCAAAAGTAATCTGTGTTTGCAAATAGTTTTCTTTTACTACACTCAGTGAATTGGTCAAGTAAATTTGCACCACTTAAATAACATGTATTTTATCAACTTAAAATGAGAAACAAAATCAAAACCAATCATGACTTGCTTGCATGCTTTTTGCCCACACTTGTCATGTATTTGCTTTGAGTTCTGATTGCGTCATTACGTTGTTAACTTCAGTCTGTGATTGGTCAGAGCAATTACATTGGTTTTGGTTGAAAACCACTCTTTGTGAAAATGAATTTATATATCAAATGATCAAGTACACAGTTCATGTTCTGGTTTAAATTTGTTTTGGGTAACCAGTTCTACTTTCATTTTTCTTTCGATTGGCCAGGTTATGGTTAACATAACAAAACTCATAAAAATGAAATTGACATCTAATCTTGCAACCAAAAATAAATTTAAACCACAACATTATTAATAAATTATACATTTTGAAGCCAGAAGAATGACTTGTAGTGATTTTTGCAAACATCGACAGAAGGTGTTTGTGTCAGCTCTTCAAAGCAACACCTCCAAAGATGCACTAAAACTGGATGGTTTAATTCTTATAATAAACTAAAATACTGAACTGAGAGCAGAAATTGAAGCAACCCATCGAAAGTTACAGCCACTCTCCTTCTCTATAGTAATAAGGTACCATACAACAGGTAGTGTATATGTCTAACTCTACATACTGTTATTTGAAAATTACACAGTTATGCTGTATTATAATTATTACATGTATACATGTATGTTGTAGTTCAAAACAGTTCTAACGAGCTGTTCCTACATGTATATTGTCTTCACCTGTGTTAAACAGTTACTTTGGAAAAGGAAATCAAGTCTCCAACAGGTATAATAAGAAATAAAGCCTGCAAGAAAATGAATTTTCTAACAACCTGAGCAATAATGCTCCATTTTTATGCATGCTCTCTTCGTTGCAGTTTCCAAGCTGAGTAAGTGATTTTTGTGAGACAGTGTTTTTGCACAAAAACTGATCAATAAGATAAATGGTGTTCACATAGTTTTTCTGTACAAACTGACTGTTTTAAACGGTCCCTTACATGTAATTAAGCCATTCCCCGAGGGTGACCTCCTAGTAGAGGTCTGTCTTTAGTACATACATGTGCAGTATAGTTACAACTAATCACATACCACATGTGTCACTTCTGGAGTAAACTTCTTCACCACCTGCATAGGGTAAAAAATTATGCCTGGGTTTAGGAGACAAGAACATTACTTTTCTCATAAGAAGAGGCTTATCGAACCACAGAAAACCAAAGCGAGTTTTACTGCAGCTGTATTTTACCTCACATGCATACAAAAAGAAGAACAACAAACATTTACTTTACTTTACTTTACTTTTAACTTTACGTTACGTTATGCTACTCTACTCTACTCTACTCTACTCTACTCTACTCTACTCTACTCTACTCTACTCTACTCTACTCTACTCTACTCTACTCTACTCTACTCTACTCTACTCTACTCTACTCTACTCTACTCTACTCTACTCTACTCTACTCTACTCTACTCTACTCTACTCTACTCTACTCTACTCTACTCTACTCTACTCTACTCTACTCTACTCTACTCTACTCTACTCTACTCTACTCTACTCTACTCTACTCTACTCTACTCTACTCTACTCTACTCTACTCTACTCTACTCTACTCTACTCTACTCTACTCTACTCTACTCTACTCTACTCTACTCTACTCTACTCTACTCTACTCTACTCTACTCTACTCTACTCTACTCTACTCTACTCTACTCTACTCTACTCTACTCTACTCTACTCTACTCTACTCTACTCTACTCTACTCTACTCTACTCTACTCTACTCTACTCTACTCTACTCTACTCTACTCTACTCTACTCTACTCTACTCTACTCTACTCTGCTCTACTCTACCCTACTCTACTTTACTTTAACAGCTTGGCAATGTCAGCTCCTTGACAGTCCAGCCACATATCTACATCTAGACAATTAATTGAATGAGCTGAAAGAATGGTTTTGGAGAATGTGATTTTCTTCTTTAAAGTGGCATTAATCATTTTCTCTTGGCATTGCTTTCATAGTTCTCAGTAACCCCCTCAGTGAGACAGCCCTGATTAATTGAAGTTAGTGTGTAATACACTGAAATAAATGCACCTTGGCTCCAAGCATTTCCATTTGTTTTGATATCCCTTCAAATCTGTTTTCAGTGTTTGATCGCACCTCAACGAATGCTGCAACACCTGCAATGATGTATGAAAAGTGCAAATATTAATTATAAGATCTGAATGACAACAAAAATGCACTTGATACATGTACAATCAAAATTAATTATTTATAATAAAAATAATAATGTGCTATGATTTATCAAATTCAGTGAGAAAAAAATCATTAACTTTGCAAAACAACGAACACACAATAGTGTCACTATAACATATTCTCACTATTTTTCATATATTATTGTGATTTTGTCCCTCCTACAGTACATGTACTTGATATAATTTATATTTCCCAGCTCCATGACCCTTTTATTCTTAAGACATTTGCACACTAGTACTACTGCACATGATTTTCGTACAGCTAAATTTTCTCAGTCTGCAACAAAATTTCCTGTTGCAGCAGGTAGCTACCTGGTATAAGGTGCACTGTACACAGTAGTCCCACCTTTACAAGTAACTGTTGCTCGCATTTCAGTCAAACAACGGTTTAAAATTTACTTTATTTGTTGGGGAAGGAAACCCCAGTAGTACGATGTACATATTAAGACCAGGCTTTGATTAGGAAGGCAATCATGGTTTTTTGTTTTTTTTTTTTGTTTTTTTTGTTTTTTTTTGGCTGGCAATAATTTCTTTATAAAAATTACATTATTTTTATATATATATACATGTATATATATTGGTCAAGATACAAGAAGAACTTAAAAACTACACAAAATCATTTCAGATTTATACATGTAGCCAGTCAGTTAATTGCCACAGTGAGTGCAACTACCTACATGTACATGCAATTCCTGTGGTATGTACCCAGTGTACTGTATAATTCCCTGAGCTGCAAAGCACAGAACTTGATTATCTATACTGAAGTTAAATGTTATCGAGCAGCACATTTCAGTACAGTAACTATAATGTAAACTTCCTTAATATACTGTACATGTACATGTGTTCGTATCATACACTGTACACTTTACCTTCAAGTATTCTGTCATATGATACCAGTTGTGTGCAGGGAATGTCAATTTCCTGTCCTGGAGGACTGCTGTCGTTTTCAAATGAACAGTGAATACCCAAGCTTTCATCTTGATCATGTGATTTCTCTAATGCCACTTCCTTAAAATTAAAAGTTTATATACTGCTAAGTAACATACTAATATAAACTTGTGCGAAACAGGTCAAACTGGTTTTGAGATACATGTAAAGTCACACAAAAGCTCATAGGCATCCCAAACTGCCAGTGCTGAAAGATGGTAATTATTTGTGATTAGCATGAAGCCAAAAGAAAACAATGTTACAGCCCCAAGATTGTCCAGGATCAAAATCATATACATGTAATAACTAATGACAGTGGAATCTTTATTTGAACCCTTGATTTTTCAAAACTCCTGATTCTTTGAACCAAAGTTGTCTCCCTTGGGTTTGTATCTGTCAGATTTTTATCCCCCAATTGTTAGAACTTTCAATTTTTTGAACCAGTTCAAAAAATTAATTCAGTTTTCCTAGGAGGTTTCAAAAAATCGGTATTTCACTACATACTTATCATTCTTACAGAGTTCTGAAAACTAATTTACAAAATTCTGGTTACTTGATGTACAGTGAAGCTTAATTGTGTTATGTAGGAAGGGAGGGTTATTTCGTTGAGGGTGTGTAGTCACGAAAAATTGAGTTACTTTTGAATTTCATGTACAAAGTAAGTAGCCTCACAAAAATCCCACACGGCTGGTACTGACAATGTTTTGGTGTTAGACTGCGAGCAGTCTATCTTTTGCCCAAGAATCTGCAGGGAAGAATGCAAGATATTTGAAGCGCCACTCACGCAAGCGAACAGCAAAGCGACTCGTCCCCCCAATATCATGCTCACTCCATTTATTGCGTTCTTCCCAACAAATTCTTGAGCCAAAGAGAGACTGCTCACAGTCTATTTTGGTGTCAGTGTGGAGACTAATTCTTTAGTCCCTTACATGCAACTGTTTTAAGACCAAAAACAAGTGATTTACTTTGCCCAGTTTCAGGCATGATGCCAATAAAATCTCTCTCCCCTCAAAACTAAATAGCAACAATTTACAATTTACAAGTATAATTAGTGTTAATAATTAGTCGATACTAGAGTACCACCTTGTACTTTAGAATTTTAAGCTTTTATTGTTTTAGACTTGTATGTAGTAAGTAGCTATATGATTTTAGCTGGTATATATCCTATTCATTTTCTAATTCATTAGTTATCTTATTTAATTATTTAGACACGACCCCACAAGCGAAGCGTCGCTTTAATACTTATCGTGTATAAATAAAGATTATTGATTGATTGATTGATTGATGGATTGATTGATTGATTGATTGATTGATTGATTGATTGACAAATGTATGTATCAGGGAAAACCATATCCAATTTCAGAACAAAATGGTTTTCAATTATATCCTATGAATGAAAAGCCTTCTGGTAATGGAAGTATGCATGCGTGTAGATATGACTTTTGTATGCACATACATCAGGTGCGTGACCACCACATGTTTTACCAAGAAACTTATTCCACCGTTGTTGTTGGGTATGGCATTATCATAGCAACTTGGCGCTATGCCCCTCATTGGCTATCTTTCATCTCATATCTGAAGCACGCTAATAATAAGGTAGTACCACCCTCTGGAGAAATTACGGGGGCTAATAAAAAGCAAAATAATTAATCATGAATAAAGGTCGAGTCACAAAATGTATGCTATGAATGATTGTTAATGCATGTGCAGACAGGAAACCTTGCAAAAATATAAGATAACAGTGCACTTGTGTTGTTTTTTGTACTAGGAAATACATGATCGAGGTCTTCCTGAAATTGATCAGTTCGAGTTTTAATATAACAATGCAATGTTCAAAACAAACATATTAAATGAAATGAACATGTCTCGAAATGGAAAACAACGCCTGGCCTGATGCTTGTGTCTAAATATAATTCGGCTAATTTGCAACGGCTCTTTCCTTTACACAAGCTCAAGTGAACTTGAATCTTGCATCAAACTACCAAAATAGTGTGAAATAAATGAACCTATAAGCTAATAAATGCGAATCGAACTTTTAATCGCTTGCAAGGTTTATAAGCTTACATGTATGCAACTGATGTGTAGCTTACCTTGGATTTTCTGTTTTTCAGACTCAGAGAAGCTTTCTTCTTCCGTTCCATTGCTCAGCTCGCTCAGGCCAAGAAGCAGTTAAAAGAGATGATTAAATGGCACAAACAAAACTCCAGCGATCTCGACATCTTTCAAGAAAGCGCGCCTTTTTTCCAACTTTCAGATGTGAGCCCGCTTGAGTATCAGCGGTAAAATATGAATTAGTGTTTAGGCAATCTCGTACCCAGAGTCTTCAGGCTTTTTGGTGAGCGGGGCAACGTGGGGACATCGAAAAAATTCAATTTTTTTGATTGGCTGTTCAGTAACGGTTTCCATTGTTTGCCTGAAGACTCTGGGTACGAGATTGGTGTTTAGGTCGTGTAACCGGTTGCGCACCCCGCTCTGTCCCATTTCAGGATTGTAAGCAATTAGATTCTTCTTTCTTGAAAAGTTTAATTCTTTTTCATTCTCTTGGACATGAGAACAAAAGAAACTAGAAACTTTCTTATAAACTGGTGAGCCCGCATTTTAGCCTGCGAGATGATTCATTATGCAGTCGATTCTATTACTTTAGATTTTTCTGGAGAAATCAGTTTTCAAAACTGAGGACTGTACTGCAACATTTAGGAGATGCGAACACAGTATTTTGCCATCTAAAAAGGTAATGTATTGGACTAACCTGAGTATCCGGACTTTCTAAGGGGAGGGGGAGGCGACCTTCATCCTGTTTTTTAAGGTGTTTTTGCTCGTTTGTTGTTGTTCTTTTTTTTGTTGTTTTTTTGCTTACGTGTTTGTTGGTTTTTTTTTGGCAGATGATATTTCCTTGCTTGTTACAAGTGGGAACCAGAGCACAAACATAACAAAAACCGTGTGTGAACTAGCATGGGATGTACAAGGGCAATGCCGGCCTTGAATATCTTGCGCTTATACCCTGGTTTTCACCAGGACAATAGCACAAATGCATCAAGTGAGAACACCTGAACACTGTCAACCATTTTGTCTGCCATCTTGCTTAGCATTGAGGAGAGCTGGTATCAGGAATTCCATCAAGAAATGATTTTCTGCGCATGCATTGGTCCTTATGCTTAAATAGCGAGTGTTCTCACTTGATTATCTTGATTATGCTCATATCCTAGTGAAAACCAGGCTTAAGAAAACAGTATCTTTCCTTGCATTTGCGCTAAGGCCAGCTTTATGCTTATGTTCATGTCAAACCAGTTCGCACACAATTTCCTTATGATTGTGCATATGCTTATTGCATGAGTGGGAACCAGGCTTTAGTTTTCTTGAAGGTAAGGCAGTGCACAGTTAAACTTCAAGCTGTCATGCTTGCTTCCATGTACAGCCACTCATGTCAAATCATTTTGGTATGAGTAAGCACTTCATTAAAGATCCAGGCCTGATTATGGGTCCAACTGGGATTTAAACTGCGACCCTCCTCTTCCAGATGTGACAGCATTTTTTTTTCTTTTCACAAATATAATGCCGCTTTCTTTCATAGAAATGCTTGACAGGGACAAAGGGACCATTACTTGCCCATTATATGCTTCATCCTTCATCCAAAGGTTGAGAGCAAATCTACCATGTGGTCCCTGCTAAGTTAAATTTTGTCCCTCCTAATCAAGTACTTGACAAAAACTCTGCTTGACTGAGAGAATAATTATTACAGCGACAATTATGGTGGCTGGAACATAATAACCCAACCAACACTGATCTGTCAAAGGCCTGAGGGGGAGGTGGGTCCTCTCTCTAATGAACTATATGGGGAGGCCCCACCCGAAAAGAGTACGCATTTCAGGCTGGAGAATATAAAAAAGTTGGGATTTCATAAGCTGAAGTAAAGGAAAGGATGGGGAAAACTGTCATAGGAATTTAAAAAGGCATTCCAATATATTGTGAACAGACCAAACTGGAAAGGAGATGCAGCTTTTATACTGTAGGTTTGGATGTCAGGGTTCCTTAGCCTTTATGTGTAAGACTCCCCCCCCCCCCCCCCCCCCTTCCTTCCCCAGAGTCAACAAAATTCACCAGGTAGTTTGCCAAACAATATGAAGGAAACAAATGTTTATTCATCCTTTGTTTTCTCACTATTGTTTAAAAAATTGAATAACATAATTTGGCAAATGTATTGATAGCAAAATTATTAACTTCTATCTATCCCTATACTCGACAAATTTTAACCAGCTAGGAAAAAACAAGCAGAAAAGGGACATTAAAATAATTATGTTATTTCTAAATGTTATAATAAGTTACAATCATTTCAGCCCATTATATATAGTTACAGTGACTCTATTGAGCTATTTCATGATAAAAATTCTAACATTCATAAGATTTTTAATCACTTAAAATTTCAATACCAGACTCACTTAAGCCTCCATATTGAACTGAACTAGCTTGCTCATACTGCTTAAGGAGGAGAACCTTTACACATGCAAATGTTTTTTTAATATATTCACCCACCACAAGAGCCTCCATAACAAGCTAGATCCAGTTCAGTATGGAGAATATGAATACAGCCTATTCAGTCTGTTGCATATGAAAACAAAAATGATCACTGATCTAAGTTATATACATTTCACTTTGTAATGATGTTAACAACTAACTTCAAAATAGTAATAAGTCTTATGAGACAATGAACTCTGCAATTAACTTGTTACCCTTTTGCATTTTTCTATTTTCTAGTCTTAAACTTTTAAAGCAACCAGGATATAACTGACAAAATAATTGTCACATTCCCTGAAGAAAAAGTAGTGGGCACTATCATCAAGGGTATAAGTGAAAAAAGCTTGGTCAACTTATTCAGAGTCTGAATTATCGTTTTAGTTCAGACATTTTGAAACCTGACAAACTTCCTTAAATTCCTTCAGTTGTGTGAACAAGCTTGTCAAGTGATTTGTTACTCATATGACTCCTCAAGGCCGGGTTATTCATCACAGAACCAAACAAAGGAAGGTTCTCAACTTCCAAAGCGTCCCACTTTAATTAAATGTTGTTTCTGGCTCTAAAAGAGGTATCTTTTTCATCACTATCACAAAAATCAAAAAATACATTTGATAAAATGCAATTTAACGAATGAAAATACAGTTAAAAAAAACGCAGAGATCCGTGAAAATTATTTCATTAAATCATCTTACTTTGACAAGTAAATTTAAACAGGTTGCTTCAAATTCAAGCCCTCAATTAATTTTCTCTCAACAAAACCTCATAATCATTCAAAAATTAGAAAAGGATTGTCACAAAAGTCGGATACGACTATCTTAACATCATTGAGTACTGCTGTAGAGATTGGCTTCTTTAACTCGCTCCCCTGGCCTCCTTCTGTTCCAAACTTGGTAACAAACTTTCCGCGTAGTTCGAACAGCTGGACTCTATGATTCACTGAATCACAGACTATTAGTTCTCCAGCCTTGCTCACTGACAAACAATACGGGTCCTTAAACTCCCATCCCCATCCCCCTCTTTTCCAATTTTGTAAAGAAACTTTCCTTCCCTGTCGAACACTTTTACACAGTGATCATTAATGTCTGACACTAAACGATAGTTGTTATGTTGGATACAATGAACGGGAAAGATGAAAGAGCCCTCTGTACCAATTTTAGTTACGCAAAAACTGACCAAGTGAAAAGATCTTGATTAACTTGTTATCACTATCAGCAACAATAATGTTGCCATCACTGTCAATAGACAAACCACTAGGATACTTAAGAGCGCCTGTCTGTAAAAATCAAACATTTCGTGGCAAGGGTGGAAAATTCGATTTATTTCATATTTTAATGTCAGATAGGCTAGGATATAACTAACATCACTGTATAGTTTTTTCCGTGAAATATCCTTTTATTTCAAAGAAAAATGCAAATAACAAAAATCCGTTAAAATCGTCATTTGAGGCACTAAATTATTAAACGGGTTTGAGAGCCTGGCGTGCGAAAACAAATCATTCTACCGCTTTCTAAACACTCAAATCTTTTTTTACAATCTTTAAATATCTGTTGGAATGATTTTGGGAAATATTGCGTTTCTCTACGTATATGAAATAATTTAATTTCGAAGGCATACAATTCACAGCAGTAAAAGTACTTCGTGAATAAAATTAATTTTCACCATGTGCGAAACCTTCAAATCGATTAAGCTTCTGTTGGTTGAATGTTAGAAGGATGGTCTATAGATTCCTGTAAAAATTTCTTTGGGCAAATGATTAAGAGCGACGTGAGAGCTTTTCAAAGTCCGTAAAAAATGCAAATATTTGACCCTTCGCGGTAAACTTTGAAGTTGCGGGTCAGACATCATGTTAATCCGTGCACGTGTCTTGACCTATATTGGCTTAAAATAAGCACATAGAAAAACATTTCGAAATGTTCTTACCTTATAATATGCTGTAAAAGACAGGTCCAAAGGCCATTTTAGCACGATTCTCTGGTCGTTCGTCGCATAAGTTTGAGCCAGCTGTTTGCATTAAACGTCCGATGTACACCACGCAAACTAATGACACTAGTCGAATACAAATCTTTGATCAACTTTCGGCGCATTTCATCAAGACTGCATCTTCTTCGATGGCTAAGGCATTTTGTGAAGTATTTCCTGGTTTACAGTGGAAGAAAATATTACATCTGATCGCTGCTGGAATGACAAAACATGTCGGTGCTTTCACATGCTTTCAGTCTATCTTGCATTGCAGGCAGCCGTTTGTTCGTCACGCAATACAATGTCATTACAATGGGCATTTTAAGGGGGTGGAGGAGCGTGTAAATGGGAAAATGTTTGATTACTGAACAGGTGTAGCCAAGGCAAGCACAACAACTAAGAAAGGGATACCTTTAGTTTTGTTCTTTTTTCCTTGCTAAAATCCAGATAATTTAAGCGTTCGGGAAGGGAGGGTGTATGTAATGGGGGGGGGGGGGGGGGGGAGATTACATTTTACAAAAAAATAGTATATTCAGTACTTACTGATGAAGATCACTACATCCTTAAGCTAGTTCGTTCAATTTTTTAATATAATAGACCCTAGTATCATGAAACCAAAAAACCGAAAAGAAAGGTCTTTTTTTTCACGCAGATGACCCCAAATAGCACATTTCCCGTATAAATGGCTGATAAATAGCAATGAAAGAACGCACCCCTACATTCTTTCGTAAGTCTGGGTGTCCTGTGGCTTCGGGTGGTCATTCATCTGCCCTTTAATTAGTTAGGCGTGTTGTTTTTCAAATACTATCAAATTTTTAATGTCCAAACCAAAGAACACTTAATTTGAAGTCCTTCTAAAATATAAAAATAAAATCGCTAAAAAGTTCGGTCGAATTTATGGCTATTGCTATGGCCATTCGGCGTGAGAAAAAATCGCCAAAAAGTTACTAAGAAAACAAACCCTTGTCGTTCTAGTTACTTGGCGTCTTTTGTTTGCTTAGAGGCGGGGAACGAATTAATTTTTCAAGTCAAGTTTATCACACTGAAAATGGAAGTTTGTTGTTCTTTTAAGGCCCTTGTTGGTGATACAACACTACGACTACGCGGTACAAGTTACCAAACGTGTCTGGATACTACCTGAAGGAAATTATGGTGTTGCGTAACGTGCATGGGTCATAATATCATCCGTCGACCCGAGAGCACCCCTCCTGTCCGAAGCCCCAACCCACGCCAGCACCACATAAACACCAATTGTTATTATCAACTCAAGGATCGGAACATTTTTGTGTGTGTGTGTGTGTGTGTGTGTGTGTGTGTGAGGGGGAGGGGGTGGGTGCTTACTTGTTTTCAAAATTAGATAAATGGAGGAGTGGAGAGCGTATCAAATTTGAGGCCGAAAACATTGTTTCCAATATGTGGCATGATGATTGGTTTATAAATTAGGTAAGGAAAGTGAAGGTATAACAGTAACTCGAAGGGTTATTACTGGCTGGTTTTATACCAATCTCCTCCCACGCGCTTCCCCACCCCACTCCTCCCCCGGTCCATAAGTAGTACTGCATTACCTAGACCCTAAGTGTCGCCCATCAGGTTGGAAACAGAGCACTCTTTCACATTTCAGACTGCATTCATTAGTCAATATATAGGAGCCGATTCTGCTCCTCCCTTTATTTACGTCAACAGACCGCCATAACCTGTTACTAGCCCTATCCACCCGTCAAGGACAGCACACTTACCTGCAGCGATCAGAGTTATGTCCAGTCGATTAACCTACCACTTACACGCTGTTATAAGCAAGCAAGGAAAGGCGAAATTCCTTAAATAAATTGTTATTTTTATTTTTATTTTGCAGTTTTGTGTTTCAAAGCTAGACTGACTAGTACCAGGACTAGTATGCCCACTGCCTTAAAATGCCCATGACCTAGTATAACAAACAAATGCCTATAATGAGGGATATTTTTGGTTTCATACTAGGATCTACTGCATTTAAAGATGGAAAGAACTAGCTAAGGGATATGTAGTGATCTTCAACAGTAAGTACTGGTACTGTTTAGTAAAATCTCCCCCCCCCCCCCCCCCACGGCAACGCTCCCAACAACTGAGCCTGCGGGTGCAAATGAATATCTGTATCCTGTATTTTAGCCAGGGAAAAAGAACAAAACTAAAGGTATCACTAAGCATTTCCCATTTTCACCCTCCTCCACTCCCTTAAAATGCCCATTGTAACGACATTGTATTGCGTGACGAACAAACGGCTGCCTGCAATGCAAGATAGACTGAAAGCATGTGAAAGCGCCGACATGTTTTGTAATTCCAGCAGCGATCAGATATAATATTTTCTTCCACTGTAAACCAGGAAATACTTCACAAATGCCTTAGCCATCGAAGAAGATGCAGTCTTGATTAAATGCGCCGAAAGTTGATCAAAGATTTGTATTCGACGAGTGTCATTAGTTTGCGTGGTGTACATCGGATGTTTAATGCAAACAGCTGGCTCAAACTTATGCGACGAACGACCAGAGAATCGTGCTAAAATGGCCTTTGGACCTGCCTTTTACAGCATATTATAAGGTAAGAACATTTCGAAATGTTTTTCTATGTGCTTATTTTAAGCCAATATAGGTCAAGACATGTGCTCGGACTAACATGATGTCTGACCCACAACCACAGGTCACCAAAGCGTATGTGACACAGGCTACCATGCAAGCGTGATTTAAGAGTTTGTATGGAGTTAAAATTAAATCGAAATTTAGACATCAATTTTCCCTAAAAATCCCACAAAAAATATACTCAAGTCTGAAAAAACTTACCCGGTGTGTTTTGCTGTGTTTTCAATGCTCTTCAGTGCTTCCAAACGCTGTTTTGAGCGGTTTATCTCTCAGCAGCTGGTCCACGTGCATCACTGTATTATGTTAATGGAAAGGTAGGAAACTACAAGTCGAATTTCAATGAAATTTGGCCCGTCATTTAAGGAGTGCACTTCCAAAACCTCGCTAAAATTTGCTTGAAACTTAAGCTCTCGCTTACCTGCCTCACCATATGGCAAGAAGGATGATGTGCGGTCCCTCCTGGGTAGCTCATTTACCGAGGAGTTTATTTATTGAGACACAGGCTTTCGTTAAAAACAAAGTTCATTTCAAATCGGGTGCCATTTTTGCCACCGACCGAGCCGTGTCGCTGGAATGTTGGAACAAACTCACTGGCAAACCTAGGCACGAGTACTAAAATTGCCCAGCCGGGGAAATCCACGGGAAGCCTTTGGCACCTAACAAACCACACACACCCCCTCCCAGCTAAATGCAGTTCTGCACCAGCCATCCGACCTTGTTGTGGCCTTTTTCAGTAACGCGTAAAGCATTATTTTGTGCATCAGTTAGCCTGCAAGATGGTATAATTAAGCTAGGTTTGCATTAACGTGACAGGAGAATATAAATAGATATACAACTTATATCGAATTACCTCGACACATTTCAGATCCACGAAAGCGACTACATCTTGCAGTGGATGTAACTTCGTACCAAAATTTGATTGTATTGACTGTGACCTACCAAAAACGACTAAACACTCATCGCCAGATCTTGTCAAACGACTTAGATTATTTTTTCTTCCTGCCCTCCTGCTCGCAAGGAATAAACCGGTAATGAGTCAGAGAACTTCGAAATACAAAAGATTTAATGAGCAAAACATTGACCTTACACGTTTTTTAAAAAATGTTGCCGTTCTCGGCAAAACAACAACTTTGCGAAACTCAAGGATTTTTGGAGAGCGTGCATACAAAGACAAATTTTCAGTTTCTTTCAGTCAGCTTTTATTCAATAAAAGCCAACTCGAAAGTTAACGAGTTGGAAAATTGCGAGGTCAATTCATAATAAAAACAAAATTAATAATGCAAAAGTCAATTCATATTCTCAAGAGACGTTTGTTGCTGTCACGCCAAGCACAGCTGGCTGGTACAGAACTGCACTTAGCCGGGAGGGGGTGTATGTGGTTTGTTAGGTGCCAAAGGCTTCCCGTGGATTTCCCCAGCTGGGCACATTTTAGTACTCGTGCCTAGGTTTGACCGTGAGTTTGTTCCAACATTCCAGCGACACGGCTCGGTCGGCGGCAAAAATGGCACCCGATTTGAAATGAACTTTGTTTTCAACGAAGGCCTGTGTCTCAATAAATAAACTCCTCGGTAAATGAGCTACCCAGGAGGGACCGCACATCATCCTTCTTGCCATATGGTGAGGCAGGTAAGCGAGAGCTTAAGTTTCAAGCAAATTTTAGTGAGGTTTTGGAAGTGCTCTCCTTAAATGACGAGCCAAATTTCATTGAAATTCGACTTGTAGTTTCCTACCTTTCCATTAACATAATACAGTGATGCACGTGGACCAGCTGCTGAGAGATAAACCGCTCAAAACAGCGTTTGGAAGCACTGAAGAGCATTGAAAACACAGCAAAACACACCGGGTAAGTTTTTTCAGACTTAAGTATATTTTTTGTGGGATTTTTAGGGAAAATTGATGTCTAAATTTCGATTTAATTTTAACTCCATACAAACTCTTAAATCACGCTTGCATGGTAGCCTGTGTCACATACGCTTTGGTGACCTGTGCCGCAACTTCAAAGTTTACCGCGAAGGGTCAAATATTTGCATTTTTTACGGACTTTGAAAAGCTCTCACGTCGCCGTTATCATTTGACCAAAGAAATTTTTACAGGAATCTATAGACCACCCTTCTAACATTCAACCACCAGAAGCTTAATCGATTTGAAGGTTTCACACATGGTGAAAATTAATTTTATTCACGAAGTACTTTTACTGCAGTGAATTGTATGCCCTCGAAATTAAATTATTTTATATTCACAGAACGACGCAATATTTCCCCAAATCATTCCAACAGATATTAAAGGATTGTAAAAAAAGATTTGAGTGTTTTGAAAGCGGTAGAATGATTTGTTTTCGCACGCGAGGCTCTCAAACCCGTGTAATAATTTAGTGCCTCAAATGACGATTCTAACGGATTTTTGTTATTTGCATTTTTCTTTGAAATAAAAGAATATTTCACCGAAAAAACTATACAGTGATGTTAGTTATATCCTAGCCTATCTGACATTAAAATATGAAATAAATCGAATTTTCCACCCTTGCCACGAAATTTAGAATTTGTCTGATTATAACAGACAGGCGCTCTTAAGCTGGTGATCAAGATTTCCTTCTCGTCCAAACTGTCCAAGGTATTCACCCTGACCACTAAAGAGTTGAACTCGGTGATTACCAGCGTCTGCCACTATAATGTTATCATTATGAAAAGCTATCCCAGGAGGTAAGTTAAACTCTCCCTGCTGATCACTTTTTCTACTAGCCTCCCATGCAGACGTCCTTAGGGGTTCGTCACGGGTTTCCTCCCCCAAAAGAAACGCGTGACGAACCCCTAAGGACGTCTGCGTGGGAGGCTACTTTTCTACCAAAAGATCTTAAGTAGGTTCCAGTACTACTAAATACCTGGATCCTATGGTTACCAAACTCAGTCACTGCAATCTCATCGTTTTCATTCACTGCTATCCCCCAAGGCTTTCTAAACATTCCAGCAGACGAACCTCGTTGTCCAAAAGATAACACGGGTCTGAACTGTCTGGATTTGACTTGAACCTCAAAAGGACTGCCACGAACATGTTCTCCATTTACATTCACTGATGCCTGGCATGTTCCGATTTCTTTCGCAAAGAAGCTAATCTTGTAAGTGCCATCTTTGTTATCTTGGACATGCGCTTTAATCGCACAGTCATGGCCTTCACGATTTGTGATTTCCACTGTTACGCAGTCATGCTCTTCGTAACATTGTTGTCCTTGCGCGTTCGCTGTTGTTACAACAGTCTTCGCTTCAAGTCCTACAGTCGCTTCACGAATTCCTATCCCCTCAGCTCTTGATTGGTGCGGTCTCGTTTTGGTTGGGAAACATTTGATGCAGCCAATTAATTTGTTTCACGCTTACATAATTAAATAATTGTTGATTTTTCTCGAAATCAAACTCGGAAAGAATTCCTGTGTTAAGCGTATCAACTTTGTCATCTTGATCGTCTTCCTCCTCAATTACTTTGTCTAGAAATTTGTTTGGCTGCACGATCTGACCGCTTGTGCTTCTTTGTAAAAGCATTTCATTTTTTTCGATTGCTGTGTCGTGTTCTTTTAGTTGTTGTTCAGTGTCCTGCCCTTGTATCCCCAGACACTCGAGTGATTCTCTCACTTTGTTTCCATGTCATCAAAGATTTCAATCTTCTTCGCTTCAATTGTGGCCATAATACTGTCAACAAATTCCTGCACGTTTCTTTTCACTTTAGCGGCGTGCTCTTGAACTTAAACACAGTTTTCATCGATTTCTGCGATTTTATTCATCTTCGTTTTCGCTCTGTGTTTCCGAGATTCAATCGCTGTCTTCACTCTCAACTTGCGCTCATTTGCGGCTGATTCTAAAGCAATTTTGGCGTGACCATCATGATCAGTTAAGGCACAAGTGTTGCAAATGGAAACTTTACAAATCTTGCAAAAGAACTCTAATTCTTTCTTCTCGTGACCTGGCTTTCCAGAAAATTCTGGCCGCTTTAAAATGTTCTCAAAGTCTTCATCTTGAAAGTCTTTCAAAGCCAGGACATAATGTTCTTTGTAGGCTTTGATCACATTGTGGGAACTGATGCAGTCATTGCACCAAAAAGAGTAACACTGAAAACAGTAGGAGCTTTCACCGCTTCTTTTGTCGCAATTTCCGCACTTCACACCGCTTGCATTGTATTGCACTCTTTGATGGCCAACACATCCAACAAACTATTAATTCGGAAGTTTGTCGGCAAAGCGTTAAGATCACCGTCTCCGGGGATCCTGAAGTTCTGCCTACACTCTGGACATGAAATAGTTTCTCGAATTCCGCTCGTTTGTTGAATCCTTTGCAGGCAGTGAAGGCGAAAGCTGTGCAAACATGGCAGCTGCTTTGGATCAGTGAACTTGGTCATACACACAGAACAGGATACTTTTTCATGAAGATTGTGCAGCAAGGTTTGAATATCCATGATATGATACGACAAGGTATTAGGAAGATTTGGAGTTGAACACACCTTAAGAACCGGTGAGGGTAAAAGGAGGAATGAGTTTGCGGAATGGTATGTGGCATGGCGTGCGGAATGGCATAATTATGCGGAATACGATTTACGCGGGGAATAAATTAACTGAAGAGCGCATCCTGTTTTCGCGCCAATTTTATAAGAGCAGCAGCTTTTTTGATGCTGCGGACTCTTGCTAAATATTAACAACAATTCGAGGATTTGATCGTCTGATTGTTGATTTGGAAGAAGTGAGGGTAAAGAAAGCGATGAAAACTGTTTATAGTTTTCGCATTCAAGGAACTATGAGTAAATCCGTAGTAAATTAAATTTCATGTTCACTTTACTCCATGCGACTTTAGCCTCCCACGCAGTCGTTTTTAGGGGACTCGTATTACCTCCTCCCCACACAAATTGAGCGGGGCCGGAAATAAATTTCAGCCGACTTGTCGCGCAAATCTAAATTTTGAAAATAAAACCAAAGTAGAATTTCAGTTCGCGCAATTTGTGACTAAACAGGGAGCGGTGACTGTCCATGGCTGTCGCGCAAAAACATCTTTGCGAGGTAGGGGGAGGCGACATTTCGCTCGAGATGGCGCGTAAATCTGTGACGTCTGCGCCAAGGTAAATGGCCGCAGCTGTTGCGAAAAACTTCACCGAGCAAAACTACGAAAAGGGAGCTCAAATGCTGGCTCAAAATTGTTTTTTCTTGGGATTCTAACAGGTAAGTGTGTTCCAAAATTATCCAGATTTCATTTAATACGAATTTGGTTGCAAAGAGGCGAACAAGTCGAACGCTCAAAGCTATTTTGCTGAGTATGTTCAAATTGTTTCGCGAAAAAGTTGCCTCCCTTGTCAATATTTATATACTAAAGTCAGCAGGCGCAGATCAGCTCGCGCACAACTCAGTACACGACATTAGTGCTGTCGCGTAAATTTTATGCAAATGAGCACTATAGAAAACCGTAAGAAACGAACAACGTAAGTCAATAATTTAACAATTTATTTCTTTTTCACAACTTTTGTGGACTCCCTGTGCTGAACCGTTATAAATTATTCATAACGATCTGAAAATAGACTGCGACGGGATAGTAGAACGAGTGAACCGCGCGACCGCGCGCGAAAATTGCCTCCCTCGAGGACACGTGATGCGCGGAAGGAAGCGCGTCTTCTCGCGGGAGGTTATTTTCGCGCGAGATCTTGTGTTTCGCTCCTTTTACTGTCCTAAGAAAAATAAGAAACTGCTCGTAGTCTAATCTGAAAATAATTGCACGGTTAATGGGCTGCCGTCACTGGCCGCTAAGAATTATAAATAGGATCAAACATATCAGGTGATATTAAGTAAATAAAGAACTTCAGCTTTCTGGTATTTCAGAGTCAGGTAATGTCCGAGATTGTCCAAAAAATGGACAGTTACTGAAGACGGTGCCTACTACCAAAGTATTTTTTTTTTTTTTTTTTTTTTTTTTTTTGCGGTTTATGACTATGTGGGGTAAGTAGACCTTAGCAAGGGCTATTGGAATCCAAAAAGAAAATTGGGGGTAGCCACGCATTTTTTAGAGATAAAAAGCGCCAAAATATAAAGCAATGCATGGGATTTTTTCCTAAATAAATTGAAGCTTAATTATCTCTGAAAAATGCGTGGTTACCCCCAATTTTCTTTTGAGATACCAAAAGCATTTGCTAAGTTCTGCTTTCTGCGCGTAGTTTTAAACCGCGCAAAAATATTCCTGTGTTAGTAGGCACCACCCATAGGAAACCCGAGTATCTCGCGATGCGCAGAACGTATGCGCAGTACCAATAGTACGAGGCACCGTCCTGAAGCAGAAAAAATAGATTGCATCAAATAATTGTTCTGAACTGGACGTTGCTTCACTGATGACACTACAGCTAAGACCGTTCTCGAACCGGGATGCTATCAGTTAAATCTTTGCCATGTTCATGGGCGGCTTATGCCTCCCAGATGCCTCTAAGCACAGCAGTTGGACCATGTAGGTACTGCTTGCCAGAACCTTGGTTTTGTCCCTGACGGAAGGGTACAGTAAACATCCGCATATCAGAACCTATGATTTCGGGTTTCAGGCTGATCAAGTTCTTATTTACTGGATGCTTAGTGAGAAATCAGCCTGGAAATGTTCTTAAAATTTGTTTCAGAAATACTTTACATGATACATTACTTGAGGTTTAAATATTAAAATTTCTAATAAACCAGTCTTTATTCATTATTTTTCAGCCAAAAGTGCTGGACAAGGAACATTTTCGCGGTTATCTAGCTGCTAGGCATTTCCTTATGTACACTCGATTGTAAAAGCGTTGACACCTAAAAAGCATAAACCGTGAACGATGAGACCCAACGGATTTGTGGGTATAGTGTTTAAACAATAACCTCATTTCCATAATTAATAATTATGAAAAAAGATAGATTCAATCATTTAGTACCAATAAATTGCTGTAAATTCCTTTTGTTTTGATGGTAGAAGACTCCAAATAAATCAATTACAATTGAATGCTGACTAATGCCTATTCGCACCCTTTGCAGTTAAAGTGCCCATATCGGAAAATTTTTTATTTTCTTATCTGAATCTAAACATCACCCTAAGAACTTCAGTGAAAAAATTTTTCGATTTGCATAAAACGCGAATTTTTTATGAATTTTATAAGACGTTCAAATTTGCCGCCATTTTGGCCCAGGATTCGCATTAGTCTCCTCTCGGTTTAGCAAGAGCTGTGACGTACATTCAGGAACACGTGACTTCAGCCTTTCTCTGGATCTCACTGAAAACAAGTCGCGGTATTTCTGCACGTTTCTCGAAAATGCCGGAAAGATGTGCTGCAGCGAGAAGTGGAAACATCAAAGACGAAGCAAATGGAATAAGCATGCACAGGATTCCTTTCTTTGGCACTACATGCCCGCAAAGACTGAGGAGGCGAAAGAAATGGATCGATTTTATGCTGGAGCGGAGGAAGATGTGGACGCGCGCCTGGAAAGACCTCGTCCTTGTGCTCGATGCACTTCAATGACGAGGATTTCACAAGGCTGATGAAGTCAGGTTTAAACTTAAAACGTGAACTGAAGTAGGATGACATCGCGTTTGTGTTTATCCTTTAAAACAGCTAAGCGAAAGGAAGACGAAGACCGAGAGACACCTTCGAAGAGGAGCAGAGAAAAGCGAATGGTAAGCTTTCGATGCTGAATATTCACACCCGCTTGTGACATTCTAAGCGTTGTAACCTTCTGAGGTTTATAGTTTGACCTCACTGTTAACTCAGTCGCAAGTTTTATAAAATATAGCGTAATTGTTTTGGTATAATTATATTCTCATAGATCGTGAGATCCGCGAAGTTTCGTTGAGACCAAGCTCTCAAAAAATACTAGCACAAATGCTACCACTGATGTAAATAGATCGATGCGAGAACGGTCGCACTCGGCGGACACAGAAAACATTGTAAACCACGATGTAGATAAGGTAGATAAACTGCAGCAAGAATTCAACGAGCTCAAACAAATATTGTACACACATGTGTTGCAGAATTCTGCAAACAATAAAAATGTTGAAAAGTATAACAGCTTTATCTCTGAAAACCGAACCACCACAACGGGGGTTCAAAATAAAAAAGGGCACAAAACAAATAACAAGCGCAAAGAGCGCAGAAAAAAATTGGCAAAAAAATGGATTGAGATACAAAGAGAAAAACACGAGAAATTCATGAAGAATTTTTCAAACAAACAACTTAGCGACAGCCTGTTAGCGTTATTTCTAAAGGGCTCAAATTTGTCCCGACACCGGTGACAGACACGAATTACATTAGACGCCAACTCTTGTTAGACTTCGAACATTTCGCGAGACGTATGCGCCTAAAAGATACAATGGATTTTGTAAACTGTGGGACAGTGACAAAAAGGAAATTAACCTGTTCATTGGACAAGCTAACAACTTCCATCCGACAAGCTATTATTATCACAGTTCAACACGTGTCCTTCCTGTAGTTCCGCGAGAACAATGTCGCTAGTCAGCGCTTCCCAATTGCCTTCGATTTCCTTGCAGCAGTAGCACTCGCTGATATTTGCTAGCAGATCACGGCTACAGTTACCACAAGTACATCTACATGGAAAATAATTCGTTCGAATGTTTGTGAGTACTTGGCCATAGTTTTGACAGATGATAATGAAGAGCGCGTATGCAAAATGCAAGGTGAGAACTTTACCATCCACTAACACGCACTCTATTCTCCAAGCGTTTCGTTAAATCTTCCTCGAGTCGTCGCTTCTCCTCTTGTTCCTTGCGATATCTTTTTAGCCATTCTTCGTCTGCTATCGGCTCGTCCGCGTACGGTTCGAGTGTATCATCATCTTCACACGTATTACTTGTCTCGTGGACGCCATCTATCGCCTCGACTTCGACGCTTTCAAATTCGTCCTAGCTGCTTTCTTCAGCGGTTTGCTCACTTTCCGTGTCAGATAAGTTTTCTGCCATGGAATATACTTATTTGGAGCTAAGTTTTTCCTTCCTACCGGTGAATCTGACGATTTTCTTTCTGCCGCGAATGTACTTTACTGAAGGTCAAGTGAGTGCATAGACTCGAGAGTTCCTGAATGTACGTCACAGACCATGTCACGTGGCCCTATTGTGAGCCTGTCGGCATTCTCATCAGCGGGGCGGGTGGACCGCAATAAAATAGGATTTTAAAGATTTGTAAAATTCATAAAAAATTTGCGTTTCATGCAAATCGAAAAATTTTTTCGCGGACGTTCTTCGCGTAATGTAAAGATTCAGATGAGAAAATAAAAAAAATTCCGGTATGGGCACTTTAAGATTACACCTAACACTTTTTCACATAAAAAGAAATGGATTAAGGAACAGACAATTCTACTACTGCAAAGGTTTTGGGCAAAGTAAAATAACAAGG
Organism: Pavona decussata; assembly: GCF_977016875.1. Classification (NCBI taxonomy): domain Eukaryota; kingdom Metazoa; phylum Cnidaria; class Anthozoa; order Scleractinia; family Agariciidae; genus Pavona; species Pavona decussata. The sequence continues at coordinate 1,106,595 of NW_028145480.1, read as the reverse complement.
CGCCCCTTCCCCACCCCATAAAAACTGGTCCTTCCCTAAGCAATTCTTACTTTTCCCTCTCAGCCCGTCTTTGTTGGAGTACAACTTGAACCTGAATATAATTTTTGTCACTTATTTGAAAGTTTTTTACAGTTACTCCTGCATAGTGTCATTGGACAGAATCAGTTTTTCGGTTTTATCTCAACTCCTACAGGATCCAAAACCTGTAGACCCCACCCACCTGCAAAGAAGTCGCACAATTCGTTGACTAGCACCAATGCGGAAACGTAATCTGGTTACTTTCAGTTCGTCCTTCAATGAGCGTAGTTTTCCATCCTTGTTCTTGTTGATGGTAGCCTTGATAGTAAGGAACGATTCCCTATCGACGTGAAGGTAGCGCGCCAAAACGCGTTCATCAAGCGGCGCGTTCGCCGGCTGCAAATGAGTCTATAGCATAAACTTCTGCCGTCGCCCCCGCAACTCGCATTTCACGCGCAATCATCTGGAAGTCTTTACCTTTCCGAAGTTCTTCCACTACTTGTATCTTTCGGTTTGAATAGTGATTATCTCCATACATCTTGTAAAGGTGTCTCTTCTGCAAAATATTTGAATCAAATACGATGCATCATGCATCGTACGTGGTGTTAACACCACGTGTAGCAGTGGAGCAGAAACGCGCAAAGTTGGGTAATAGAAACTCAATGTGGGATTTTTGTTGCAGTTGCTCGTGAAGGCGATAAAGTATTCTAAATTATACTTACATTTGGATCAATTCTTGGTCCCTAAGTGCAGCTTGAGTTCGAAGTACTTGGTTCTTCATGTTCTTCCCGTGCTGAGCGCTTTCTGAAGTGCAACAGCAAATGAAGTGGACAAACGTGGAGCTAAACTTTTATATGACACAATTTAATGAACTGCGCCAAAGCGTTACTCACCTTTCGGCCATATTTTTACCAGGAAAAAAAGTAAAAGAGCCCAAAGAACAAAACTGTAATCGTACACAGGCTACGTTTGTGCAAAGATTCTCGAATTTAGCGGCAAAGAATCATACCCCGGGAAATTTTACAGGAAACGCACGTGTGATAATCTTCCCTGGCCGCGCCAATGGCGTTCGAAAATTAGTAATGAGCTTTGACGGAAAAAGAACGCAGACCTTTTCTGACACATGATGTTTCACTCCACATTGAAATATGCTCCAAAACCAAGTTTCCCCACGTACAAATCATTTGAAATTACCGGACGCTAGAAACAAACCATATGACGAAACGTCGGCTCCGATGAATTTCACTTTAATAGCCTAATAACAACATAATTTCAAAACAAAGATTTGAATTTGGCGCTGTTTTGCTCTTAGCCAATGACAACTGTTGTTTAGTAATTATTTTTGGCTAGTGGTAAACGGCTCTCGTAGCCAGATTCCTGCTGTTTTCGCTTTAGTTGTTATGCGAACCATTACTTAACTAAGTTATGAAACACAATTATTTTAAAATTGGCATTAATCAGTCACGGAGTGTTTCAGTTACATTTCCTGTAATAAGAAGCAGCCCAAAGGTGTTTCGCTTCTTTTTAATTTAAGGTTGCTCAAAAGGTCTCATTGTGATTTTTGGAGCTGCTCTCACTAAACATACGATAGCTGTTCTGGAGCCACTTGGTGTATGTTTGTGTTGTGCTGATCTGCCCAAGTATTTCTGAGAGGAAATACCCGACCTTGTATAAACATGCCCTTGTTAGTCCTGCTCCTGAAGTCCACCCGCCTGAAGACATTGAAACAGACTTCAGGCAGATATCAGTTTTACCTGTCCTAGACAAAGTCTTGGAGAAGGTCCAAAAATGCTGAATAAGGATCCCTTTAGAGTCAAAGAAAGAGGTGGATGATAATGAGTGATGCCACACTGGGAAATAGAATCTCAGCCCCTGAAAATAACAACGGAGGCTCTATATCCGCTAGATCCATTAATGAAAACTGGCCGGCCAGAACGGTCAGTTCGTGAAAGGAATGCGCCGTTTTTAAGGTCGAGATCTACAAATTCTCCTCAATTGTATATTCAGAGAAATGCAAGTGCCATTTTGAAGAAATTCGAAGAACTGGCATATGAGTCGCATAACCAAGCCTTCAAATTGGAGAATTCAGCTCGCGAAATGACCGGTCTGGCCGGCCAGTTCTGACAAATGGAAAGCGTCTCAAGTCAGACACAAAGTTACTGAGACACACTAAGATGTCTCCCTCTCGCTTACTTACATTCCCGGATGTAAACGTGTCCTTATACTCGTACCCATTACACAAATATCTCTCCTTTTCTCGAGTAACAACTTGTAACATGCCATTAAAACTGATCAATGCAAAGGATTTAGTTCAACTTGTAAACAACTTAGCATACTAGAAACAATATTCATCAAAAGTTCAAGCGCTGTCCTAAAAAGTTCAATATCAACAACATCAACAAATCACTATCGCAAAACAAGTCAAGGTCTCTGTTTTTGTTTTGTTTTGTTTTGTTTTTTTTTTCTTAACAGTTCATCTAAAGCTAAATTCAGAATATAGTCATCAAGGCGTCTGGAGGGTACTATATGCACGTTCGCACTCCGCCTAGGTAGCCCCAATGACCAGAAAGTCGTCCAGGTAAACCACGATGTCATGGAAGCCTCGGTTGGCTATCATACGATGCACTGCCTGCGTGATACGATGGAAGATTTCGGGTGAGCTCTTGGCCCCGAAAAGAAGACGCGTGTCATAGAAAAACGTGTCGAAGTGGTCCCCTGCGAAGCGCCATTTACAGCCAGTCGTCTGGTAATTTGCCAGAGGAATAGGAACAGAACGGTAAGCTTGCTTGAGTTCTATCTAAGCCATGTAATAATTTGGTTTTAACATTACTTGCCCATTATTTGCTTCATCCTTCATCTGAAAGGGTGACAGCAAATCTACCATGTGGTCCCTGCTAAGTTAAATGTAGTCCCTCCTAATCAAATACTTAACAAAAACCCTGCTTGACTGAGAGAATAATTATTACAGTGACAATTAAGGTGGCTGGGACATAATAACCCTACCAACACTGATCTGTCAATGGCCTGAGGGGGAGGGGAGTACTCCCCATAAGGACAATATGGGGAGGCTCCACCCTAAAGGGGCACGTATTTCAGGCTGGAGAATATAAAAGAGTTGGGATTTCATGAGCTCAAGTAAAGAAAAGGGTAGGGAAAACTGTCATAGGAATTTTTAAAGGCATCTCAAAATATCTTGAACAAACCAAACTGGAGAGGAGATGCAGTTTTTATACTGTAGATACTAGTATGTGAAAGGGGTACTGCACATTTTCTGTAGAAGGTATATGAAAGGGTAACCTTTTCTGTCAATAAAAACTGTTTAAAAGGTTCAAGGTTTAGCCTCGGGGTAGAGCCTTTGTGTGTAAGACGCTTTTGAGTACCCACCCTCCCTCCCTCACCTCCCCAGGGTCAACAAAATTCACCAAGTAGTTTGCAAAGCAAATTATATGAAAGAAACAGATGTTTATTTATCCTTTTTTTTTTCTCACCATTTTTTCTAACCAGCTAGGAAGAAAAATGTTCTTTCTAAATGTTTTAATGAGTTACAATCATTTCAGCCCATTTATGTAGTTACAGTGACTCTATTGAGCTCTTTCATGACAAAAGTTCTAACATAGATTTTTGTAAACTTACAGTCAATTCACGTCACGCGTGACCAGTATTTCCGAGAATGAAATGAACGTTCAAATTTCTCTTTGTAATTTCCGACATGTGAATGGAATGTTGAACATCTGGAAATCTTTCCGAAAAGACACATTAACAGAAAAAAAGATTCAAAATACTTGGGAAACAATTGTTATTCTTGAAGTACTTAATGCTGTAATCTAAAGAAAAATTAATAGCTTTATCAATAAACTAGGGACATTTCTACGGGAACTCTGAAATCTCGTTGGCGATGTTCAAAACTGACAAGTAAATATCAAAACTCTGTTAAAATTTCAAAAATACTGGTCACGTATGACGTGAATTGACTGTAAAATCACTTAAAATTTCAATACCAGACTCACTTAAGCCTCCATATTGAACTGAACTAGCTTGCTCACACTGCTTAAGGAGGAGAACCTTTACACATGCAAATGTTTTTCTGATATATTCACCCACAAGAGCCTCCATATCAAGCTAGATCCAGTTCGGTTCGGAGAATATGAATACAGTCTCTTCAGTCTGTTGCATATGAAAACAAAAATGCTCACTGATCTAAGTTATATATACATTTCACTTTGTAATGTTAACAATTAACTTCAAAATGGTAATAAGTCTTATGAGACAATGAACTCTGCAATTAACTTGTTATCCTTTTGCATTTTTCCATTTTCTAGTCTTAAACTTTTAAAGCAACCAGAATATAACTGACAAAATAATTGTCACATTCCGGGAAGAAAAAAAATAGTGGGCACTATCATTAAGGGTATAAGTCATCTTATTCAGAGTCTGAATTATCGTTTTAGTTCAGGCATAATTTTTGAAAGCTGACAAACTTCCTTAAATTCCTTCAGTTGTGTGAACAAGCTTGTCAAGTGATTTGTTAGTACTCATATGACTCTTAAAGGCCGAGTTATGTTTCATCCCAGAACCGAACAAAGGAAGGTTCTCAACTTCCAAAACATCCCGCTATATTCTGGCTCTCTCCCACGATATTCTGGCGCTGAAATAGGTATCGTTTCATCACTATCACGAAAATCAACAATACATTTGATAAAATACAATTTAAGGAATGAAAATAAATGTATTTTGAAAAGCTTAGAGATCCGTGAAAATTATTTCATTAAATCATCTTATTTGACAAGTAAATTTAAACAGGTTGCTTCAACCTTATGGTGCCTTAAGAAGCCTACACATGTAAATTTGAAACCGTCATAATTTTAATAGCCCTCAATTAATTTGATCGCAGTAAAAACCTTTTACACTGACATCATACTTATTCAAAAATCAGGATACGCTCGTCATCGTAGTCGGATACGACTATCTTACCATCACTGAGTACCGCTGTAGAGACTGGACCCTTTAACTCTCCCCCGTGGCATCTTTTTGTCCCAAACTTGGTGACAAACTTTCCGTTCAGTTCGAACAGCTGGACTCTATGATTCCCTGCATCACAGACTATTAGTTCTCCAGCCTTGCTCACTGACAAATAAAAAGGGGTTTTGAACTCCCCATCCCCATCCCCCTCCTTTCCAATTTTGTAAAGAAACTTTCCTTTCCTGTCGAAAACTTTTACACAATGATCATGATTGTCTGACACTATAAAATAGTTGTTATGTTGGATACAATGAATGGGAAATATGAAAGAGCCCTCTGTGCCAATTTTACGCAAAAACTGACCATCAAATGAAAAGATCTTGATTAACTTGTTATCCCAATCAGCAACAATAATGTTGCCGTCACTGTCAATAGATAAACCATGAGGACACTTAAGCTGGTGATCAAGGCTTCCTTCTGCACCAAAATGTCCAAGGTATTCACCTTGACCACTAAAAAGTTGAACGCGGTGGTTATCACGGTCCACCACTATAATGTTATCATTATGAAAAGCTATCCCAGCAGGCTCGTTAAGCTCTCCCTGCTGACCACCTTTTCTACCAAAAGATCTTTAGTGGGTTCCATTACTACTAAACACCTGAATCCTATGGTTACCAATATCAGTCACTGCAATCTGATTTTTTCCATTTACTGCTACCCCCCAAGGACCGAAAAACATTCCATCTGATGAACCAAATTGTCCGAAAGATAACACGGGTCTGAACTGTCTCGGTTTGACTTGAACCTCAAAAGGACTGCCACGAACATGTTCTCCATTTACCTTCACTGAAGCCTGGCATGTTCCGGTTTCTTTGGCAAAGTAGCTGATCTTGTAAGTGCCATCTTTGCTATCTTGGACTTGCGCTTTAGTCGTACAGTCATGGCCTTGACGATTTCTGATTTCCACTGTTACGCAGCCACGCTCTTCGTAACATTGTTCTCCTTGAGCGTTCCTTGTTGTCACAACAATCTGCGCTTCAAGTCCTACAGTTGCCTCACTGATTCCAGTCCCTTCGGCAATTGATTTGTGCGGTCTGGTGTCACTGACAAAAAGAGAGCCAATTTGTCCTGCAACTACTTGATCACACCATTCTTGATTTTTGATAAAGTAACAGTAAGGAAAACTTCCGCCGTCACGGTCAGATGTGTCGTCTTGATCACCTTCCTCCTGAAATATTTTGTCTGGAAATTCGATCGGCTGCATGATTTGTGCGCTTGTGCTTTGTTTTAAAAGTTTTTCGCTTTTCTCGATTGTTGTTTCGTGTATTTTTACTTGTTGTTCAATCTCTTGCTTTTGCATTCCCATACGGTCGATTGATTCTTTCACTTTGCTCTCAACGTCATCAAAGATTTCCATCTTTTTCGCTTCAATGGCGGCATAAATATTGTCAACAAACTGCTGCACTTCACTTTTCACTTTGGCGGCTTGTTCTTGAACTTTAACGCAGTTTTCATCGAGTTCAGCGATTTTATTCATTTTCGTTTGCGCTCTTCGTTTCTGAGCTTCAATAGCCGCCTTCACTCGTAACTTGCGCTCATTTGCGGCTGATTCCAAAGCCATCTTCGCATGACCTTCGTGTTCTGTTAAAGCACAAGTGTTGCAAATGGTAACCGCACATCCTTTGCAAAAAAACTTTAACTCTTCTTTTTCGTGGTGTTTCTGTTGACAAAATGCTGGCCGCTTTAAAATGTTCTCAAAGTCTTCTTCTTGAAAGTCTTTTAAAGCCAGGACGTAATGTTCTTTGTAGGCTTTGATCACATTGTGAGAACTGATGCAGTCATTGCACCAAAATGAGCAACACTGAAAACAGTAGTAGCTTTCTCCGCTTCTTTTGTCGCAATTTCCACACTTGACGCCGCTTGTATTGCACTCTTTGATGGCCAACACATCCAACAAACTATTGATTCGAAAGTTTGTCGGCAAAGCGTTAAGATCGCCGTCTCCGGGAATTCTGAAGTTCTGCCTACACTCTGGACATGAAATGGTTTCTCGAATTCCGCTCGTTTGTTGAATCCTTTGCAGACAGTGAAGGCAAAAGCTGTGCAAACATGCCAGCTGCTTTGGATCAGTGAACTTGGTCATACAAACAGGACAGGATACTTCTTCATGAAGATTGTGCAACAAAGTTTGAATATCCATGCCACAGTAATGCAAGGAAACGACAAAGATTTCGAAATGAACACACCTTCTGCTGAAAGCGAATGAAGTCTTAAAAACAATGAAGCCTTGTGATCCCAGTAATATTTTTGTGTGGTTTATGATATTAACCAATCAGAAGGCCTGACTTGAAGTGTTTTGACGGTGAGTGAGTAGACTCTAAGAATAACTGCTAAAAGTATCCTTGATTTCTAAGAAATTACTAGGTCAAGCGAGGTTAACTTGCTGTCACTAGGATCCTTTCAAATCAAATTTCTATGCCCCGTTGTAATGTCATGTTTGTGGACTTAACCCCCAAACTTTCTGTTCGTACCGTTTTACCGCTTGTCGTTTAATAAGAACACAAAACCAGAGGCAAGGCTGATCGGACAGTTAAAAAAGGTAATTTTATGCCCAATACTTCGATTAGACAAAACTAACCTTCCTCAGGGACTGCAAAAAGCTAAATTAAAACGGAAATAAACGGTTACAGTATTTAAAATGATGCTAATGAAAAGACACTTGACACTTAAATTTATTTATTTATTTATTTATTTATTTTATTTTATTTTATGAGATGTGATTGGTTGACAACATAGAAAGCAGAAACCTCTACGAAAGCCACCATAAAAATAGAAATATAAATAGTACGTCGGTTGCTTATATCAGTGTACTTTGAAAAGGTGTTATGTTGCTGAAAAGTATTGTTTAAAATTTCAGCCAGTTGCTTGTTGCGTTTCATCCTTGAATTCCGTTACATTAATATGGTTAAAAAAATAGAGAAATGGAAGTTAAAAAAACGAGCACCGATTACTTGATTCGCGAAATTTAATTACCTTGAAGAACGGTGATTCGTTAAAATCGCGAAATTTAAATCCCGCGAAATATTCCTTTTCCAAATTCGCAAGTTTAAAGTCGCACGAAAATAAGTGGTAATAAGGTAATTTAAACTTTCAGTAAAAAAGATTAATTCAGTATACTGAATATAGTGCGTTATTTTCAAAGGACATCCCCACCCAAAAAGGAGTTCCGCCCCAGTCGAGAATGACATGGAGAGAAAACGAAGATTGCGCCGAATTCTTAAGGACGGTGCCTACTAAACCAGATTTCAGTTTGCGTAGTTTGTGACTAGGAGAGAAAAGCAGATCTAAGCAAGGGTTACTGGAATCCTAAAAGAAGATTGGTGGGAGTAACTACGCATTTTTCAGAGATAATTAAGCAACAATAATTCTAAAAAGCGTTAAAATTCAAATGCGCTTGGAATTTTTCTTCCAAATTGAAGCTTAATTATCTCTGAAAATTGCGTGGTTGCCTATAATTTTCTTTTCGGATTACAATAACCCTTGCCAAGCCCTGCTTTTCCCGCGTAGTTATAAACCGCGCAAAAATATCTTTGTTTTAGCAGGCGCCGCTGCTACAAAACCCTAGTTTCTCGGACCATTCCGAGTTGCGCAGAACACGCGGCAGCCTGCGATCTCTGCTCACAGGGTAGGGGCGGGGCTGACAAAACGGAGCCCTTGTAGAAAGTATTGAATTATCTTCTTTCCAGTGGTGACGCAACTAGTCACAAGCTATATGCAGAAGTATTAAATAGCCTATTACATCAACGTAATCTTTTATCCTGGGCAGGAGATGCGGGTTCGAACGCATTTGCGAATTGTTAGACCTTCACGTGGCTCGGGTAACTACAAAGAATTGACGGTCCCGTCGCCAATTTGGGGCGCAAAAGAACCACGGGGGAATGTAACAAGCTTTGGCTTTGCCAGGGGTTATTTTTTAATTTCTTTTTTTTATTATTTTTTTGCGCGAGAGAGAACCGCGGCGAAGCTGCTGCAACGAAGCGCGAAGCGCCGAGAGAAGCCCGTCTCTCGTCTCTTTATGACCCTTTATATAAACCGCCCATGCGGTTATTTGTTAATTTGGCGACTGGAGCCAGGGTCATTTTTTATGCCAGCAAGTATCCCGGCTTCAGCTTTAAACTAATTTTTCTACCTTAAATGACAGCAAAGTTTATATGGAATGCTGCCGAGTGCTGCCATAAACAGAAGAGAGGGTAAGATGAATGGTTGTTTTGGGCGATACTTATGCTTGCGTTTGTGCTTGCGCTTGTCATACGGCGTCGCTAGTGCGCTAGTGAACAGAACCGAGGCCTTACTGTGTAACAAACCCTGTTAAGAGGGATCAACACTTGTTTTCCTGAAGGTATTTGAAATTAACGCGACTTCAATTATCCTGAATTTAAGGACGAATTAGTTCACAACTGAAGAACGCTTACTGGCATAAAGGAAAGGGTCATGTTCTCATGCCAAGAGGACTGAGCCGAAACACAAGGTCTTGTATCTGATTTGAAGACGGGGTATTATTTCCAGTCGATAACAAATCGTGGTTCGGAAAAGGCATCCTAAGAAAGAAATTTCCTTGAAGTATCGTAAAATTTCTATTACACGGTTAAAATATTCTTAAGTAAAATGCTTTGCCTTAAGCAGGTATGATATCGTCGCTAGTTGAACTTAATGTGAAAGAGTGAAATACAGCTTTAAATTAACTTAAGTAACTCAACTATTTTAAAATTCGCATTAATTTCGCGGAGCTTCTCAGTTTACGTTTCCTGTAATAAGACGCAGCTCAAAGTTCTTTCACTTCTTTTCAATTGAAAATGCTAAAGAGGTCTCATTTTGATTTTAAGAGTTGTTCTCACTAAACATACGATAGCTGCCACATCTAAGGTGTGTGTTTGGTGGAGTGTTGAATTGTGCGGTAGGCTTCCAACGCTGTTGTTTTAAGGTTGTCGCCCTACCTAAATTAATAAGTAAACACCTTCCTTGCGACTCAGATGTGTTTTTGTTAAAACAACAAAATGAAATCTTGGGCCGTAAACAATATTTGTAAACCTCAGGAAAGCAAGAAAGAAATATTTGAGGGTCTCAATGGGGTTAACCGTCAACCGTCAAACAACCTAAAATTTAACCGTCAACCGTCAAAAACTTTAAGGGAAAATACTTACAGTCAACGATTAAAAAAAGCAGTTATTGTAAGCCGTCAAATGGTTTCAAGGTCTTTCAAAATCACTATTTCAGCTGCTTATCCCGGACTTCTGGCTCTTAAAGAATCGTTTTAACTGGTAAACCCGTTTCCATGTTCCCAAATATACTCACTTTATGGTGTTTTCCACTTAATTTGCGTGTTAACTGTCATCACAAGTAAACTCCGTCTGGAAGTACTTCATTGAAAACGTTTTTCTGACCCCAAAACAACCTGAACCTTTCACTCATGGAAAAAATTTCCCCTTGATAACCCGCGTCAACCGTCAACGCGTCAACCTTTCAGTTTTGTATGTTGACTTTTCTGACATTCATAAACTGAACAAGTTTGAACAAGGAAATGGCAGTAACTGCGCCGGTGGAATAAATTCAATGTTAAGTTTTTTCATTCCTTGGTGAGAAGGTGGGGGTTCTTTCAGTTTCCATACCGAGGGGGGGAAGGGTGGCTTAATCGAGTGACGGCACTAAATCGAGGAAGGGTGCTTAATGGAGGAAATACGATCAGAACCATACTTGGTGACAGTCTTTGGTCAATTCCGCACGTCCAAGAGGCACTCAGCTCCGTAGAGGTGAATGATAATGAGTGAGGAGGCCCAAATAGAATCCCGGCCCCTGGAAATAACAATGGAGGCTCTATATCCGCTACGTAACTATGAGGTAATGTCCAGGTAGCCACGTAATCCTTGACTTGGGACAAGTATTGAGCACAGCCTGTTTTTGATCAATTAAAGTTCAGACCCTGATTGTGGTCTAACTGGGATTCAAGAGGCCACTTCTGACTGCTCCTCTCACATGTGAAGGGCATGTTTCTTTCAAGAGTCTTAGGCCCAGTGTAGACAAGATTCCAGAATCCGGGTATCGGGCAACGGCACTGGTCGGAACATAGTTTTCTTTCGAAATCGTGCCTGAGTACTACCCGTTAATGTAGTGCGCATGCCCGGGCACCGGTGCTTGACACGGACGCTGGTCTGAACATGATATTTGTCAGTTCCTGCGCTTTTACCCATGCCTCCCTATGACACAGAAAACAAAATTGCGGGTACTAATTGGCCAAAAACAAATTAAGGAAACAATTGCTCCTTGGGCACTAACGAGTTTGAGCAACGTCCTTTTCAGCGCCCAGGCACAGGGCCCTGGCACGGGCACCTAGTTTGAAAAGGGTCTTAATTTTCACGAATTTTTCTTTCAATCATGAAAACTGGTCAAGGTTCGAAAAATATAAATTTGACAATGACAATTGGAGTATTGCAGGGACATAATAATACTCTACAAACGCTGATCAGTCAGCTGATTGTTACCCAACAAGTTTACCATGCAAGCAATGTTATAGAAATGCGACCGTTTTATTATTTACCTTTTACCTTTCTTACTCTACAAGATTGAATAATATACTGTTGCCTGAGGCAACCGCCTTGCAAAATAATTAATTACGAATTTCGAATGTCTCAACAAGCTATGTCAAGAGTTTCAATCACTTTAGTTTTTTCGTTTCTAACCATACAAGATTGAATAATATAATATTCATCCTTATTCTAAAATATGCCAAAAAGTAAATACAGAAGAGGAATATTGAAAATGCTATTTAATGTAATTTGATAATTCGCAATCACTTCAGCGTACAAATGATATATCGCTTTATTCTCCATTGAGTTATACTATGACAAATAATCGAAAATTTAAAGAACGTATATATAATAAAAACATTCTTACTCTACTTCAAATTACTGAAATTACAATTTCATCTGTTGCATGCGAACACAAAAATAATTGTAAACTAAGCTATGCACATTTCCTTTTTTTTTCGTTTTTTTATGTTGACAACTGTATAAAAAAGGCCTTATGAGATTACAAATAAGCTCCACTGAACATGGCGCTTAAAACAATTTACTTATTGATCCAGGGGCAGTTATATCGTTGAGGGTCTGGATGAGGTTTTGCTGACAGCTAATAATTGATCAAAAAATAACTTTCAGCTAAAAAATGTCCACAGACTGAACCGAAACATTATGCGATAGTTAAAAAATGACAAAAATTAATTGATGAAAAGATGAACTGATAACTGAGGAAAATTTCAGTGTCCCCATACAGACCCTCAAAGTTGACCCCGTCTACAACTCGGAGGCGCGTTTCATTTAGCAAAAGATAACGTTTCGTTCTGATTAAATGTTCCGTCCACACAAAAATAGCTGAAAATCCAGCCATGTGCATAACGAAAATACATTACAAACTTTTGCAGGATCGAAAACAATAGGTCATGTGAGAAGAGAAGTTTGGAGATTAAAGGCTTGTACCCTAATATCGTGTTCATCTGTGTGCCTTCCGTGTGAGCACGTAACTCGATCCGAAAATGGTCTAGCCTCCTACTCGTTCTTTGGCTTGTCATGTCATGCAATCCTCACCAGGAAGATGGAAATAATCGTAAGTGTATGAGTGACTAAATGTCTTGATCATAAGCAATTCTCTCAACTTATTGCATGAGAAATACAAAAAGACTTTGCTTGACTTATTTACACTAAATTTAAAAAGAACAGTCTAAACAAAATCAGCATTCTTATACCCAGCTGAGCTCAAACTTAACAATACTCAGAGAAAAATAAGCATGTTGATAGTCGAAGCTCGGAGGTAAAATTTCAATTACCGATATCTCCAGATCAAAAGTTTGTTAATACGAAGTGCTGAAGACCTGCTGAAACAGCTTAACCCAGAATTTGGTAAGTTTTCAGGGTTTTTTCAAATATATGGTTGGGAAAATGATAATATCACAAGTTTAATTAGCTTTAAGTGCCACGCATTACAAACTGATAATTTAAAATTTCATTTCTATTCTATGTCAATTGATGAAAAGCTCATCTACTCAAATATCTGTATTCGGTCGTTAATGAAGTCGCACACAACGACTTTTCCATCACTAAGGACTGCTGTAGAGATCGGACGGTCAAACTTTCCCGGCTTGGTGCCTTTTGTTCCAAACTTTGTTACAAACTTTCCGCTCAATTCGAACACCTGGACCCTATGATTTCCTCTATCACAAACCAACAGTTGTCCTGCCTTGTTCACTGACAGGCAACCAGGTTCATTGAACTCCCCGTCCCCATCCCCTTTCTCTCCAAAACTGTAAAGGAACTTTCCGTCCTTATTGAAGACTTTTATTCTATTATCATCAGAATCTGACACTATAAAATAGTTATCCTGTTGAATACAGTGGAATGGAAAAACGAAAAAGCCCTCTGTACCAATTTTACGCAAAAATTGACCACCAAGTGAAAAAATCTTAACTAACTTGTTATGAGAATCGGCAACAATAATGTTACCATCACTGTTGACTGATAAACCATGAGGACTCTTAAGCTGGTGATCAAGACTTCCTTCTCCTCCAAACTGTCTAAGGTATTCACCCTGACTACTAAAGAGTTGAACGCGGCGGTGAGCACGGTCCACCACTATAATGTTATCATTATGAAAAGCTATCCCAGCAGGGCAGTCAAACTCTCCCTGCTGACAAACTTCTCTACCAAAAGATCTTACGTGGGTTCCATTACTACTAAATACCTGGATCCTATGGTTACCAAACTCAGTCACCGCAATCTCATCTTTTTCATTCACTGCTACACCCCAAGGTTTGCTTAACATTCCAGCAGAGGAACCTTTTTGTCCAAACGAGAACACAGGTCTGAACTGTCTGGGTTTGACTTGAACCGGCTCAAAAGGACTGCCCCGAACATGTTCTCCATTTACCTTCACTGATGCCTGGCAAGTTCCGGTTTCTTTGGCAAAGTAGCTGATCTTGTAAGTGCCATCTTTGTTATCTTGGACTTGCGCTTTAGTCGCACAGTCATGGCCTTGACGATTTGTGATTTCCACTGTTACGCAGTCACGCTCTTCGTAACATTGTTCTCCTTGAGCGTTCCTTGTTGTCACAACAATCTGCGCTTCAAATCCAACAGTTGCTTCACTGATTCCAGTCCCTTCGGCAATTGATTTTTGAGGTCTGCTGTCACTGAAAAGAAGAGAGCCAATTTGTCCCGCAATTACTTGATCACACCATTCTTGATTTTTTAAAAAATAACAGTTAGGAAAACTTCCGCCGTCACGGTCACCTGTGTCGTCTTGGTCACATTCTTCTTGAAATAATTTGTCTAGAAATTCGATCGGCTGCATTATTTGTGCGCTTGTGCTTCGTTTTAAAAGTGTTTCGCTTTTTTCGATTGCTGTTTTGTGCATATCTACTTGTTGTTCAATCTCTTGCTTTTGCATTCCCATGCGCTCGATCGATTCTTTCGCTTTGTTCTCAGCGTCATTAAAAATTTCCATCTTTTTCGCTTCAATGGCGGCATAAATATTGTTAACAAACTGCTGCACTTCACTTTTCACTTTGGCGGCTTGTTCTTGAACTTTAATGCAGTTTACATCGAGTTCAGCGATTTTATTCATTTTCGTTTGCGTTCTTCGTTTCTGAGATTCAATTGCCGCCTTGACTCGTAACTTGCGCTCATTTGCGGCTGACTCCAAAGGACTCTTCGCATGACCTTCGTGTTCTGTTAAAGCACAAGTGTTGCAAATGGTAACCGCACATCCTTTGCAAAAAAACTTTAACTTTTCTTTTTCGTGGTGTTTCTGTTGACAAAATGCTGGCCGCTTTAAAATGTTCTCAAAGTCTTCTCCTTGAAAGTCTTTTAAAGCCAGGACGTAATGTTCTTTGTAGGCTTTGATCACATTGTGAGAACTGATGCAGTCATTGCACCAAAATGAGCAACACTGAAAACAGTAGTAGCTTTCTCCGCTTCTTTTGTCGCAATTTCCACACTTGACGCCGCTTGTATTGCACTCTTTGATGGCCAACACATCCAACAAACTGTTGATTCGGAAGTTTGTCGGCAAAGCGTTAAGATCACCGTCTCCGGGAATTCTGAAGTTCTGCCTACACTCTGGACATGAAATAGTTTCTCGAATTCCGCTCGTTTGTTGAATCCTTTGCAAACAGTGAAGGCAGAAGCTGTGCAAACATGGCAGCTGCTTTGGATCAGTGAATTTGGTCATACAAACAGAACAGGATACTTCTTCATGAAGATTATACAGCAAAGTTTGAATATCCATGCCGCATTAATGCAAGGGAACGAGAAAGATTTCGAGAAGAACGCACTTAGTCTTAAAACAATGAAGCCTTGTGATCCCCGTAATATTTTTGTCTAGTTTATGATATTAACCAATCAGAAGGCCTGACTTGAAATGTTTTGACGGTGAGTGATTTGATTCTAATAATAACTGCAAAAAGCATCCTTGATTTCTGAGAAATTGCTAGGTCAAGCGAGGTTAACTTGCTGTCAACGATCTTTTCAAATCATATTATTAGTTGAAGTATTCTATGCCCCGTTGTAATTTCATGTTTGTGGGCTTTACCCCAAACTTTCTGTTCGTACCGTTTTATCGCTTGTCGTTTAATAAAAACGCAAAACCAGGTGCAAGGCTGATCGGACAATTAAAAGGGGTAATTTTATGCCCAATATTTCGGTTAGACAAAACTCACATTCTTCAGGGACTACAAAAAGCTAAGTAAAAACGGAAATAAACTGTTACAATATTTAAAGTGATACTAATGAAAAGATGAGATGTGATTGGTTGACAAACATAGAAAGCAGAAACGTCTACAAAGCCACTATAAGAATAGAAATAGATTAAGTTTAATTGCGTCTTTTAATCCCTTCCATGGAATTAGAAATGCTTCTCTAGCTGTGTAATAAGAAGCCTGACAAACTATATATTTTCTGAAAGCTTAATTTCTGATTCCGAAAACGTATTAATTTAAACTTTAAGTAAAAAAGATTAATTCAGTATACTGAACATAGTGCGTTATTTTCAAAGGACATCCACACTCCGCTCCAGTCGAAAATGACATGGAGAGAAGGCGAAGATTGCGCCGAATTCTTAAGGACGGTGCCTGCTAAACCAGAAGTATTTCAGTTTGCGCAGTTTATGACTATGAGAGAAAAGCAGATTTTAGCAAGGGTTATTGGAATTCTAAAAGAAAATTGATGAAAGTAACTGCGCATTTTTTCAGAGATAATTAAGCAACAATAATTCTAAAAGCGTTCAAATTCAAATGTGTTTGGAATTTTCTTCAAAATTAAAGCTTAATTATCTCTGAAAATTGCGTGGTTACCCCTAATTTTCTTTTCGGATTTTAATAACCCTTGCCAAGACCTGCTTTTCTCGCGTAGTTATAAACCGCGCAAAAATATCTTTGTCTTAGCAGGCGCCGCTGCTACAAAACCCTAGTTTCTCGGACCGTTCCGAGTTGCGCAGAACATTTGGGAACTTTATCTCTTACACGGAGTGGCCACGCGGCACCCTGCGAGCAAAGAAAAATCGGAGAGATTTTTCTA
>NW_028145480.1:1020000-1085000 GCF_977016875.1 Pavona decussata | reverse complement strand
GCTTCACTTTCCTGGAGAATTGCTCTTAACAGTCAACTGTCAAAAAAGGGCAATTTTTACCGTCAACGGTCAAAAAAAGCAGTTATTATCAGCCGTCAAACGGTCTCAAAGTCTTTCAAAATCACTACATCAGCTGCTTATCCCGGACTTTTCTGGCTCTAAAAAAATCCTTTTAACTGGTAAACCCGTTTCCATGTTCCCAAATATACTCACTTTATGGTCTTTTCCACTTAATTGGCGTGTTAACTATCATCACAAGAAAACTCCGTCTGGAAGAACTTCATTAAAAACGTTTTTCTGACCCCAAAACAACCAAAACCTTTCACTCATGGACAAAATTTCCCCTTGATAACCCGCGTCAACCGTCAATACGTCAACCATTCAGGTTTGTATGTTGACTTTTCTCACATTCATAAACTGAACAAGGAAATGGCAGTAATTGTGCACGTGGGATAAATTCATTTTTAAGTTCTTTTCATTTCAGCCCTATATATGTAGTTACAGTTACTCTATTGAACTATTTCATGATAAAAATTCTTACATTCATAAGATTTTTGTAAACTTAAAATTTCAATACCAGACTCACTTAAGCCTCCATGTTGAACTGAACTCGCTTGCTCACAGAACCTTTACACATTCAAATGTTTTTTTTAATATATTCACCCACAAGAGCCTCCATATCAAGCTAGATTCAGCTCAGTTTGGAGAATGTGAATACAGCCTATTCAATCTGTTGCATATGAAAACAACAATGCTCACTGATCTAAGTTATATACATTTCATTTTGTAGTGTTAACAATTAATTTCAAAATAGTAATGTCTTATCAGACAATGAACAGTGCAATTAACTTGTTATCCTTTTGCATTTTTCTATTTTCTAGTCTTAAACTGTTAAAGCAACCAGAATATAATTAACTGACAAAATAATTGTCACATTCCTTGACGAAAAAGTAGTGGGCACTATCATCAGGAGTATAAGTGAAAAGAGCTTAGTCAACTTATTCAGAGTCTGAATTATCGTTTTAATTCAAACATTTTGAAAGCTGAAAAACTTCCTTAAATTCCTTCAGTTGTGTGAACAAGGTTGTCAAGTGATCTGTTAGTACTCATATGACTCCTCAAGGCCGAGTTATGTTTCATCACAGAACCAAACAAAGGAAGGTTCTCAACTTCCAAAACGTCCCACTATAATTAAATGTCGATTCTGGCTCTGAAATAAGTATCTTTTCATCACTATCCAAACAATCAAAAATACATTTAAATGTAGTTTAAAAAGCTTAGAGATCCCTGAAAATTATTTCATTAAATCATCTTATTTTCACAAGTAAATTTAAACAGGTTGCTTCAAACTTATAGTTACACATGTAAAATTTGAAACCGTCATAATTTTAATAGCCTTCAATTAATTTGATCACAGTAAAAGCCTTTTACACTGACATCATAATTATTCAAAAATCAGGATACGATGGGCAAAGCAGTCGGAAACGACTACCTTACCATCATTGAGTACTGCTGTAGAGATTGGAAAATTAAAACCTTCCCCCTGGCCTCCTTTTGTTCCAAACTTGGTGACAAACTTTCCACTCGGTTCGAACAGAGGGACTCTTTGATTCACTGACTCACAGACTATTAGTTCTCCAGCCTTGCTCACTGACAAACAAAACGGGTTTTTAAACTCCCCATCCCCATCCTTACCAATTTTGTAAAGAAACTTTCCTTCCCTGTTGAAAACTTTTACGCAACGGTCATTTTTGTCTGACGCGAAAAGATAGTTGTTATGTTGGATACAATGAATGGGGAAGATGGAAGAGCCCTCTTTGCCAATTTTACCTAAAAACTGACCTCCTTGTGAAAATATCTTAATTAGTTTATTGCCTGAATCAGCAACAATAATGTTGCCATCGCTATCAATAGACAAACCATGAGGATACTTAAGCTGGTGATCAAGATTTCCTTCTCCTCCAAACTGTCCAAGGTATTCACCTTGACCACTAAAGAGTTGAACGCGGTGGTTATCACGGTCCACCACTATAATGTTATCATTATGAAAAACTATCCCAGCAGGATCGTTAAACTCTCCCTGCTGATTACCTTTTTTACCAAGACATCTTATGTGGGTTCCATTACTACTAAATACCTGGATCCTATGGTTACAAATATCAGTCACTGCAATCTCATTTTTTTCATTCACTGCTACTCCCCAAGGACCGTTGAACATTCCATCAGCTGAACCAAAAGATAACACGGGTTTGAACTGTCTGGGTTTGGCTTCAACCTCAAAAGGACTGCCACGAACATGTTCTCCATTTACCTTCACTGATGCCTGGCAAGTTCCGGTTTCTTTGGCAAAGTAGCTGATCTTGTAAGTGCCATCTTTGTTATCTTGGACTTGCGCTTTAGTCGCACAGTCATGGCCTTGACGATTTGTGATTTCCACTGTTACGCAGTCACGTTCTTCATAACATTGTTCTCCTTGAGCGTTCCTTGTTGTTACAACAATCTGTGCTTCAAGTGCAACAGTTGCTTCACGAATTTCTTTTCCGTCAGCACTTGACTGTTGCGGGCTAGTATTGGTCTTAAAATAACTTTTAAAACAGCCAATTTTTTCAGAGTTTACATAGTTAAACAATTGTTGATTGTTGTCGAAAACAAACGTGGTTAAAACGTACGCCGTCACGGTCAGCTGTCTCGTCTTGGTCACCTTCCTCCTGTAATATTTTGTCTTGAAATTCGTTTGGCTGCGTGATTTGAGCGCTTGTGCTTCGTTTTAAAAGTATTTCGCTTTTCTCGATTGTTGTTTCGTGCATTTTTACTTGCTGTTCAATCTCTTGCCTTTGTATTCCCAGACGCTCGAGTGATTCTTTTACTTGGTTTTCCACGTCATCAAAGATATCCATCTTTTTCGCTTCAACGGCGGCATAAATGTTGTCAACAAACTGCTGCACTTCACTTTTAACTCTAGCGGCTTGTTCTTGAACTTTAATGCAGTTTACATCGAGTTCAGCGATTTTATTCATTTTCGTTTGCGCTCTTCGTTTCTGAGATTCAATTGCCGCCTTGACTCGTGACTTGCGCTCATTTGCGGCTGACTCCAAAGGACTCTTCGCGTGACCGTCGTGATCTGTTAAAGCACAAGTGTTTATACAGTTTTCATCGAGTTTGGCGATTTGATCCATCTTTGTTTGCGCTCTTTGTTTCTGAGATTCAATCGCTGCCTTCACTCTTAACTTGCGCTCATTTGCGGCTGATTCTAAAGCAATTTTAGCGTGACCATCATGATCAGTTAAGGCACAAGTGCTGCAAATGGCAACCTTACAAATCTTGCAAAAGAACTCTAATTCTTTCTTTTCATGGCCCATCTTTCCACAAAATGTTGGCCGCTTTAAAATGTTCTCAAAGTCTTCATCTTGAAAGTCTTTCAAAGCCAGTGTATGATGTTCTTTATTGGCTTTGATGCCATTGTGTAGACTGAGACAGTCACCACACCAGAAAGAGCAACACTGGAAACAGTAGGAGCTCTCTACGCTTCTTTTGTCGCAATTTCCACACTTGACGCCGCTTGTATTGCACTCTTTTAAGGCCAAAACATCCAACAATCTATTCAAACGAAAGTTTGTCGGCAAAGCGTTAAGATCACCGTCTCCAGGGATCCTGAAGTTCTGCCTAATATATATATTTAGCCAAGCCTAAAAGCGGAGCTCTGCTTATTGTATGAACGTAATAACCTTATGAGTTCCTCATCAATTCTGCAGTTATATAGTACATTTTTTTAAATGCATATGCAGCTAACTGCTCATCAACAATAACAATGTAAAACAGAGGGCAAAATTACTGAATGCTGATTTGTTGTAACAGAGGGCAGTTTTTCGTAATTTCCTTTCACCGAGGGCAAAATTACCTACTCCTGATTGGTCGAGCGGCGAAAATACTCGCTGCTGATTGGCTGAGCACGACAGTTTTACATTTTGTTGGTTTCTGCATTTTGTGTCCAAAAAAAACCAAGTTCTTTGAGGTTCTTTTAAGCCGGGTTCTTTGTACCAAAAAAAGATGGAAATCAAGTGCTGCAGCTAGGAAGGAAATTCCTAAAGGTTAATTTTGGTGTCTCTCACAAGAAACAGCAAAAGTTTATTTGTGTCAAAAGCTAAAGACTTGGATCGGATTGATTTTCTTTTGTTTGGTTGAGAAACTGAAATCAGTCATGGCGTTAGAGTGCTTTCAAAGATCTATAACCGAGCATGAAAGTGTCCTTTTGGTGGGAGGAAGGAGCAGGAAGAAATTACTCCGCAAGTTCCTTCATTGGATCCATCGTTTGCTATTTTTATCGATCTATGTTCGTGTGATTTCCAAGCGGTAGGAAGCTTCACAGCTCAGGTGAACTATTAATTGATGCCTAACATTTGATTTATCGTTGTTAGTTTGCTCCTGAATTAAACTTGTATTCTCTCTTAATTACATGTGTATAAAGGGAGCTGTTCTCGTCGGTTTTGTTTGTTTTGTATGCTACGAAAAAATTAAATAATTTGTTGGTTTGCTTGCGCCTTCGATGAGTGTTTTACTGACTGTTCCACGAAGTTCCTTGATAGTTTTAGGAACATTTTGCCCTCTGTGTGATAAAAGCGGAATTTAAATGGCTCAAAATGATATTTTCTGTTTTTATTATTGTTTTTAGTTTTTAAGATGATCGACCAACGCGCGCTACCGGCACTGTCACTGTCTAGTAAATTTTGCTTATCAAGAAGGCCGTACGCTATAAACCTCAGAGAAAATGGATACAATAACCAAAAAACACACATCAAATATATCTTTGAGTAATTAATGAAAAAAGCACTGTGATAATTCATAGCAATAAGCACAGAAATAAACTAAACAACGATCTTTGAAAAATTCACAAAAAACAAGCGAATGAATGTTTTGCGTAAACTTTGTTTTGATGAAAATGGAATCACACTTAAATTTTACATTCGCTTTAAACGTTCTTTGAAAAGACTTTCAATGAAAATTACTCACACATCTTAATCTTTGCGGTTATATCCTACTGTTTTAAGTATTTTTGTTTGTTTTCTGTCAAGATTGTCAGAAATAAATGCTAAAATTAGAAATATATGCGAGAAAAATTCAGTGTCAGTAGTTTATGCCAACGATACAATGTTGGGAGACGTTTGTTTGACTGACTATTTTAAGCTCAGAATCAAATTTTTTTAAATGAAGCAAAATGTGATGAGATTAGAAAATAAAACTCCAAGAGAAATAACGAACATGGACCGAAAAATGAGTTCTAAAGGCTGCTGTGAGGTTAAACAAGATGCAGTGTCAACACTACAAGAAAAAAATATCTTGCAAAAACAGCAAAGTTTTGTCAGCAAAATCACATGAATATACTCGCCTCTTTGGAGAATAACCAGTCCTTTTATTCGATTGCTGATTTTTTCGTTCGTTTACAACGTTGAGTTTCACTTCAAGAGGAAAAATCCATCACATCTTAATTTCATTTCATCGCGCCTGACTAGGGTAAAATAATTTCTCTTCAAGATTCGGCCGCTGTTTATGAAGTGCCGCCTCTAAAAGCTGCTAAAAGAGTCGATTTGTTTCTCCCGCCGCGATCCGCCTTGCTCTTTCTCCCGCGCTGTTTGACGGCAAAATTGGACGAGATCAGAAAATAAAACTCCAAGGGAAATAATCAACACTGACCGAAAAAATGAGCTCAAAATACTGTTCTGGAGTTAGCAGTATTAGCTTAAGCTTAAGTTAAACGGCGTGTCAAAACTGCAAGAAAACAATATCTTGCAAACCAGCAAACTAGCAAAGTTTTGTCAACAAAATTGCATGAATGTACTCGCCTCTTCTGAGAATAACCAGTCCCTTTATTCCATTGCTGATTTTTCCGTTCGTTTTTAATACAACGTTAGGCGAGCGAAACGTTTCACTTCAAGAGGAAAAATCCAACGTTTAGTCGCGCCGGATCGGAGTAAAATGATTTCACTTCCAGATTCTGATGATGTGCCAGTCGATTTGTTTATCCCGCCGCTAGTTGCCTTGCTCTTTCTCCTGTTGTTGGTCACATATAAAAATTGACTTTGTATCTTGTCGTCTTCAAAATTATTTTTTTTGTTTTGTTTTGTTTTTTTTGTTTTTTTTTTTCAAACGCAGTTTTTTTTTTTTTTTTTTTAATGCAAGTTTATTCCAAACAAAACATAACTTACAATACTAACATTTCTTACTAATTAAACAATACCACACGTTACTTACAATACCGTAGCATAACTTACAATAACTAAACTTAAATTGTACTACTTACAGTAAATGCACAAAGAAAAATAGGAAGTTACGAAAAGAAAAAAGCTACATACAATCAGTTTACTATTAACAATACAAAAACTGGAGTTTGCACAATGCTCATAACACTTATTAGATTCTAACGACGAACAAAACACAATTAAAAAAGCGTGAATACGGACAAAAGTACACATTTCCTGGTAGTCTTATAGCATGCACAGGGGCCCACGTTTCCATAAATTTCTTTAAGTTGTTATTTTTCGCAGCAATTGTACGCAGAATAGTTAGTTTGTTCTTCAGACGTAAAAGAAAACCTTCAAAGTTTAAGTTGCCATTGCAGACACTTGTGTTGAAAATGTGGTATTTAGCAGTAATGAGAGAGTAGTTGAGGACAAGCCAGGTTTTTGATTTTTTATACCAGCTATAGAAGATCACGCTCTCGGATAAAGTTATTTTTTCTTGAAAGCTTTCTCGCCACCAGAGTCTAAACTGATTCCAAAAAGTCGAGGATACATGACATGTAAACAGCATGTGGCTTAAAGACTGGCATTCGGAATTGCATAGGGGGCATATGTCAGTGTCTTTTATCCCAGCACGGAACAAGTTGGATTGCGTCGGTAAAATGTTATGAATAATTTTAAATTGAAAGAAAATTAATTTTGGTTCTTTCAAAATTTGGAATGGAAGCATATAGACATTTTGGATGTTCTCTTTTGTGAAGCCGTAATTTAAAATCTTGTTCTCTGCCGTTGGTATTGAGTAGCTATTACTCAGTATTATCGAATAAGCTGTTTTCGTTGATGGAAGTCGGGCGAATAGTTCTTCCTCATATGGAGTCCTCTCTGGACATCTGTATTTTGGATGTTTTTCTTCCAGTTTGCTGGGATAGCATTTAATACGTCGTAATAGGTGGTAAAAGGTACATTTAAGTTGAATTTTGCTTTTAGATCAGCCAGAGAGAGAAAATTTTTGTCTTCGGCGAGTAAGTCTTTGATGTACATTATACCGTTAATGAGCCAGGAGTTATACAGGATTGGTTTTCCATCCACGAGAATGTAACTATTGTTCCAGATTATTTGGTTCTGTGCTACTTTGTCATTATCGGTTAAGAGCTTGAAATTTCAGTTGCCAGTAATTCAGAATTGTTCTGTAAAAATCAGGTAGATTCTGTAGGTCAAAAAATTTCATATCATACTGGCATTGGGTGAAAAAACTGATTCCACCATGTTGGCTCAATGTGTGCTCAGGAATTATTTTCCATGCGGCGTGGTTATTTTCTGCAAATCTTTTAATCCAGGCTATTTTAAGTGACTTCTCCATAAGTTCAAAGTCAATCATTTTTAAACCGCCATACTTCCTTTTTTATTTTGGCGGGTTTGCCGTCCCAAATAAAGGTGAAAATGATTCTGTTGATGCTCTCTACAGTACGTCTTGACATTGTTAATACAGAGGCGCTGTAAATTAGTTTAGACAAACCTAAGGTTTTTACAATGTTAATTTTTCCCATCAGAGTAAGATTTCTTCTCTTCCAGCAACTGAGGGTTTTTTCCAATTTATCTATCTTTTCCTCCAGATTAAGCATCCTAGCGCGTTCGGAATCGTAAGTAAAGTATATTCCGAGGGCGAGAACAGGATCATCTGGCCACTTGAAGCCGAAGGGTTTTTCTTTGCGGTTTTTCCAGGTACCTAGCCACATAGCTTCGGTTTTGCTTGTATTAATTTCTAAGCCACTTACACGTTTAAACTCTTCTAGAAGTTCTAATAATCTTAGCACTGAGTTGCAGTCACGTACTAGGACCGTTGTATCATCCGCATACTGTGTAATTTTAATTTCTTTTTGGCCTACGTTAATGCCTTTGATACTCGGGTCTTTTTTTAACGCCCTGGCAAAAAGTTCAATTCCGATAACGAAAAGAAGGCCTGACAAGGGGCAACCTTGCCTAACTCCTCGTCCGAGAAGAAAGAATTCGAATGCATGACCGTTATGTAAGACGCAACTGGATACTTGATTGTATATTATTTGAAACCAACTTAGCATATCAGGGCATATCAAACGCAGTTGGCGATGCAACTTCCCGCCAAACAAACGCGGCCGGCAGCGCAGTTGGCCATGCATTTTCCCGCCGAAAAACAACCCGGGTTACAGCACATACGCTCATCTATGTAAGCCAATGTGAAATGAGACACTCAAACCCTGTGCTGCAAGACGGGGTTTTTTTCGGCACCCTTTCCCGTACTTTCTCTCTTTGTTTATCACTCATGTTTCGCCTGTTTACTACCGCTCTCAATCGCTCTCTTTGACGTCGAACTTCGCTTCTTCGTCGCCTGTTTTCTCGATCTCTTTCTATCTCCCTTTCTTTGCTTTACATGTTTGTAGACTTATTCATAAATTGAGTTTGTGTTTTGTCGTGCACGTCGTCTTCAAAACTATTTTTTTTTTTCTCAAACGCAGTTGGCGATGCAATTTCCTGCCAAACAAACGCGGCCGGCAGCGCAGTTGGCCATGCATTTTCCCGCCGAAAAAAACCTGATTTGCAGTTAAAGGTTTGAGTGTCTTATTTCATGTTGGCTTACATGGATTAAGCGTACGTACGGGCGGTCGGTCGGTCGGTCGGTCGGTCGGACGGAAGTGACGTCATAACCAAACCAAAATTTCTCGCACTGATGGGTTTACCAAAATCTCTTCGCTATGGGGCTCCGCCGCGCGCGCCTACGGCACGAGCGCGAGCTCCGCTACAATCTGGACCTGAAATGGTTTCTCGAATTCCGCTCGTTTGTCTAATCCTTTGCAGGCAGTGAAGGCAAAAGCTGTGCAAACATGGCAGCTGCTTTGGGTCAGTGAACTTGGTCATACAGACAGAACAGGATACTTCTTCATGAAGATTGTGCAGCAAAGTTTGAATATCCATGCCGCTTTAATTCAACGAAACCGAGAGAATGATTTTGAGAACACACATTCTGCTGAAAGCGAGTGAAACGAAACCTTTGATCCCAGTAATATTTTTGTCTAGTTTATGTTATTAACCAATCATAAGTCCTGACTTGAAGTGTTTTGGCGTTTAGCGAGTTGATTCTAAGAATAACTGCTAAAAGCATCCTTGATTTCTAAGAAATTGCTAGGTCAAGCAAGGTTGACGTGCTGTCAAGGATTCTTTAAAATCATATTACATTTGAAGTTCTATGCCCCGCAGTAATGTCATGTTTGTGGACTTTACCCCAAAATTTTCTATTCGTACTTTTTTATCGTTTGTCTTTTGATAAGAACTCAAAACCAAATGCAAGGCTGATTGGACAGCTAAAAAGAGTAATTTTGAATGTAAATATATGAAACATATATTTTGAACTCCGGATGAAAGAGCAAATAGAAGAAAGATCCTCTCAGCTAGTACACAACTTAAGCAGTTGCGAAAAGAAAGCCTGAAAAAAATTCAGGCTTGAACGGGATTCGAACCCATGACCTCTGCGATGCCGGTGCAGTGCTTTACCAACTGAGCTATCTAGCCAACTGGGAGTTGGTCATATTGTGAGTTCGTAATATACCCGTGAATGATGAATAAATGAATGTAAATATATGAAACATATATCTTGAACTGCAGATGAAAGATCACATAGAAGAAAGATCCTCGTAGCTAGTACGCAACTTAAGCATGCGGAAGGGTACCCCCCCCCCCCCCCAGGGCAATTTTCTTGCCCAAAATTTCGGTTAGACAAAGCTAACCTCCTTCAGGGACTGCAAAAAGCAAAGTAAAAACGGAAATAAACGGTTGCAATATTCAAAATGATACTAATGAAAAGATGAGATGTGATGGTTGACAAACATAGAAAGCAGAAACGTCTCCAAAAGCCGCTATAAAAAAAGAAGTATAAATAGATTAAGTTTCATCGCGTCCGTTCATCCCATACGGTTCAAGAGTCTTGCCCTTCCATGGAAATTAGAAATGCTTCTCTTGCTGTTTAATAAGAAGCCTGACAAACAATATATTTTCTGAAAGCTTAATTTCTGATTTCGAAAACATATTTATTTAAACTTTACATAAAAAAGATTAATTCAGTATAGAATATATTTGTGCGCTATTTTCAATGGACATCCCCACCCAAAAACGAGTTCCGCTCCAGTCGAGAATGACATGGAGAGAAAACGAAGATTGCGCCGAGTTCTTAAGGACGGTACCTGCTAATTAAAACCAGAAGTATTTCAGTTTGGGCAGTTTATGCCGACTATGAGAGAAAAGCAGATCTTAGCAAGGGTTATTGGAATTCTAAAACAAAATTGGTGGGAGCAACTACGCATTTTTCACAGATAATTAAGTGTTACGGGACATTTTTCAGTAAAATAGATTTCACTCATTTTAGGAAATATCGGAGCCTTTGTAGCCGTCAAGTAAAACATATAGGTGTTGAACACCTGCTGTTCTTTCGAATCAGAAATGAGCTTCAGTTTGTATAGGCGCGAAAAGTAATTTCTTTAGAATTTACTCCATTTGTTAGGCTTCCGCAAGTGAAATTGAGTTGTCGAAATACTATTGGCTACGGGTCTTATATGACAAATGTTCTTCAGTAAAAGCTTTTGAGTTCTGCCTGTAAGAGAATGAGTCAAGATCTACAATAAACGCTATGTTCCTGTGAAGAAGATCTGGTCCACTTGATGTAAAAGATCCCGGTAGGTAGCAGGGCACCTCTCGCTTAGCCACAGAGCTAAAATGCCCCGAAAGCCCCTGTTACATAAGCAACAATAATTCTAAAAAGCATTAAGAGCAATTCTCCAGGAAAGTGAAGCAAAGTTGAAAATGAAAATTTTTAACCCCCCTTCATTTTTTGTGTAGAGGTAGGTTACTTGGAGGGATGAACAAAAACAACCATATTTGGATCGGCAGGTGCGTCGTTGCCATGGTAACTGCACTTGATCACGTCGGCCTGAGGTCTATGTTTGGACCAAAAAATTCACTCTCAAATAGTAAAAATAAACGAGTCTGGTTCTCGGGTGCATGTGAACCAATTCAAATGAAATTCTTACAGATGGTAGAGGCACCCTTCCAGTTTATAAAATTTGCCGTTAAAGTATTTTGGGTTTTATAATCAAGAAGACTATGTTCCCTATCAGCCATTTTGACAAGCAGGAAAAACAAGCACAACCATATTCGTAATTTCTCCGAAAGTGCTCTTTCCACATAAACCAAATTAGTAGCAGAGATTACACAGATATTGACGTTTATAAACATCATAAAATCTATTTGGGGAAAACTATATTATGGGCATGGGTGTTGAAGACATCCGAGGCAAGTTGAAAAAAATTGCAAAATTGAAAATGTTGAGGGCTCTAGTATTTGGCTCAAACAGGCTTTAGATAGAGATTATCAGCTTTAGAGGTTTTTTCATTCATCTTATCTCTCATCTACATTTGATTGATTAGGTTTTGGCCAACGAATTTGATGAAATATAAATTGAAACAAAGCCTACCTTCCAACTTTTGGGAATTTCTTCGGGATGCTTTTGTCGTATAGGATGTGTCTCTCCTTAGTTCGCTCGCTCCACTTTCTTGACAAAATCTTGCACAGACTCTAGCGGAAAGGACATATCTAACTAGCTAGCCTCGCCGAACATCTACTTTTAGACCAAAGATGATGATGCGTTAACTTGAATAAAGAACAGTCGAACAGGTCAAACACAGTCGTGTGTCGAGTATCGAAATAATTCATCAATACAATCCATCCAGGAAGTTAAATAGATGCATCAAGATCACAGCTAAGCAAATGCATTTCTGCGACGATTCTAAATAAAGCCTTTGGCTAAATCGAGTCGTACATTCCGTAGTGCATGGTTGAGAAGCGAAGAAATCGTTGTTTACGACCAAACGTATGTAGACCGGAAATGCAAGGAGCAAAACTGCTGACCGGATGTATGTTTGTTTGTTTGTTTGTTTGTTTTTGTAGCTTCAGATAAAGCGACATTGTCGCAATGGCATTGTCTCCTCTTTAGATATTTTTGGTACAATATATCACTGATAGAGGGATAAAAGGACGACTTTTGATCCGCTTTTATGACTGTTTTCAGGTGGGGAATAAAGAGGACAAACTAGTAAAAGCGCTTCACTGATCGTTTTACTCAACCACATAAGCCGCCCATGTTTTCTGGGTTTGTTTGCTTTTTAATTCATTGCTTATCGGATATTAAGCATGGCCTGCATGTAAGATACGTCGCTAATCTGGGGCATTAACGTACACATTAGAAGTTACGAAGTTGGAATGTTTGACCCACCTCTCCTCCAGAAATATATAAGTCTTCTCCAGGCCGATAAATTTTCACATTCATTACCTAATACCTGCCCAAATTTTGGCATTCTTTCTGTTTGTTTATTTATTTGTTTGTTGCTATTTTTTTGGTGGGGGGAGGGGTGACCGGAAGTAAATTTGTGCCGTCGATCAAAAACACTGTAAGGGAAATTTGCATATCGTCGTGCGAAGGAAAATATCCTGGTCGGGACAATGGAAAGTTGTTCTTTTTCAAATCCCAAAATGGACGTTTGTGAGTGCAGTGGAAACAATATAAAACTCAGTGAATGTCAAAGGGATATTTCCAGGCATGTCCAAGCTTACGGACTTGGTATACACCGTGATGAAATCAGCGACAAAATGGATCTTATTCTTTGCCGTGCAGGTAAATAAATGTAACATTTCACGTGCGAATTTTTCATTCTCTTGTCACGAATAGTTAATCAGAACTGAATTTGTAATTGCATTTTCACAGTCTAAAAAGCAATCTTTTTTTTGAGTGCGGTTATTATGATCAT
Organism: Pavona decussata; assembly: GCF_977016875.1. NCBI lineage: Eukaryota > Metazoa > Cnidaria > Anthozoa > Scleractinia > Agariciidae > Pavona > Pavona decussata. The sequence goes on along the minus strand of NW_028145480.1, from coordinate 1,071,940 downwards.
GCGTTCAATTTTCACCCAAGCTTCAGTTCAGCTTCATTTTCTTTGTTTTTGTTTTCATTCGGTTTTTCTGTTTTCGTTTTTGTTTCGTTTTGTTTTGTTTTGTTTTGGCTTTCTTCACCATTGCCATTGTAAAACAACCCCATTACAAGAGGATATCATTACACTTACATCCGGTGTTACATGCCATTACATTGTGTTACATCCGGTCAGCATTCGTGCTTGTCGGACTTCCGGCCTATTCGTTCAGGTTATTCACCGTTCTTGGCTTGTCGAATATCGCAATATCTGACTCGATTTTAGCCAAAGACGTTACTTTGGATTGTTGAAAGGAACTCCATTGCTTTGTACATTGATCCCGATACATTTACTTTACTTCCTGGTTTGATAATATTGATGAATTTAGGTGCTCGACGGCAGAAATCGCAAGTATTATGCACTAGTCAGTGGAAAGCCCCGCACCCCCATACCCGGGGAATGCGGGTCATTAGCGGGGGATTTTAGCGGTTTTTAGTGGTCATCTTTGCCCCAGTGTGCGGGGTGTTAGACACAAATAACGGCGACCGGGGACCGTTAGCGGGGCTAGCGGTGCTTTGGCGGGGATTTCATTTGAGAAGTCCCAGAAGAGTAAAACCACCATTTCAAGCCTGGAGATAACAGAATTGGCAAAGCAGACACTTCTTCCTGAGCATGATGTTTCGTTCTGGTTACAGCATCTAGAAAGCATCAGAGAACGACGAGCAGAGGGTGTCAAGCAAAAAGACGGTGTTCAAGAGGAATTCGTACTTCCAAACTGTTCAATTTATTCTCATACGAAAGGACATTCAAACACATTGCAAATGATGTGTCTGAAATATACACATTGGGCACTTCTACATGTAATCATGCATTTTTTTCAAACACAGTAGTGTGTAAACTACCATTATTTCCAGGTTGGGATTATTACGCGGGATGCCCTGAGGGGGTATACCGTGTCTAAAAACGGGTCGATTTCATTTTACGCGGGATGCCCTGAGGAGGCATACCGTGTCTAAAAACGGGTCGATTTCTTTTTTACGCGGAATGCCCCTAGGGGGCATACCATGTCTTAAAACGGGTCGATTTCTTTTTTCTTTTTTTTTTTTTTTCTTCCTCGTAGCTACAAATCTGTACATTAATTTGTTCATTAAACTCACCCCTCTCCTACTCGGGGTGTATTGTTCTGATTGTCTTCAACAGAAGCAGGCCAATCAAAATCCATTCTTGTCGCTTACATCGCGAGGGAGGGGACCCACTCACCGCTACCTGTGTGACGTCAACGCATCATTTGATCTATTTATTAAAAACAGATCAAATTTGGCGCCATATTGTTAACATGTTCTGGACTCAAGTGTGCCGTTTTCAAACGGAAATTTCACCATTTTGAAGCGGCAAATCGAAAGAATAACTTCTAAGAAGCATTCGACATTTAAAACGGTGGAAATTGGTAAATTCCTGGCGAAGGAATCGTGCTTTGTTTGACAGTCTTAGACCACGACGCGAGACTGAAAAGAGGAGCTGACCTTATCGCAATGGAATTCCCGCAATTTCCCTTTAAACCCTGAGTAGCGTAACACAAGGGAAACAACATAACGTGATCGTCGTGACTCAAACTATTCCATTGGCAAGGATAGTTTTATCAATCGGCGAAGCATACAGTTGGAATAAATGAATCAGCCCCAGCATCTCGCGTAATGCCAGTATAGCAGGCATCTTGTTTATTCATTAAACTCACCCCTCTCCTACTCGGGATGTATTGTTCTGATTGTCTTCAACAGAAGCAGGCCAATCAAAATCCATTCTTGTCGCTTACATCGCGAGGAAGGGGACCCACTCAACCCTACCTGTGTGACGTCAACGCATCATTTGATCTATTTATTAAAAACAGATTAAATTTGGCGCCATATTGTTAACATGTCCTGGACTCAAGTGTGCCGTTTTCAAACGGAAATTTCACCATTTTGAAGCGGCAAATCGAAAGAATAACTTCTAAGAAGCATTCGACATTTAAAACGGTGGAAATTGGTAAATTCCTGGCGAAGGAATCGTGCTTTGTTTGACAGTCTTAGACCACGACGCGAGACTGAAAAGAGGTCATTGAGAAGCTGACCTTATCGCAATGGAATTCCCGCAATTTCCCTTGAAACCCTGGGTAGCGTAACACAAGGGAAACAACGTAACGCGATCGTCGTGACTCAAACTATTCCATTAGCAAGGATAGTTTTATCAATCGGCGAAGCATACAGTTGGAATAAATGAATCAGCCCCAGCATCTCGCGTAATGCCAGTATAGCAGGCATCTTGTTATTTTTTTCTTCCTCGTAGCTTCAAATGTGTACATTAATTTATTCATTAAACTATCCCCTCTCCTACTCGGGATGTATTGTCCTGATTGTCTTCAACAAAAGAAGGTCAATCAAAATCCATTCTTGTCGCTTATATCGCGAGGGAGGGGACCCAGTTAACCCCTACCTGTGTGACGTCAAAGCATCATTTGATTTATTTATCAAATCCGGATTAAATTTGGCGCCATATTGTTAACATGTTCTGGACTCAAGTGCGCCATTTCAAACGGAAGTTTCACATTTTTGAAGCGGCAAATCTGAAGAATAACTTCTAAGAAGCATTCGACATTTAAAACGGTGGAAATTGGTGAGTTCATGCCGAAGGAATCGTGCTTTGTCTGACAGTCTTAGACCACGACGCGAGACTGAAAAGAGGTCATTGAGAAGCTTATGTTATCATAATGGAATTTCAAAAATTTCCAGTGAAAGTCTGGGTCGCGTAATACAAGGGAAACAACGTAACGCGATCGTCGTGACTCAAACTATCAATCGGCGAAGCATACAGTTGGAATAAATGAATCAGCCCCAGCATCACGCGTAATGCCAGTGTAGCAGGCATCTTGTTTTTTTTTTTTTTTTCTTCGTCGTAGTTACAAATCGGTACATTAATTACGCGGGATGCCCTGAGGGGGCATACCGTGTCTAAAAACGGGACGATTTCTTTTTCTTCGTCGTAGCTACAAATCGGTACATTAATTTATTCATTAAACTCTCCCCTCTTCTACTCGGGATGTATTGTTCTGATTGTCTTCAACGACAGCAGGCCAATCAAAATCCATTCTTGTCGCTTATATCGCGAGGGAGGGGACCCACTCACCCCTACCTGTGTGACGTCAATGCATCATTTGATATATTTATTAAAGATGGATTAAATTGTGGCGCCATATTGTTTTAACATGTTGTGGACTCAAGTGTGCCGTTTTCAAACGGAAATTTCACCATTTTGAAGCGGTAAATCGAAAGAATAACTTCTAAGAAGCACCTGACACGTAAAACGGTGGAAATTGGTGCTTTGTTTGACAGTCTTAGACCACGACGCGATTGCAGACAGAAAAGAGGTCATTGAGAAGCTTACGTTATCGCAATGGAATTTCACAAATTTCCGTAGCCTCCCACGCAGACGTTCTTTATCTTAGGGGTTCGTCACGCGTTCCTGCCCTAAGAACGTCTGCGTGGGAGGCTAAAATTTCCGGTGATAGTCTGAGTCGCGTAGCACAAAGGAAACGACGTAACGCGATCGTCGTGACTCAAACTATTCCATTAGGAAGGATTGTTTTATCAATCGGCGAAGCATACAGTTGGAATAAATAAATCAGCCTTAGCATCACGCGTAATGCCAGCATTGCAGGCATCTTGTTTATTCATTAAACTCCCCCCTCTCCTACTCGGGATGTATTGTTCTGATTGTCTTCAACAACAGCAGGCCAATCAAAATCCATTCTTGTCGCTTATATCGCTAGGGAGGGGACCCACTCACCCTTACCTGTGTGATGTCAACGCATCATTTGATTTCTGTATTAAAACTGCATTAAATTGTGGCACCTTATTGTTTATAACATATTCTGGACTCAAGTGTGCCGTTTTCAAACAGCAATTTCACCATTTTGAAGCGGCAAATCGAAAGAATAACTTCTAAGAAGCACTCCACATTTAAAACGGTGGAAATTGGTGAGTTCCTGGCGAAGGAATCGTGCTTTGTTTGACAGTCTTAGACCACGACGCGAGACTGAAAAGAGGTCATTGAGAAGCTTACGTTATCGCAATGGAATTCCCGCAATTTCCCTGGAAACCCTGAGTAGCGTAACACAAGGGAAACAACGTAACGCGATCGTCGTGACTCAAACTATTCCATTAGCAAGGATAGTTTTATCAATCGGCGAAACATACAGTTGGAATAAATGAATCAGCCCCAGCATCACGCGTAATGCCAGTATAGCAGGCATCTTGTTCAACCGCCATCTGGCTTACTCTAGATGTAGTTGTATGTCAAATGCATGTTGGGACTTGTTATGTCAAAGAATCTAGTATTTACTTTAGTTCGTGTTCGAGTATAGCTAAGCCCTTGAAGGTGATTCCACTGAATTGCATTGCGCATCCTTGCTGCGCATAATTTTTCGCGTCATTTAGCGCGCGCACGAGCGCGCGCACGCACAACATTGCGGGATCTCCTTGAGGTTAAGCTCGGCAGGAAAATAAATGGTCCTTTTCTTCTAAACGAGCACGGTGACCCCCATTTTTTATTCAACGAAATTAAAGAAAATGCGACTTTCTAAGTTATATCCCAGTCTCAATAATTTTCCATTATTCAATTTCGAAAAATTATTGTGGAATCACTACTACGATCAATTTTGGATGTTTCGCGGGAAGCGTACAACCGCTCAAATGTCCCCTATTATGCCATGGGATTAATTTATTTAGCCACGTTATGGCGTTTTACTACAAAGTTACAGTACTGTTATAAGAAAAATGCTAGTATTTCATTGTCAGTACTAACTTTCTGGAAGTAGTGGGCACTTCTCGCTGAAGACTATCCCTTTTAATATTGAGGTCACATGCCTAGAAAATAGTGAGATACTACAGTCGTCTAGGGTGAAAACAAGCACGGTGACCCCCTCTTTTTATTTTTCTGATGTACTAGATGTACTTATTACAAAAGTTCTTTCGATGGAATCATCTTAATTGATATTACTGTTTTAGGAGTGGTTTTTGCCAATTTTAAAGGAAGTTATTGCCGAATTTACAATTTCGGGTGTATCTTCATTTGTTTTTTTTTTTTCAGATGAGTTCAAAAAACACACATCAGTTCAGTGACAGTCATAAGCGTTTATAAAGATTGACTGCAAACAAAAGGGCTGTCGACTCGGCCGTTCAGCTGTTCATCTACTTTCGCTGGTTCGTTCACTCGGTTTCTCGTTCGCTCGTTTTCGCCGATGTGCGTTCGATGCACTGTTTGATCGTTAACTCGGTCATTCGGCTATCCGTTCACTCGCTCGGTTCTTCGTTCGCTGGGGTTTCCGCTGGTTCGTTTGTTTGCGCTTCGGGTTTTTTCAGTTTTTGCTCCATTGGCATGGTCTGATGCACAGGCGAGACAGAAGAGCAGGAAGAGCAGCCAAGTACACGAAGTAGCTACATAATTAGACAGCTGATGCTAAACATGATTACAATGACAAGCAATGGATAAATGGACAATGGATTTTTAAATACGTCCGTGGAAGCCTGTTACCATTATATGTGAATATATAGTTTCTATTTCGTTTATTCCTACTATCTGCCTGCCCTAAATATGGACCTCGCCCCCATAGGGCCCTCACCCCTTTCCTCCTACTTGTGGCAAGAAAATAAAAAAACACTCCTTCTATAGTTGTTCTTAAAACTGTAGTCTACTGTCACTGAACTGGTGTGTGTTTATCGAACTGATGGTGTGGTTATTGAACTTTTGATTTTTCATTGACCCTCAACCCCCCCCCCCCCCTCCCCTTCCTCTCTTCTTACATGTCCTAATGAAATAAAAAACACTTCACCTATATTTATTCTTACAATTGAGGTCTACTGTCACTGAACTGATGTGTGTTTTTTGAACTCATTTGAAAAAAAAAAACAAATGAAAAAACAATTTCGGGTGTATCTTTAACTTGTTTTGTGTTGATGCGTTGCTTGAATCACCATGTTCTAGTTTAGTCATTTAAACGTCCAGAGAAAGTTCACAGAACTATGTCTTACCAAGAGGAGTAGAGGAAGCCATGATTGTTTCATCTATTTTATGAAGGCATTGACAAGTTTTTGTAAGAGTTAAATTTGAGGCACAATTCTTGAAATAAATTAATTTTGGTCAACGTGGTGTATTTGGAATTTTTCAAGTATTGCCCCGGGGGGCGGAGTACAAAAATGAGGTTTTGACATAAGAAATTGCCCCGCATAGCGGGGAATTTGCTTTATTTAGTTGGGACGCCTGGTCTAATGCCCCGCTATTCTCCGGGTATGGGGGTGCGGGGCTTTCCACTGACTAGTGCATTACGACCATGTTTTGGACCTTGTCAACTATTCTTTGTCAAGTGTATGCGGGCTACTTGTGTCATCATCTCTGGTCTGAAACACGGCGAACTGGATATTCGATGGGAGTAACTGTTAGATTAGAGTCTGCGCTAGATATAGTCCAAAAAACAGAGCGTGCGAAGGAGAGACACTGGAGAGAACCACGCGACAGCATCCTGAAGAAATCCCCAAAACCTTCAAGGTAGGTTTTGTATCAATTTATATTTCATCAAATTCGTTGGCCAAAACCTTATTTACTAAATGTAGGTAGCAGACAAGATGAGAAAAGATACTTTTGAAGCTGATTTTCTTTTTCTAAAGTCTGTTTGAGGCAAATACTAGAGCCCTCAAAATTACCAATTTTGCATTTTTTTGCAATTTGTCCCAGGTGTCTTCACCACCCATGGCCAGAATATAGTTTTCCCCAAATAGATTTTATGACATTTATAAACGTCAATACCTGTGTAATCTCTGCTAGTAATTTGATTTATGTGGGAAGTGTACTTTCGGAGAAATAACGAATATGGTTGTGCTTGTTTTGCCTGCTTGTCAAAATGTCTGACAGGGAACATAGTAAGACGAGCATTTTCTTCTTGTTTATAAAACCCTAATTATTTTAACGGCAAATTTTATAAACTGGGAGAGAGTGGCTCTACCATCTGTATGAATTTCATTTGAATTGGTTCACATGCACCCGAGAACCAGACTCGTTTACTTTTCCTTTTTGAGAATGGAGCTTTTGCTCAAAACATGGTCCAAAGGTCGACGTCATCTAGTGCGGTTACCATGGCAACGATACATCTGCCGATCCAAATATGGTTGTTTTTGTTTATCCCCCTAAGGCAACCTACCTCCACACAAAAATTGAAGGGGAGTTAAAATTTTTCATTTCCAACTTTGCTTCACTTTCCTGGAGAATTACTCTTAAAATTCAAATGTGTTTCGGATTTTCTTCCAAATTAAAGCTTAATTATCTCTGAAAATTGCGTGGTTACCCCTAATTTTCTTTCCGAATTCCAATAACCCTTGCCAAGACCTGCTTTTCCCGCGTAGTTATAAACCGCGCAAAAATATCTTTGTTTTGGCAGGTGCCGCTGCAACAAAATCCTAGTTTCTTGGACCATTCCGAGTTGCGCAGAACATCTTGGAACTTTGTCTCTCACACGGGGAGGTCACGTGGCACCCTGCGAGCAAAGAAATATCGGAGAGATTTTTTTAGTGACATCGAACGGATCTATCCTCACAGGGTAGGGAAGGGGCTGTCAAAACGGAGAACGTATTGAGTTATCTTGTTTTTACTTGTGATGCAACCAGTCACAAGCTGCATGCAGAAGTAATAGAAATTACATCAACGTAATCTTTTATCCTGAGCAGGAGATGCAGGTTCGAACCATTTGCGAATTGTTAGACCTCCACGTGGCTCGGGTAACTACGTAGAAATGACGGTCCCGTCTCCAATTTGGGGCGCAAAAGAACCACTGAGAACGTAACATACTCTGGCTTTGCAAGTGGTTAAATATTTTTTTTATTTTTTCGCGCGAGGGAGAACCGAGGCGAAGCTGCTGCAACGAAGCGCGTAGCGCCGAGAGAAACCCGTCTGTCGCCTTTTTATGACCTTTATATAAACCACCCATGCGGTTATTTGTTCATTTTGGTTTTTTACTGAGACAACCGGCGTCTGGAGCCAGGGTCATTTTTTATCCCAGTGAGTATGCCGGCTTCAGCTTTAAGCTATTTTTTCCGAGCCGACAGGTTTATCGCCGTATTTATTTAAGGTAAAATCCACTTTAAATGACAGGAAAGTTAACATGGATTGCTGCCGAGTGCTGCTATAAACAGAAGAGAGGGTAAGATGAATGGTGGTTTGTGCGATACTTATGCTTGCGGTTGTACCCGCACTTGTCATAGCGTCGCTAGTGCGCCAGTGAACAGAACCGAGACCTTACTGTGTCACAAACCTTGTTAAGAGGGATCAACACTTGTTTTTCTGAAGGTGTTTGAAATCAACGCGACTTTAATTATCCTGAATTTAAGGACGAGTCTCGTATCTCATTTGAAGACGGGGCATTATTCCCAGTCGATAACAAATCGGGGTTAGGCATCCTTAGAAAGAAATTTCCTTGAAGTATCGTAAAATTTCTATTACACGAATAAATTTTGATTTTAAGAGCTGTTCTCACTAAACATACGATACCTGTGCTTAATCCACAACTTAGGTGTATGTTTGGTGGAGTGTTGTGCGGTAGGCTTCCAACGCGTTTGTTTTAAGGTTGTCGCCCTACCTGATTCAATAAAGTAAACACCTTCCTTGCGACTCACATGTGTTTTTGTTAAATCAACAAAATGAAATCTTGGGCCGTAAACAATATTTAGAAACTGCAGGTTTCCAAGAAAGAAATATTTTAGGGTCTCAATGGGATTAACCGCCAACCGTCAAACGGTTTCAAGATCTTTCAAAATCACTATTTCAGCTGCTTATCCCGGACTTCTGGCTCTCAAAGAATCGCTGACTGGTAAACCCGTTTCCATGTTCCCAAATATACTCACTTTATGGCCTTTTCCAATTAATTTGCGTGTTAACAGTCATCACAAGTAAACTCCGTCTGAAAGTACTTCATTGAAAACGTTTTTCTGACCCGATAACAACCTGAACCTTTCACTCATGGAAAAAAATTTCCCCTTGATAACGCGCGTCAACCTTTCAGTTTTGTATTTTGACTTTTCTCACATTCATAAAATGGTTTGAACAAGGAAATGGCAGTAATTGTGCATTCCTTGGTGAGAGGGTGGGGGTTCTCTCAGTTTCCATACGGAGGGGGGGTGGGGGCCCTAATCGAGGAAGGGTGCTTAATGGAGGAAGTGAGATCAGAACCAGACGGTCCAAGAGGCTCAGTGCCACTCAGCTCCGTAGAGATGAATGATAATGAGTGTGGAGGCTCGTCCACACTGGGGAATAGAACCCAACTGATTGGTTCAACTGGGATTCGAGGTGCGACCGCTGGCAAGAGTCTTAGGCCCTGTTCAAACTAGGTTCCAAAATCCAGTTCTCGATCGGGCACAGGCAGGAGTCTGAACATAGCTTTCTCCTTGTCATCGTGCCTGCGTACTACCAGTTAATGTAGTGCGCATGCCCAGGCACCGGTGCTTGACACGAGCGCTGGTCTGAACATGATTTCGTACCCATGCCTCCCTGTGATACAGTAAACAAAATGGCGGGCACTAAGAAACGATTGCTCCTTGGGCGCTTACGACTCTGATCAACGTCCCTTTCAGTGCCCGGGAACAGGGCCCTGCCACGGGCACCTAGTCTGAACAGGGTCTAAATTTTCACGAATTTTTCTTTCAATCATGAAAACTGATCAAGGTTCGAAAAATATATATTTTATAACGACAACTGGAGTATTGTATGGACATAATAATACTCTACAAACACTAAACGGTCAGCTGATTGTTACCCAACAGTTAACCATGCAAGCAATGTTATAGAAATGCGACCGTTTATTTACCTTTTACAACTTTCTAACTATACAAGAGTTAACCGTACGTTTCTTACCATACAAGATTGTATAATATAATTTTCATCATATTTCTAAGCTATGCAAAAATTTAATACAAAAGAGGAATATTGAAAATGCTAGTATTTATAATTTGATCACTTCAGCGTACAAATGATTCAGTGCTATAGTCTCCATTGAGCTATACTATGACAAATAATAAAAGGACGTAAAAGCAGCAATGTTGTAACAATCTTAATGAAGAGGACAAGACTTTTAACTTTGAAAGACATGTTTCGGCAACTCCTGTGCCATCGTCAGTTTACGGATGGAATAACATTGATGAACAATGTATAGCAGAAATTAGAATAACAATGGTATGATACAACAACTAATTATAAAGAAAGATTAAGATTTAGGGAAACAAAATCAACAATTGTTTCATGTAAATCTTCATCTTTCAATTCTTTGTAATTAGTTGTTGTATCATACCATTGTTATTCTAAAATTGTTCATCAATGTAATTCCATCCGTAAACTGACGATGGCACAGGAGTTGCCGAAACATGTCTTTCAAATTTAAAAGTCTTGCTCTCTTCATTAAGATTGTTACAAATAATAAAACATTTATAGAAGGTATAAAACATTCTTACTCTACTTCAAATTACTAAAGTTACAATTTCATCTGTTACATGCGAATACAAAAATAATTGTAAACTAAGCTATACACATTTCCTTTTTTTTTTTAATGTTGACAACTGTAAAAAAAAGTCTTATGAGATTACAAATAAGCTCCACTGAACATGGTGCTCAAAACAATTACTTGTTAATCCAGGGGCAGTTATATTATTGAGGGTCTGGATGAGGTTTTGCTGACAGCTGATAATTGGTCAAACTTTAACTTTCAGCCAAAAAGTGTCCACAGAAACCGAAACATTACGCGAATGTATACAGTTTCGATTTCTTTAAAAATTTACCTTATATTACAAATATAAAATGTTTTCGAAAGAGGTTTCAAGGCCCCATGACCCACAAACCCTCTGAGTTCTCCGGCCCCCTTCCCCCTTACCCCTCCCTAGCTGGATCCAGCAAAACAAATTTCGTGCTATTCGAATTTATCCTTATAAAAATTTGTCCTTATATGATAAGCAACTAAACGCAAAAGGAGGGGCAAAAGATATTCAAATGTACGTTTTAAAAAACTTTGGGTTCAGCAGTGCATTGGTTAATTGCACAATGAAGAACTGCTAAATTCCGACGATTTTTCGAGGCACATTTTGGGACATTTTAAACTGCCAAAAGTTTTGTCTACCCCCTGAAGTCCCAGTGTGACTGGCGTTCATCTTAGACTATCACTTCTTGATCAAACATATATATATGATGTCTTGAGATTGAAGGAAATAATTGTAAAACTGGTTAAAAGTCTTAATTTATAAGCAATTCTCTCAACTTATGCCATAAGAAAAACAAAGGGAATATTCCGTGTACCACATGCATGTTGATAGTCGAAGCTTAGCGCTTAAAAATTAGATTATCTCCAGATCAAAAGTTTCATTTAATACGCTGTCGAACTGCTGAAATAACATTACCAACAACTTGATGAGGTTTCAGGTTTTACTCCCCATGTTGTTGGTAAAATGATGATATCACACGTTTAATTACCACTCTTTTGAAATTGATAATTTTACTTCTATTCTACGTGCACGCGCACTGATTTAAAACCTTATCTACTCAAATATCTGTATTCGGTCATCCATGTGATCAGACACAACCACTTTTCCATCACTAAGGACTGCTGTAGAGATCGGACGGCTTAACCCTCCAAACTTGGTGTCTTTTGTTACAAACTTTGTTACAAACTTTCCGCTCAATTCGAACACCTGCACCCTATTATTCCCTCTATCACAAACCATCAGTTGTCCTGCCTTGTTCACTGAGAGACAACCAAGTTGATCAAACTCCCCGTCCCCTTCCCCCTTCTTTCCAAAACTGTAAAGGAAATTTCCGTCCAAATTGAAGACTTTTATACTATTATCACCAGAATCTGACACTATAAAATAGTTATCCTGTTGAATACAGTGAAAAGGGAAATTGAAAGACCCCTCTCTACCAATTTTAAGCAAAAATTGACCACCAAGTGAAAAAATCTTAACTAATTTGTTATGAGAATCGGCAACAATAATGTTGCCATCACTGTTGACTGATAAACCATGAGGAGACTTAAGCTGGTGATCGCGGCTTCCTTCTGCGCCAAACTGTCCAAGGTATTCACCCTCGCTACTAGAGAATTGAACTCGGCGGTTAGCACGGTCCACCACTATAATGTTATCATTATGAAAAGCTATCCCAGCAGGGCAGTCAAACTCTCCTTGCTGATCACCTATTCTACCGAAAGATCTTAAGTGGGTTCCATTACTACTAAATACCTGGATCCTATTGTTACCAGTCTCAGTCACTGCAATCTCATTTTTTTCATTCACTGCTATCCCCCAAGGACCTTCAAACATTCCAGCAGACGAACCTTTTTTTCCAAAAGATAACACGGGTCTGAACTGTCTGGGTTTGACTTGAACCTCAAAAGGACTGCCGCGAACATGTTCTCCATTTACCTTCACTGATGCCTGGCATGTTCTGGTTTCTTTGGCAAAGTAGCTGATCTTGTAAGTGCCATCTTTGTTATCTTGGAGTTGCGCTTTAGTCGCACAGTCATGGCCTTGACGATTTGTGATTTCCACTGTTACGCAGTCACGCTCTTCGTAACATTGTTCTCCTTGAGCGTTCCTTGTTGTCACAACAATCTGCTCTTCAAGTCCTACGGTTGCCTCACTGATTCCAGTCCCTTCGGCAATTGATTTTTGCGGTCTAGTGTCACTGAAAAGAAGAGAGCCAATTTGTCCTGCAACTACTTGATCACACCATTCTTGATTTTTGATAAAGTAACAGTAAGGAAAACTTCCGCCGTTACGGTCAGCTGTGTCGTCTTGGTCACTTTTCTCCTGAAACAATTTGTCTAGAAATTCGATCGGCTGCATGATTTGAGCGCTTGTGCTTCGTTTTAAAAGTTTTTCGCTTTTTTCGATTGCTGTTTCGTGCATATCTACTTGTTGTTCAATCTCTTGCTTTTGCATTCCCATGCACTCGATTGATTCTTTCGCTTTGTTCTCAACGTCGTCAAAGATGTCCATCTTTTTCGCTTCAATTGCGGCCATAATAGTGTCAACAAAGTCCTGCACGTCACTTTTCACTCTAGCGGCTTGTTCTTGAACTTTAACGCAGTTTTCATCGAGTTTAGCGATTATACTCTTCTTCGATTCCACTATACGTTTCTGAGATCCAATGGCTGCCTTCACTCTTAACTTGCGCTCATTTGCGGCTGATTCCAAAGCCATCTTCGCGTGACCTTCGTGATCTGTTAAAGCACAAGTGTTGCAAATGGTAACCGCACACACTTTGCAAAAGAACTTCAACTCTTCTTTTTCGTGGTGCCTCTGTTGACAAAATTCTGGCCGCTTTAAAATGTTCTCAAAGTCTTCTTCTTGAAAGTCTTTCAAAGCCAGGACGTAATGTTTTTTGTAGGCTTTGATCACATTGTGGGAACTGATGCAGTCATTGCACCAAAACGAGCAACACTGAAAACAGTAGGAGCTTTCTCCGCTTGTTTTGTCGCAATTTCCACACTTGACGCCGCTTGTATCGCACTCTTTGATGGCCAACACATCCAACAAACTGTTGATTCGAAAGTTTGTCGGCAAAGCGTTAAGATCACCGTCTCCAGGGATCCTGAAGTTATGCCTACACTCTGGACATGAAATAGTTCCTCGAATTCCGCTCGTTTGTTGAATCCTTTGCAGGCAGTGAAGGCAAAAGCTGTGCAAACATGGCAGCTGCTTTGGATCAGTGAACTTGGTCATACACACAGAACAGGATACTTCTTCATGAAGATTGTGCAACAAGGTTTGGATATCCATGATAAAAACAAAGTATCACGAAGATTTGGAGTTGAACACACCTTAGGAACAACTTAACCGAATGGAAGTCTTAATTTATGCAGGTATCATCTCATGATATTTTTGTCGGGTTTACGATATTAACCAATCAAAACGCCTGAAATGAATTGTTTTGACGTTCACGCTGATTCTCAGAATGATTGCCAAATTTCCGGGATTTCATAGAATTCAGCTTGTTCATGCAGAGTGAGACAGACTACTAATGTGATGTTTGTCATGAAGCCTGCGCTCCCTCGGTTTTGTTTAACCGTAGTACTCCTTATTTTTGACTTGCGTATTGAAGTTACTCAACCGTTGTAAATTATTCATACCGATCTGAAAATAGACTACGAGCAGCCCTTATTCCTCCTAGGGATAATAGAACGAGTGAGCCACGCGATCGCGCGCGAAAATTGCCTCCCTCGAGGACATGAGGTGCGCGGAAACTCGCGGGAGGTAATTTTCGTGCGAGATCGCGTGTTTCGCTCCTTTCACTATCCCAAGAAAAATAAGGAACTGCTCGTAGTCTAGTCTGAAAATAATTGCACGGATAATGGGCTGCTGTCACTGGCCGCTAAGAATTATACATAGGATCAAAGATATCAGGTGATATTTAGTAAATAAACCCCGTCAAGTAGCTGGCATGTCGGAGCATAATGTCCGAGGCTGAAAGATGTCCAAGCAATGTTAAGCAAAAATATAAATTGCATCATATAAGAGTTCTAAACTGGAAATTGCTTCACTGATTACACTACATCTCAGACCGTTCTCAAACAGGGATACTATCAGTTAAATCTCTGCCATGTTCATGGCTGGCTTAATTATGCCCCCCAGATACCTCTAAGCACGCCAGTTGGACAATAATGTTTTGTCCCTGACGGAAGGGTACAGTAAACATCCGCATATCAGAACCTATGATTTCGGGTTTCAGGCTGATCAAGTTCTTATTTAGTGGATACTTAGTGAGAAATCGGCCTGAAAATTAAGATTTGTTTCAGAAATACTATACATGATACATTACTTGAGGTTTGATTAACATACAATGTTTTGTTACTAACCCTAAAAAATAAATTTCAAATAAAAAATAAATAAATACAGTACTTAACTATTATAAGTAAATATTAACAATTAAAAACTCAACATCAAGCATCCCCTTTCTTTTCAAGATATAAGAACATGTTTTCTTTATCAGGCTGAATTGTTTCTTACATATATGGTGCTTTATTGGCCAACTTTCAGCCTGATGCTCTTAATCCACTCGTTCTTATATGCGGTGTTTACTGTACTGCAGATTTTTGCTGTGTAACTTTTCGTGTTTAAGAGGCAAACAAGGAGGTGCAGCCTTTTATCGTGGGATGGGGGTGGGGGTTTCCCTGGCTGGTTGGGTAAAATCAGCAACTGTGTGGAGGCTTGTGGCTTGATTGACCGCCATAATTGGCCATTTGCATTGCTTTTAGGAACTGGTTTGCAAAACTATGTCAAAAACTTCGATCGGCATATTGTAAAACGTTGAGTGGACTGGATTTGCTAAACTTTGTTTAACAAATCCAGTCCAGTCAATATTTTACAATATGCCCGATATATCGACTAAGAAAAAACTGTCACCCGGCTGTAACTGTCTCGCCCACTTTACGGACAACATTCGTCAGAGCCTAGATAGCGGCTGTATGACCGGTGCGGTCATTTGACACCGTGGATCATTGGCTTCTTGTAAGTCTATTGGTGTCTCTACCCAAGTCGGAAAATGGTTTGTGTCTTACCTGAAAAACCAACATCAAGTTACATCAGTTGGAAATTGTCCATCCCCTTCTCACGAATTCGAAGTTCGCGTACGGGCGTACCGTAAGGGAGCATCCTTGGCCCACTTCTCTGATTTCTAATCTATGTAAACGACCTCCCACCCTGCTTGGAGTACTGAAAAGTTGTCATGTATTCACATACAACCGACACTGTGATATGCTATAGTGGGAAAAGCTGCCACGAAATTGAATCGCATCTAAATGCCGACCTTGCCAATTTAGCTCAATGGTTTGATAACAATTATCTGACTTTAAACACATCTAAATCAAAGTTCGTACTGTTTGGCAGCAATCGTAAATTACAAACCTACCTAGGTGTCAAGCTTTTCAGAAATAATGAGTGCCTTGAGAAGTCAGATTCAACAAGTAGCTCGGCGTGGTAATTCACAAGAATATGACGTGAAATGAGCAAATCGAATCATTTATTGCCTACGTGAATGCAAACGATTGCGCAGCCGTATTGAAACGCGTCAGGCCTCTATTACCATTGGATGCACGAATTACTTTGATTGGTCTCCTCTTCGACCGTGCTGAATTTTATCTGGAGTGACAAAAACAATATTTACAGATAAGATTTACAGATAATGTACAACAAGGCAGCAAAAGTTGTTCTTTATTTGCCTGGCTACACCTCATCCAACGATGCTCTGAAGTCACTTTGCTGGCCAACTTTTTCTCAACGTTGCCTTGTAAACAGAAACGTGATCACTTTGAAGTATTTTCATGGACTCGTAGCGTGATCTCCCATGACATTTTTAGGAACAGTGACGTCCATCACTATAATCTCCCCGAACAAACTACGGAAAGAACCTGGCAAGAAGAGACTCCTTTACCAGGGTATTAAGGAATGGAACCTCTTAGAACAGTCTTTCAGAGACAAAGGCTCACTTTTAATTTTTAAGCAACGTATTAATTCTTATTTCCTGTTGCTTTCTTTTTATTTTCTATTTTTTAAAACATTTGTAATCTTTTAAAGATCTTCAGTCATTTTCAAGTTCATTTGTATATGAAATAATCATACTCCACTCACTCGCACTTGTTGGATACAAGATGATTATAGCCAGAGTCGCTACACGGCATTATCTATCATCTTGTACCCAAATCTCGCTCAAATATCGTCCTCAACAAAATTGCGGCCACTTAAAAAACGCATGAGAGATTACTATTGAATATACTTGATTTACATGGAAATTCTTAACAGGAATGAAAAGTTTGAAATATGGCTATTTATATTAAAAATGTTACACCCATTCTACGCTAACAGGGACTAGCACTTTGAGAAGTCGAAATAAAGTATTTCCGATCCACTTTTCAGTGGAATTTTTGAATAGATTATTATTTAAACTTTCTTTTCCTAAATTTACAAGAAACGGCCAAGTGGTTTTTGGGTTTCAGGATAATGTATTCACCCCCCCCCCCCCCCCCTCCCTCTGAGAAAAAAAATGTTTTTTTTTTCCTAGAAGTGCTAAAAACGGAACGGACATAGTGAATAGACGCGTTTAAAAGTAATGTTTCTATCATTTTTAGATAACATGGAAATAAGAAAAATAGTTTTATTTAGTCAAATCAACTAATGTTGATTTTGGGCTATATATTAGATACAATGTTTGTGTAACTCGTCCTGAAGGCTTATTATGATAAACCTGCAAATACGATGCAATACACCATAAGGTACGATCCAATAACATCTTTGTCCAGTATTCCTCTCCATAGAAAACGAGAGACCAGCGGTGCCACACTGTATAGCTCACATCTAATTCTATTTGGAGTAGCCCCCTCCTGCCACTTCCCAAGTACGTTATCTGATGCTGCCTTGCACAGTATATTGCAAAGGCCCAAATCCTGCAAATCGTTGCAACACGAAATTGGTGCATAGAGGTTGTAGAAGGTAAAATTAATTTCTGGTTATGTGCTCAATCATAGTTAATTGAGAGACTGGTTATGAAACCTTACAGTGAAAACAAGGGTGCAACAATTTTTTTATGTTGGAAGGGCCGCGACCGTGCACAATCCTTTGTTTTAATGTTCACACTACAGTTGAATAACTTAACAGAAACATGAAATTACTCTCGACATTCAATTGCAAACCGCTCTATGTTGGCCCTTTATGCAAACAGAGTTTGCAAGCGAGTCGTGTGGGGAAACTCGTTCTGTCATTTAATGAAGTTAAATTAATTCTCTCCAACCTTCTCAATCAATATATACACGCGTAAGACGCATTGACGTAGAATAGCTCAAAACTGCACGAAAATACATTTCTATTTATTCTATTTCTATTTATTGCCGAAATTGCCGGTTTTAGAAATTCCATACAAACTCTTATATTTTTCAATGCAATAATATATGAAAAATTTATCGATTCTGATTGACAAAGTGAAATGCAGTTTTCAGGAAACACAATGCAAAAAAAAGGAAATTCAGTGTAAATTACAACGATTTCCGAAGTCAGTACGAAGAAACTCCAAGACATGCCGACAGTCATCCGAGGTATCGCGGAGGTCGCCGAAGGTTACCGCCCGATGCCTACTGAAGAAAGCCAAGGTTATTTGAAAGACTTCCGATGATTTCCGAAGATTTTCCGAAGATTTCCAAAGACAACACGAAGAATTCCAAAGAGTTCCAAGGCCCCACGGGCTCGTGGAATTTTGAGGTACTCCACTAGTAAGCTAGTAAGACAAGTACTGAAGAATATGAGGTGCCAAAGGGTATGGTATTTGAGCTGTTTTGGTCTGAGATATGGTGTAGATTTTAACGATTTTAGTCTGAAAGTCTGAAAATTGATATGGAATTTACAGAAACGGTATGGATTCTAGAAACCAGCTCTGAAAATGGGTATGAATTTGAGACGCCAGGACTGAATAAGGGACTGAAATAGGGTCAGGTTTAATTTTGGAGAACAGAGCCGCACACCAGTGAAAAAATTCCGAGGAATAAGCCCCCACCCCCAGGTTTGGGCTCCCAGTCATGGGTTTCTGTTGGATGTCATTATCATAAATAAAAATCCTATTTCAGATGTACGCGACGTCTATCTAGCCTGCGCCCACAGAATATTTAATACAGTCGAACCGCCCCTAAGATTTAGTGGTCGCTTTCGTCACTCGAACTAGAGGGGAATTCTTTCTGGCACAGGTCTGACACATCTACTTATTCGAAGAGAATTTATTGCATACATTTTCCTAGTTACGTACAATACAAGCAATGCTAGGTTGTCACTGAAGTCCCTCGTAAATTCTGAGTTTCGTAGTACACACAGCCAACATGGGGATCAGATCATGTGTCAAGTGGTCGCTTAGACTACGTTTACACTAGAGGAGATTTTTCCGGATTCGTGATGAATCCGGAACGTTTTAGTACCGGATTAGTTTTGCCGTTTACACAAAAGTGGTCGAATCCGACATAAAACCTTCCCGGTTTGGTCGTGTCTCCGGAGATTTTGAATCCGGAATCTAAAGTGGGAACTTTGAATCCGAAAACTTTTGAATCCGGAAAGTTTTGTCGTGTAAACGATTTTTTCTCGAGTCCGGATATTTTTCCGCCTGCGATCTTTTGAGTTTGCAGTAAAACCAAAATGGAGGATCTGGTGCTAACATTGCTTACGGCCTCCGGTTGCTTAATCTTGTCGCAGGTTCAGGCGATAAATTTTATTATGTGTACCGCAATATTTCTGAAGAAACGCAAATTTATTATCGCAAGGAAGTTTAACGTCAGCCACACT
This sequence comes from Pavona decussata, assembly GCF_977016875.1. Lineage (NCBI taxonomy): Eukaryota > Metazoa > Cnidaria > Anthozoa > Scleractinia > Agariciidae > Pavona > Pavona decussata. The sequence goes on along the minus strand of NW_028145480.1, from coordinate 1,052,555 downwards.
TCTTCGCCAGCGACGTAGATGGCAGGATCGAAGACCGAGTTAGGCCAGGTCGAACAAGTGCCTAGTGGGACAATATGATGGATAATGCCACGGTAGCTAGCGAATGGAAAGAAAATTTCAGAATGTCCCACCCACAACACTGAGCTTGGTACCCATTCCATCACGAATGTTCCCGGAGTTGTCGTTGTGTGTAAACGGTCAGGAATCCGAATATTCTTTCAGTGTAAACGCTTACGAATCCGAATACTCTAAATTTGATGAATCCGGAAACATTAACGAATCCGGAAAATCTCTTCTAGTGTAAACGTAGTCTTAAGGTTTTAAAAAACAATGAAAAATTATGATACCGTCACCTCAAAAAGTGGTCACGGTCGCTTACGAGAGGTGGTCGTTTACGATAGGTTCTCGGCAACTATAGGGCTTTCACTAGGACAAATTTGGTGTTTTGGATAGGTGGTCGCTTACGAGAGGTGGTAGCACATGGAGGTTCGACTTTAGTGCGAAGCGAGGAGTGGATGACATTTGAGAAATTCGCGAATGCTGGTCTAGCAAGAAAGTCACAATACATTACTGATTATAAGCAGAATTGTGTTAATTAATTATACATACATTTTCTGACTTAACTTCTGTTCGCTGTACTTGGCCAGAGAAGTACTGTGTGTGTTTAATTAGTGTGGGGCTGTGTGCATGGAAATATTTTCCTGGTAACCGTTTTCCGCTAAAGTCATGATTTGGTAAGTAAAACTGTATTTTAGTTGAGAATATTACTTGACAAAAACCTGGCAATTGCAGGAAAAGTCTCTCAAGCGTTAATGAAACTGGAAAGTTTTTTATTTTCATTGTAATGTACGCTTCAATGACACCCAGGGAAAATATTTTAACCGCCAAGTACTTTCATGTCGTATTTTTTTTGGAGGGGGGGAGGGGGGATCTCGGAAAGAATATCAATATTTCTCTGTAACATGCATGACGCAGTTTAACATGTCCGTATTATATTTAGTTCAATATTTCAATTCAAGATAATTTTAGACAGACGAATCACGAATGCTGTCGGCGAAATTGCAACCTGGTCAGGTGCACTTTCAGAAACTCGGCCCTAACTGGCCAACTCAGTACTCGGTTACACTAAAACAACTTATTTTCTTTTTCCATTGAAAATAAAAAGAACTAAAATCCTCACCAGAGAAAGGTGTAGCTTGACAATTGAATATCAATTTCTACGCTCGCACGACTCACTTGTGTGACAAAGTATTAAAACAGATTAAAAGGAACGGTTGAATGCCCCTGTTTATCCGCGTGTGTTTGGGTATTTAAAAAGGTCAAGTTCAAGTACACACGGCCCTTTGATCGCTGTTATGATATAGCAATTGTTTTTCTTTTCCTTCACTTTATTCTCATATTTGCAAGTATTTTAAACCTCGAAGCTGTTGTCCTGTATTTTTGGTTGAACTAATTTATTTTTCGAGATGCGTGTCAAAAGTGACGGATCATTGCCCATTGTGATTTAACTTGCGCGCTCATCCAGTCGACCTTCACAGTTCATTTAGCCTGCCAAGTGAAACCACAGCCATACACGACCAAACCACGGCATGATTATAGAACAAATAAAACGACGCGAGAACACATATATAAAGTTCGAAAATATTTCGAAAGCAATTTTAAAACGTATGATCATTGAAAATTAGTGTGATAAATTTGCATAAGTACCTAAAAATTGGCAGTTCGCCAGCCTGGTGTGCTTTGCTGTGTTTTCGAGGCTTCTCAGCGCTTTCAAACGCCGTTTTGAGCGGTTTATCTCTCAGCGGCTGGTCCACGTGCATCACTGTATTTTGTTAATGGCATGTTGGAAACAATAAGTCAAATTTGAATTAAATTTGGTAAATTTGGCCCGTCATCTGAGGAGAGCACTCGAAAACCTCGCTAAAATTTGCTTGAAACTTAAGCACTCGCTTACCTGCCTCACCATATGTCAAGAAGGATGATGTGCGGTCCTTTTTGGGCAGGTCATTTTCGGAGAAGTTCATTTATTGAGACACAGGCCTTCGTTGAAAGCAAAGTTCATTTCAAATCGGGTGCCATCTTTGCCGCAAACCGAGTCGTGGCCCTGGAATGTCGTGAAAAACTCACGGTCAAACCTAGGCACGAGTACTAAAATGTGCCCAACAGGGGATATCCACGGAAAACCTTTGATACAAAAGCAAATTTTCAGTTTCTTTCAGTCAGCTTTTATTTAATAAAACTCAACTCGTAAGTTACGAGTTTGAAAATCGCGAAGTCAATTCATATTCTCAAGAGACGCTTCTTGCTGTCACGCCAGGCACGACTGGCTAGTACAGAACTGCACTTAGCCGGGAGGGGGTGTGTGTGGTTTGTTGCGTGCCAAAGGTTTGCAGTGGATTTACCCTACATAGCTGGAAGTTTTGGTCTGAGAGATTTTGGGATTTCTGACTGTTAACTAGTTAACGAGAGGTACAATTGGCAAGGCCGCAAAAACCACATGTAATACATAGTTCCCATATTCCCATCATTTATTAGTTTTCCTGACATAAATGACATGCAATGCTTTATTCGTCTGTCTGTGGTTCCCTTATTAACCAAACAAGAAAGAAAACAAAAATGCAATGCTTAATATGTCTTAAATTCTTATTTTGCTGAATATTAATCCACTTAAAGTGCATAGCAAGACTAACAATGAATTTTAACGAGGCAGTCTTCTTGACTTGACGCTCTAAGCTTCCTCTTGTATGACGGCCACCTTGATAAACTTGATTCTAACTTCCTCATCGCTATCATCTTCAGTGTAGACTTCCAAGTTGACTCCATTGTTAAGCATCAGTTGGTTATCGTAGCCAGCGGTCCTCACGAATCCTGCGTCATGCGCAGTGTAGCATGAGCCAAAGCGCTCATCCAACTTGAAAGTGAAGACAAACTGACCAGGATAGACAGAGCCGTCGCTGGGTTTGGGAGTCACGGCATCACGTTGTCTGGATGACAGAGCTTCCCCAGATAGCCCTTCCATTCCATAGCATGGAGCGTGGGTTCCATAATTCCCCCGATCAGGAGTTTGAAACCCGACAAACCTGGTACCGTCTGACACACCATATGTGATGTCACTCTCACCATTGTTGCCAATGTCGACATTGTGTGCGACCGTGATCTCAACAGTCAGCGGACAGGTATCCTGAAAGACACCAGCAGGAATCAAGGGAACTTTGATAATAGCGGCGTAGGGCGGCTGAAAAGCATTGATCTTCAGTTCTCCCCCAGTTACTGTAGCGGAACTGTCGAGGTAGGACGCGTGCTCTTTCAGCCAAGCGGGAGTCATGGTGTGTTGGTAAATCACTTTTCCCTGCAACGACAACAACAACATAAAAATATATAATAAATAGACCAAACCAATAATTAGGCTCTAAACTAGTGTTCTTATAGAGAAGTGAATACTGTCTGTCATGGAATATATCAAACACGAGAGACAGTGTTTCATCACATATCAAACAACAAGAAGAAAGTTGAAAATACGACGCGCAGCGGAGTATTTTTGGCGAACTTCGAGGTTTTTGATATTGGGATGAAACATTGTGACGAGAGTTTTATAAAACTTCTCAAATAAACTGATTTTGAAGGAGAAATTAAGGATGCAAAAACGAGGAGTTTTTCATCAGATATCCAAACACGTCATGGTGCATAAATTATTAAAGGAGAAGGTCATTCCAAAATGGCACTTTTTCTCCTTTCGTCAACAGAAAGGTAATGTAAACATTAGGTACTCACCGAAGTTTCAGCTTCCAAAGAGCTTTCTATCCTTATGAAATCCTTGATCAACGTAGCCCAAAAATCGTGCACGGTCGCCGCCATCTTGGAATATACTTAGCAACCTGGCGATGCTTGCATGACGTCATTGAGTTCAACCTGAAGTTTGGCGGGAAGCTTGAACACACGACTCGTCCTTTTGCAGTCATACCTTTTTGTTCAGCACCGTATTGCTCAAATAGGTCTCAAAGAGACGGCAGAAAAGGTATTTCCTTCCATCGTTTACCAGTAAAAAGAAAAAAAAACTTGGCAAAGCAAAGGCCGTGACAAAAAGTTCTTGCCAAAAAAAGAGCACTTGTATGTTTGTTCCGATCACTTCACTCATGACTGTTTTAAAGTGGACCACCGACATAATCTCCTCGGTGGCAAAACTCGCAAAGGAAAGAAACAACCAGACGTAGTTGCAACTATTATATAAGATTTGATCTTCAGCGAAGATTACAAAAAAATAAGAAAAAGAAATAAAAAACAGAACAAGAACTCGTCGTATCCTGATACTGGTTGACAAAGTACCTTCAAGCTTGTTTTCTGACTTCGGTTCTTCAACACAACAAACACACTCTCTTGCGGTCTTCCGCACTTCGCATCTTCCGTACAAGCACCAATTTAAGTTTAACAGTCTTTCTGCATGCACCTTCGTTCTCGTTATCAGAGCCATTGTTACCTTGGTCAACGTTTCCTACAGGCTGAGCGCACGCTATTGCCTGGCGCGCGCAAACGAGCTTAATTTTTAAAGTTTGGCCCTTTATTTTGTCGCTACAATGCCAGCTTCTTGAAATGTCATTACACAGTTTTAATGTTTCACATTTAAAGTACTCAAGTTCTCGTTCCAATTCGACCTTTGTAACAGCGAATTTGAGTAAACATGGAAATTAGCTTTGCGATTTGTGTCAAATTTTGGTCACTTCCGTCACACTTGAGGATAACGTTTGTTTCGTTTGCAAGCGTTTGGATCGTTCAAAAAACGTGCGTTCCCATGGTTCGATTAAAAGCGTTCGTTTTGATGGTTCAAAGCGTTTGACATCGTTCGTTTAGATCGTTCGAAGCGTTTCGCATTTTTAATTTCGATCGTTTCAGGTGTTTCAGTGTTGATATACTACATCGCGCTTCTCTTTCGCATGTCACGGCAACATCTTTTCAGTAAAGTCTTCGTCTGCTATCAGAAATAAACCTTGTGAAGGAATTAAGACTTAGATCTGTGCATAACTACAAAACGTTTAACGACAAATTAAGTAGATATCAATTATTACTACTGGATATTCGAAAAACAAAAGCTACATAACATGCAACAAAAACAAAACAAAAAAATATAAATTGACTTTTCCCGATCAATCCTTTTTTTCTCACGCCCAACAGCTCCGAAAGCCAACAAGAAGCAGCGTCGCTTGGTGAATTGTGGCATACTCGCAAGATATTTCAGCGCTTATTTTCCGTAAAAGCAAAATTTTGTGAATGAAACATTACATTTTAATAGCACAGGATGCAAAGTTTTGAGTTTTTCAACAGTTTAAAAAGACGTATGACTACAATAATGTCAATAATAGATTCCAGAAGCGAATCGACCAATTTAATTATCTGATCAAGATAAAAACAAAATTAACATATAATACTCTCGGCAACTGCAAATTTATCGTTATCTGCGCTTCGCTGTATGTTTCCTCTGCCTGGTTCAGAAGGGAATACGGGTCTCATTGGAAACAACTGCGGTTGGTTGACAGTTTAATTCGATAAGGTCAGAATAAATAACTTCAGTAAAATTACGCAGAGGAAACGCAAGGTACGTAAATAAACATGGAACGATCGAAACGCTCCAAAACAGTCAAACGTTTGGAACGTTTGAAACGCTTGTTTCAGACGTTTCAAACGCACGAAGCAAACGATATGTAAACCAAAATTTTCATGTCTACGACCTCACGCCGTAGAACTAAAACATGTAACGCTGAATTTGTTATTATATTGATCGTTCACTATCGAAGACTGCAAAGTAAAAGCCAATGGATATGAGAGTACAACTAATGTGCATTTCAGAAAGGTAAAAATTAGGGCGATATTTTAGTTAATCGCAACTAATTTTGAGTATAATTTTTCCACGGTGTTATTTCCGAATTTGCACATTTTTGCGCGACTGCGTTTCCCTTTTTTATATTCAACGTGAAACTTGACTTTTTTTTTTTAGATTTGCGTGTACAAAGGTTGATGCACAGAAAATTTAGTTTTTATTTTTGTATTTGACATTTTTCTATAATCCCTATATTTCGTGTTTTTCAAAGAGTAATATCAGATTTGTGACGACCGTGCCAGGCAATAGCGTGCGCACAGCCTACACGCTCGGGCTCGAAACGACACGGCTCAGCCATTTTGGTTGAACTCAATGACGTCACGCAAGCATCTCCAGGCTGCAAAGTATATTCCAAGATGGCGGCGACCGTGCACGATTTTTGGGCCACTTTGATCAAGGATTTCATAATTAAGGAAAGAAAGCCCTTTGGAAGCTGAAACTTCGGTGAGTACCTAATGTTTACATTACCTTTCTGTTGACGAAAAGAGAAAAAGTGCCATTTTGGAATGACCTTCTCCTTTAATGAATTTGAGAAGTATTAATATGCTTAGCCTGCGAGCAAGCTCTCTTGGGGCTTGCTCGCAGGCTATAATATGCTAAAACTACGGTTGTGAATTTTCGACAACTTGTTGAAGATGTTGCTTGTTTCCTGTGAGTGAGACTGGTTTATGTAGGAGAGATGCTGCTGATTGGTTTCTTTGGATTGCAGAAACTTCACCCAGTTCCATCAAGAGTTTAAAAATTTTAGTCACGGCGAGACAGGAATCGGATTTTAATTACATATGACCTCTTTCGTTTAGTATGCCAAACACGAGCAAGAGTGTTTCATCTCATTTTCATAACTAGGCTGTGCCCAGCTTTGTTTCACCCAACGCTGAAAGCCTTAGCAAGCACTCAGAAATTCAGATTTAGCTGCCAATCTCAAGTGTTCTTTTACCAAAAGTCAGCTCTGAAAAACTAAATCCTTTTCTTTTCGAAGGAGCAAATATGTCTTTAAAAATGCACAAATTTAAAAGATCAGCTAGCATTTTCATAAAGCCAGCAACAGCTGGTAAATTCAGTGAATGAAATTCCTTTACGTAACACTTTCTGAAACTTGAATTTTCATTTCAACTGCATGGCATCCAAACAGATCAATACTATCAGCTGGGACAGATATGCCTTTAGTAAAAGGTTGAAAACTATCATGAAACACAGCAGGCAACATTTTTTCTAGTATTTTGTTTAAATGTTTTTGCTGGGTGCCTCTGTTTTATAGTCTTGGAGACATTCAAAGCCAGGGTTTTGTTAATCATTGCACAGGCGTCCCAAGCTCACGTTTAGAGAAAGCGAAAAATTAATTATCTATTTATTCAAATATGCGTCACGGCTGTGTGAGTTTGAACGTGACCTTTCATCTTACGCGGTGTTAGGTTACACGAGAACCGTTGAGAATTTGAGCGCTTTATAAGACGTTGTTTGGGGAATAAAATATCTTTCATTTAGAACGCTAAATACTTTAAAATATCCACAGCGCGAAATTTGACCTTGGACCCAAGCTTCTTCCACGGCCGTGATCGATCACATTATCACAAGGTGCCGCACAAAGGAGCGATCGTGGAATCGGCGGTGGAAAATGCTCATCTTCAGCGTAATGCGCGAGGATTTTCGAAGAAGAAACATTTATGCGGATGCAAGGATCATAGAGCTTTGACTGTGGGCGAAAAAAATTCCGATCGGATGGATTTTCTGGACGCAAACCGCCTCTGAGTTGGGAACCGTCGAAACCCGAGTGTGGTGCCTTGACTCCGTCTTATGAAGGGGAGAACAGTGGTGGCATAAAAAGCCCAAAACAGCGAAAATAACGAAAAAGTACAACGGACACACAAGAGGTGAGTTTGTTTCAATCATCTTACGTAAAAAAATGAGGATATTTTAAAGTATTTAGCGTTCTAAATGAAAGATATTTTATTCCCCATACAGCGTCTTATAAAGCGCTCAAATTCTCAACGGTTCTCGTGTAATCTAACACCGCGTAAGATGAAAGGTCACGTTCAAACTCACACCGCCGTGACGCATATTTGAATAAATAGATAATTAGTTTTTCGCTTTCTCTAAACGTGAGCTTGGGACGCCTGTGATCATTGTGATGATTTATGAGATCACATTTCCAAACCACCTTCAAGGTAGTGATTTCCTCTGTTTTTCTCGTCATGAATTAATAACCTTAACCTTTCACTTACTTATTATTTTCCCTTCGAAAGTTTGGCGAAAGAGCCAAACAATTACTCATATAGCTTAACACGAAAAATAAAGTAAATAAAAGAGAATAACACCGCGAACTATTGCTTTGAAGTTTTACTGGTCACTTGTTACTCATTTGACATGAATTCGGCAATTCGATTCAATGCCCGAATTTTATGTAAGACCGAGCAACAACGAGAACAAAGTTTAAAGGGAATTTCATAACATTAAATATTAAGAGCAACATAAAAGTAATAATAATACAAGTGTTGTGTAGAAGTGCGACAGCTGTCGAGTTTGCATTAGATTCAACTTAATAGTACGAATAGCAAGCTGTGAGTGCCACTATATTAAGCACTGAAATTAATTAAAATTCTCATCCGCGAACAAAATATGCCATGAATCCGGCAAAATTTTTGCTCAGATGTTTATTGTGACTCTTCACTAAATCCTTCATCGCACTGGTCAGATCTTCCACCAGCAGAAAACAAAGGGACTTTTCGATTTACAGTTTTTATGCCTTGACCTTTTACACTAGTATTAAATTGAACACTGGTACTGTCAGCGACGTTTTTCAACAACAAACGATCTATCTGATACCCCCTCAGTGGTTCCAGACATACTCTCAACGAAGCTTGGGCTCATCAAGAATGCGGCGTTCAGGCCTGAGCTGTAAAAACCTATCACTCCCTCTAAACGAATAGCGTTAAGAAAAGATTAGTGTACTGAAGAACGCTAAATAGTAGTGATTCGCTCATCATCTTTTACGAATGTTGTCGCTCGTTTGTAAACCAGTTTGTTTTCTGTTTGTAGGTATAGAAGACCTAACAAATCATCCTATAGAAACACACGCGACTCACCAGTGCTCTACAAAAGTTTGATAGGCACGATGACTGAGAATAGGCGACCTGAGAACAAAGAAAGAATAGACTGCTATTAGAAACAAACAAAACAGTTTTATCTTGCAGGTCAGTGCCTTTCTTCGTTTTTTAAGAAAAGATATTCCTGTTAACACCAGGTTTCTTCGATTTTTGGTCAATGACATAATTCCATAATGTGGCTCTCTGCTGATAGGCTAATGAACGATCCTTTTATTTGCAAAGCCTAGCCAGGGATGTTTTTCCATATTTATATTTATTAGAGTGTCGATGAAGGCTCACAAAACAGAAGAAATTGAATAAGTGTCTTGACTTTTTTAAATTATCATCACTTCAAGGGCAGAAAAATATGCATAAGTCCAAAAACCACACACACACACACACACACAAAAAAAAAAATTTAAAATAAGAAGAAAACAAAGAACAATACTTACAGGGGTGAGAGAGGCAATCAGAGCCAGAACTGTCGCTGAAGTGATGGAAACGAATGGTGAGGATGTCCGCTTCATGGCTTCTTCAATGTCTTGAAAAATTCAGTTGGGTGAATTAATCTCTTGTCGTCTGTGTACTCGAGTTGGAGGCAATCCAGGAACTGATCCTGGCGTAAATAAATTGTCGACATGCGAGCACGTTATTTAAGTATAACTGTAAAATTCTACTAAGTTTTTAGATATATATTCTCACATCCTACATTTGATACTAGGGGAGTATCTACTTTTACAAAACAAAGCGTACTCTCTTGTATTTGACTGCCTTAATAGAACTGCATATTCTTCATTTAAGAATTAATTTCAACGATTAAATCATAACGCTTTAAACACTGGAAACAAGAGGAAAGAAGCAAAACTGCCCAAGGTCAAACTGGAATTTTCGCGCCGTAGTTTTTATTTTTTAGGTGCCTCGATATTTAATTCACTGCATTTAAGTTTGAGAAACATTAATTCTAGAGTATCATTTAAGAGAGCCTTGGACGATTATTACCTGTATATTTTTACTGTAGATCTAACTTAGTGCATGTTTGGCTTTTAGATATTTTATTTTAGAATTGGTGAAAATAAAATATCAAAATGCGTATCCTGCCAACAGGAACGGAAATTTTTCGCTCAAACGACAAAATAAATCAGTTTGCCGGGTTTTACTTCCATCATTCGACATTAACTTTAAAATCTAATTTGTTTAGCTTATCGTTTCATCCTGTTTGATATCCTGGAATATCAATACTTTCTCACGCAACAGTGTTCCTTTAGTGCAACGTTATGGCTGAAATCATTTTGTACGTAGCCTGGATATTGTACACGTACAGTTGAACAGTGATACTACCTTGGATCACCTTGATCTGCGAGATAAGGTACGGCCAATTTGCTTTATCTCAGTTCAACTATATAATCAACTTTACAACCTACCTAAAAACAAGCTGATCCTCAAGTCACCTAGAAGACAATGTCCTCAAAGTGAACGAGAAAGATAAGGAGATGAGTAACGGTGACATGCAACGCTGCTATTGGTTTGAATTAAGGTTACATGTTGACCTCCTATTGGCTATTTATTTTCCTATTGATCAATGATTGGCCATTGATAACTATTTACAATTCAGTCGTTCACGGATACCAGTCACCTGGAAAATCATTAAGTTTCCAAGGAAGTAGCCTCTTCTCAGTTAAGCATTTATTGTTAAGATGTCTTTTTGTCAAACTAAAGTATTGCTTTGAATAACAGCTAATATTTTGTCTTTTAAACAGCCGCATGCATATTTGTATTAAATGGAAAGGTCTTAATTCGCACAATAAGTATCACAAATAATAGATTCCGCATTAAACGAAGGACAAAATGTAAAGGCGTATACAACTTTCGATTGAAAATACAGCTGAATAATTTTACTGATTATCTTTAATTGATCATGTTTTTAGGAGCAAAGCACGCGAGATTTTGGCAAGCAACCAAAACATGACAGGAACTTAAACGTATTTTTCACATTTGCTGAAGTAGTTATATGTTCGAAAGATCAGGAAAAAAAAACAATTAATGTTGTGAAAATTTTCTTCGTCGTTTATATATAAACCAGTATAAAACAGTTTGTTATTGTTAATATTTTGTATTGTCTGTGCTCGTCTTTGTGGTGATAATATATACCAAAACAATGTTTGAAGCAGGTAAGCCTTGGCAACGCACGTACGTCTTGGCAAATGCTCTGCTATGTTTGTCAAAGGAAACTTCTTACGACTCGAGAAAAAATCTTGTAAATAACAAAACCCCTTTTTTTTTCTTTATAGCCATTTTACAGTTGTGTGCTAAGCGACCTGGCCTTGGATTGTAAGAGAGGCTGGGGGAAACATTGTTTTGATACAAACATCACTGCTTTTCATATGTAGATCATGTTGTTCTTATGCTAACTAGTTTGCATTTACATATAAAAGGCTGAGGTTTCTATCAAAACAAGGTCACCCCCAGCCTTGCTTATCTAATCCAATGTCAGGTCACTTAACACACAACTGTAAAATGGCTTATTGGAGCTCATTTTGTATTAAATGGAAAACTATGCAGCCATCTAGTTTTTTTATACAACTAGGAGTTTTGCTATTCAGTCAAGAAGCTAGAGTCACACCTCGAGCAACTCCTACGCGTGTCTCCCGCGTGCATCCATAACTGGATTCGTATTTACCATTTGCTATGACAATATAGCGTCAGTAAAACACGCCCTCTGATTGGCTGATACGCGCCATCTATTACCCCATGGGTTCACGATGATGTAAGTTTGCTTTAAGCTTTGTCTCTCGCTCGTTTGATTCCATCAATATATTTTAGTCTCTTAGCACGTACTCTGTCTCAAATAATTCAACTTGGATGTTAAATCACTTGAGCGAATTTGTCTTCAGCTGTGACGCAGAGAAGTTGAAATCATCGGCTCGTATCAAATCTTTTCCCCGGAGAACCTGTGAATATTATTGAAATTAATCGTCTCAGTGAAGGCAAGTGAACGAGACTCGAATACGTTTATCAGTGATTCTTCGGTGTGTTGACTACTTTGGCGGAATTTAAAATGAAATAAAGGTTAGTTCATAACCCTACTTGCAGACTGACTTATTGTTGTGCTATTGACTGTAAGTTTTTGGTTGTTTTGATAATTTAGGGAAAACAAAAATTTCTTACAAATAAATACGCACGTATTACGCTTATGCTGTTTATTAAGCTCAAGCTTACGTTCGCGGGATAACCAACTTTTTAAACAAACGTTTTTATAACCAGTCAAAATTGAGTAATTCTGACGGTAGCTTGGTTTAATTAATTTTTACTAAATAAAAAAAATATACCAAACTGAAAATCGATATGTGAAAGCGGCGCTTTAACAGTGACCACGGTTCAAAACCTTCTAAACTTACAATATTGAATTTTTTTTGAAGGCGTACGTGCTAGTTTATACACTTAAAGACTATTTTTCGCTGAACTCTGTCGCCTACCATATTCTTTTGAAAAGTTTTGGCTCTGAGAATCAATTTAGTTTTGTGCCAGATTTTGTCAGCATATAAACTTAAGTACTTAAAGTGAACTAAACGCGTGAATAAATTAAAACCAGTATTTAAATCAAGAAAACCTCCAGATTAATATACACCACAGTTGTGCAACCATCGAGTTATGAAGAAAGGCTTTCCGGATTTCCAGAACTCTTATACTTAACTATTTATTGTCTTGGATTGCTGTGCACGGGGTTTTAGGCAAAAAATTAAGGTCTCTCTGCAATTTGAGCTTACTAACTAAAAAAATGCAGCTAACAGAATGTAAATACTATCCCTTCCGAGATCTCATCTAATATTTACAGCAACCATAACTATTTTCCTAAAACTTTTGTGAAGCAATAGTAAAACATATTTTCTCTAGGAAGTATCTCTTTTTACATTACGATTGAAACTTTGTTATGAAAATCATCAAAACAACCTATACGTCTTTCGCTAACCACTTTCAGGAGAAAGTAAAACCTACAAGCTAAACGCATTTTTGTTTAAAAGATTAAAGAAAAGAAAAGGAGGTCTCACCTTCGTCTCCTATATGTGATAACGCTGTAGCTGTTAAAAACTAACTGGCTAAACGCTTTTGCACGCTAGTTTTTTTTATCAAGAGGCCCAAATGAGTGGATACCCCTAGGTTTCCATACTTTTTGAGTCTTCTTGTAAGACATTTCAAATGGATTTGAAATATTTGTGTTAAATGGAAAGGTCTTAATTCGCACAATAAGTATCACGAATAATAGATTCGTCATTATACGAAGGACAAGATGTAAAGGCGTATACAACTTTCGATTGAAAATACAGCTGAATAATTTTACTGACTATCTTTAATGGATCACGTATTTAGGAGCAAAGCACGCGAGATTTTGGCACGCAACTAAAACATGACAGGGACTTCAAGGTGTTTTTCACATTTGCTGAGCTAGCTATATGTTCGAAAAGATCAGAAAAAAAAGTAATGATGTGAATATTTTTCTTCGTTGTTTATATATAAAACAGTATTTTATTGTTAATATTTTGTATTGTCTGTGTTCGTCTGTGTGGTGATAAAAATTTATCAAAACAAAAGTTGAAGGAGGTATGCCCTGACAACGCACGTACGTCTTGGCAAACGCCCTACTATGTTTTTTAAAGGAAACTTTTTACGACTCGAAATAGAATCTTGTAAATAACAATTACCTTTTTTCTTTTTTTTCTTTATAGTCCATTTTACAGTTGTGTGCTAAGTGACCTGGCTTTGGATTGTAAGCAAATCAAGGCTGAGGGAAACATTGTTTTGATACAAAACTCACTGCTTTTCATATGTAGATCATGTTGTTCTTATGCTAACTAGTTTGCATTTACATATGAAAAGCTGAGCTTTCTATCAAAACAAGGTCACCCCCAGCCAAGCTTACAATCCAAGGCCAGGTCACTAAACACACAACTGTAAAATGGCTTATGGAGCATATTTTGTATTAAATGGAAAACTATGCAGCCATCTTAGCTTTTTATACAACAAGGAGTTTGCTATTCAGTCAAGAAGCTAGAGTCACACCTCGAGCAACTCCTACGCGTGTCTCCCGCGTGCATCAATAACTGGATTCGTATTTACCATTTGCTATGACAATATAGCGTCAGTAAAACACGCCCTCTGATTGGCTGATACGCGCCATCCATTACCCCATGGGTTCACGATGATGTAAGTTGCTTTAAGCTTTGCCTCTCGCTCGTTTGATTCCATCAATATATTTTAGTCTTTTAGCACGTACTCTGTGTCAAATAGTTCAACTTGGATGTTAAATCAATTGAGCGAATTTGTCTTCAGCTGTGACGCAAAGAAGTTGAAATCATCGGCTCGTTTGAGATCTTATGCCCGGAAAACCTGTGAATATCATTGAAATTAATCGTCTTAGTGAAGGCAAGTGAACGAGACTCGAATACGTTTATCAGAGATTCTTTAGTGTGTTGACTACTTTGGCGGAATTTAAAATGAAATAAAGGTTAGTTCAATACTCTACTTGCAGACTGATTTATTGTTGTGCTATTGACTGCAAGTTTTAGGTTGTTTTGATAATTGGGGGTAAAACAAAATTCTCACAAATAAATACGCACGTATTACGCTTATGCTGTTCATAAAACTCGAGCTTACGTCCGCGGGATAACCAGATTCTTAAATAAAAGTTTTTGTAAACAGTCAAAATTTAGTAATTCTGACGGTAGCTTGGTTAAATTAATTTTTACTAAATAAAAATATAACGAACTGAAAATAGATATGTGAAAGCGGCGCTTTAACAGTGACCACGGTTCAAAACCTTCTAAACTTACAATATTGAAATTGTTTTGAAGGCGTACGTGCTAGTTGATACACTTAAAGACCATTTTCCGCTGAACTCTGTCGCCTACCATACTCTTTTGAAAAGTTTTGGCTCTGCGAATCAATCCAGATTTTGCCAGCATGTTAGCTTAAGTACTTAAAGTGAACTAAACATACGCGTGAATAAAACCAGCATTAATATTTAAATGAAGAAAACCTCCAGATTAATATACGCCACAGTTGTGCAACCATCGAGATATGAAGAAAGGCTTTCCGGAGTCCCAGAACTCTTGCTTAACTATTTATTGTCTTAGACTGCTGTGAATGGGGTTTTAAGCAACAAATTAAGGTCTCTCTGCAATTTGAGTTTAATAACTAAAAAAAGGCAGCTAACAGAATGTAAATACTATCCCTTCCGAGATCTAATCTAATATTTACAGCAACCATAACTATTTTTCTAAAACTTTTGTAAAGCAATAGTAAAATATGTTTTCTCTAGGAAGTATCGCTTTTCACATTACGATTGAAACTTTGTTATGAAAATCATCAAAACAACCTATACGTCTTTCGCTTGACCACTTTCAGGAGAAAGTACAACCTACAGACTCAACGCATTTTTGTTTAAAAAATTAAAGGAAGGAAAGAGGCTTCACCTTCGTCTCCTATATGTGATAACGCTGTAGCTGTTAAAACTAACTGGCTAAACGCTTTTGCACGCTAATCTCTTATAAAGAGTCCAAAATGAGTGGATATCCCTAGGTTTCCATAGTTTTTGGGTCTTCTTGCAAGACATTTAGTGAAATTAAATTAAAGTTTTATTTGTTTTCTGTCCTTCAGCAGGGTTTTATTTGTCATGCTTTTATTTCTGTCCTGCGACAATATTTTTTATCGTCTTGTTTCACGAGATGAGAGTTTAAAGGCAGCGATAATGCTTTCTACACCCGACGTCTGCAAATACTATAGTGGTAAGGTCCCAAACCTGAAACACAAAAACCTTTAAATTTAGTGTTAAAAAAAAAACTAACAAACGTCCGTGGTGAACGGGACGGCTCTAAGCTGAGAGTGTGACTTCTCCCCTCGTTTCAACGTTTGCATCAAAATCATCAAATGTCCTCGCACTTGACGGATGCCTATTTAACTGAATTTTTTCTATTATTTTGTGAAGCTCATGGTATGGTGAAGAGACATACACCAGTGAATTGATACAAGTTTCAACGTATTTGACGCTGGATCTGACGCCTTATGTGCAAACCTACTACACCTGCGTTATTAACCGTCGTAACAGCCGCATTATTCCAACCGGGGGTCATGATGGTTTTGCAATTGGAGGCAAATTTTGACCAACTGTGAATTTCTAAAAAGACACCAACACACACCCAAAATTAATAAAACCAGAGGGAACGCAGAACTTGTGCAAATGTTAAACCGTTTAAACGGGCCTTTAGTTAAAGGGTAAGGAATTAGTTGTTGAGTCGTACGAGGCAATTGACAATATCGTCGGATTTTTGACAAATAGTGTTGAGGAGTGTTAAAATGCATCTCTATAGCGAATTGTTTAATTTGAAAATTTTCCAGGATGACGGCTGGAATCCATCATCACTCGTTTGTAATAATATGGCTCCTTATTTAATTGCAATCCATTGGCGAGTTGAATCATCGTCGAGTTGAAGAGTTCGTTTTAGATGCGTAACCCCACAAATCCGCTACACACAAAGTACATTCTTCGTTCTAAATGCGTGACACCACGAACACGCTACTGACACACAATGTATATTCTTCGCTCTATAAGCGTGAGACCACACACGCGCTACACACAATGTGTATTCTTCGTCAGCTACAAGCGTGAGGCAACAAACGCGCTAAACACAATGTAGATTTTTCGATCTACCGTGTAGCAAGAAAATTTTGCGGGAGTTTTATTTTGCGGATTGGCAAGTTTTTGTGGTTTGCGGGAACAAATATTTGCGGTTCGAGATGACTAAAATTTTGCTGGGAACTTATTTTTGCGATGATCGGTTCAAGCAGCAGAGCATTTAAGTGGAAGAAACCTTAATATCTTTAACTTTTATTGTACGGTATGTTGAGTCACAGTTCACTCTACTTACATATTAGAGACATATCACTGTTCAGTAATACCTTACTGCGCAAAGGGACTGAGCGACAGCAAAACAAAAAGCTTACCTGGCCTTCTATGCACAACCAAACACTATATTATTTTATAAGAAAGCAGTATGAATGTTTGAATTACCGTAGCTGAAACGTTTCTACTGATTCTAGGCATACAGAGGTGCTATCGAGTAAAAGATGTAGCAAGTATACAACTTTGAGACCTAACTTGGAGCGGCCTGCTAAAATGCAAAACTTTGCCCTACTGTAACGCAATGAGGCAGACTCAGCCGATGATAATAACACTCTTGTTCAATTGAAGTTTCAAGAGTTGAAATAACTTCAGTGCAGGCCGCCGCAGAAGCGCCACTAGAGCATGGTTGGTCTGTTTAAGTCGAATGTATATCGCCCTAGTGGCGCAGATCTATTAAAAGTGGAGTTTTAATTTGACTGAAGGAAGTTAATTTTTGCGGCGTTTTATTTTGCCGGTGTTTATTTCTGCGGGAACTAATTTTTGCGAATCGAGGTCAATCCGCAAAATCCGCAAAAATTAGAACCCGCAAAATTTTCATGCTACACGGTATAAGCGTGAGACTACAAACGCGCTACACTCACTATATGTATTCTTCGTTCTATAAACGTGAGACCACACGCGCTACACACAATGTATATTCTTTGTTCTATAAGCGTGATACCACAAACGCGCTACACACACGGCACAATGTAGATTTTTCGATCTATAAGCGTGAGACTACAAACGCGCTACACTCACTATATGTATTCTTCGTTCTATAAACGTGAGACCACACGCGCTACACACAATCAGTATATTCTTCGTTCTGTAAACGTGAGGCCACAAGCACTCGACACGCAATGCATGCTTCTTCTTTCTTTAAGCGTGAGGTCACAAACGCGCAACACACAATGTATATTCTTCGTTCTATAAGCGTGGACCACAAACTGCTTACAGCAACACACATAAGACAATTCACTCTTCAACTCGACGATGATTCAACTCGCCAATGGATTGCAATTAATTAAGGAGCCATATTATTACTAACGAGTCATGATGGGTTCCAGATCATCAACTGCCCCGTACGACTCAACAACTAGTTCCTTACCCTTTCAACATTTGCCCAACATTCGTTCAACAAAAGTTGCACGGATGTTGGGCAAATGTTGGATGAACGGAGTGTTCAAACGGTTTCAAAGCCATTCAACATTTTCAAGAAGAAAGAAAATCTTGAATCGATGTTGAATGAAAGTTTAAACCAGTTTAAATTTGATTCAGCACTCTTTCAACAAGCCTTCGACATTTTTTTTACGCTTTCAACAATCACTGTTGAATGACCTGTTCAAACGCACCGGGCATTTGGTTCAACAACTGTGTTAAGCACATGTTGAAGCAAATGTTGAAAGCGTTTAAACGGGCCTTAATAGAACAACAGTCACGATTACTATTTAATTCTAAGTATTTCAAATGAGACATCCTCAATTCCCCCCCCCCCCCCACCCCCTGTCTACAATTACCAAGACAACTGCATTATTATGTCCACACGTTCGACTCGAACGACTGAGCGACAAAAGACTTCGGGGACATTTTGCCTTACACAAAATGCGGGATATTTTCAAACACTCTCAAAGAATATGCATTTTCCACTCGACAATCTTTGTGTCCACTTGTACGACTCGACAACCGATTGCTAGGGCCCTTCTGTCTTCCAAATCGTGCCGGATATTTCTTAAGTCTCGGCCTAATGAGATGTTTTTTTCCACTCGACGATTAACTTTGTACGACTCGACAACCGATTGGTTCGGCCCTTCTGCCTTACAAACACGGACTGATATTTTCTAAGTCTTTCTAATGAGATGCATTTTTCCAATCGACAATTTTTTTTGTTGACTCGAGATTGCTTGTGTCTACTCGTAGGACTCGTACGACTCGACAACCGATTGCTAGGAACCTTCTGCCTGCCAAACACGGACTGATATTTTACAAGTCTCTCTAATGAGATGCATTTTTCCACTCGACAATGCTTGTGTCCACTCGTACGACTCGAGAACAAATTCAGCTACTGCCCCACTGCCTTACAAAATCATGCTGGATCTTTTCTAAGTCTCCCTAATAAGATTCATTTTTCCACTCGACAATCCTCGACATTAATTTCGTCAACCTGTAGGACTCGTACGACTCGACAACGGATTGCTAGGACCCTTCTGAGTTTCATACAACAACATACTGAATATTTTCTAAGTCTCCCAAATGAGATTCATTTTTCCACATCTACCCCGTGAATTTAAAAGCAACATCATGTAATTGCACGGAAGTGTTGCTACTTTACTACATGCGTCAATCTGACCAGTGGAACAATTGTGTTACGACCCGTACGAGTCGTACGTGTTGAAAAGGCACTTTCACGACCCCAACAAGTGGTGGAGTATTGGACAACCCTCCAACAATGGACTCAGTCAACTTGGAAGTATACACTGAAGATGATAGCGATGAGGAAGTTAGAATCAAGTTTATCAAGGTGGCCTCGGTGGCCATCATACAAGATGAAGCTTAGAGCAAAAAGGCAAGAAGACAACCTCGATAAAATTCATGGTTAGTCTTGCTATGCACTTTAAGGGGATTAACATTCAGCAAAATAAAAATTTAAAACATAAGCATTGTATTTTTGTTTCTTTCTTTTTTGGTTAATTGGGGAACAACAGACAGACGAATAAAGCATTGTATGTCGTTTAAGTCTGGAAAACTAAAAAATGATGGGAACATGGGAGCTATGTATTTCATGTGGTTTTTGCGTTCTTGCCTATTGTGCCTTTTGTTATCTAGTTTGCAGTAAAAAAAAATTCCACTTGAAAGAAAGGAAACCTCGAAGCCTCTTAGACCAAAAGTTCCAGCTCTTTAGAGAAACGATGTAATATAAATCTTAAAAAGAAAAATGAAGAGAGCGAGTTCGAAAACTTAGCGAGTGTATATGTAATTTTTTGCACGGAATTGATTTCTGCAACTTAAAACTTGCATGTAGATTTCCAACCTCTTCATTTCCTGCTCGAAACAGCGCTATTTTGACTTCAAAAGTGTCGCTGGTGCACGTCACGTCACGTGATGAAGGTGTGTACGGAAGCCCATAAGGAAACACAAATTCTCTGGTAATATACCTCCAAATAACAAGGGGTTACACAACGTACAAAATAAAATGCTCTACAAACTCAGTAAATCCGCACACTGCGAACAAAATATATCCGCCGGCTGGAAACAAAAAAATCAGCACGCTGCAAATAAAAAAGTCCGCACGCTACAAATAAAAAAAAAATCCACACGCTGCAAACAAAATTAATCCGCACGCTGCAAACCAAAAAATATCATGAAACAAAGTCTTAGAACCTTATAGGGTTTTCTTATATACCCAGTGAGCACCAGTGTCACTTTTGGATATGCGATTTCTGCCATCCCCGGGGTAGAAACCCTGAAACCGTTTCAGGCGAGTGGACTTTGGGGTGAAACAACCGCAACTGGTCTGCAAGCAATCGAATACATGTAACATTCAAAGCTGTTAAATGGGGTGAGTGGAAGCCAGTTATTTAGGTGAGCGTATTCTTCATTTCACTTTCCCAGGTGGTGAGTGTTCTCAAAATTGCATGTATGTTTATATGTACAGTCCCGTTTATATTAAGTTGTGATGTACACATAAAAATGACCTAGACATTCAGCTGTTGGTCAACCATCACCCACTCACCCTTGCAACCTGGTGTTCCCCGTTAATTTCCCCCTTTTTTGGTAAAATTCTTTAGCTTGTTTCTTTTATTACATAAATTTCTTATGGGAGATTGTATTTTTCCAAGCTTTCCAACATATCTTAGAAACTAAGTCAGAAATGAAAACATGTTCAATATTCAATGAAATTACTTTACACCGGGAGTCCTGCTTTCTAACAGTGAAAATTGCAACGATTTTAAATAATATAACGTAATTGTGCGAGGAGGGGGGTGATCTCAGGTTGAACTTTAACTTAATTTTGGACGTTCATCTTGTCTCCAATGTACTAATCTCCAGATGTCCAGTTCCACCTTGTTGACAATACCCTACAACAGTTTTGATATTTTGAGTACTTTTTGACAATCTGTTCAAAGAGCCTGTTCGAGTTAATTTAGTGTTATTATACCCTGTAAGTCATGTACCCTTGTTTTTTTTTTTTTGTTGTTGTTGTTTTTTTTATTTCCCTTCAAATGAAGAGTTACAGAGAAATAGTTACAAAACATACATACATACATACATACATACATACATACATACATACATACATACATACATACATACATACATACATACATACATACATACATACATACATACATACATACATATTGTTTTATTTTAAAACGTTGGCCACAAACATCTAAAGGCTGGTTACCGTGTGGAGCTTCTGCAAATAAACAGAACAGACGGTGTGGATTATTCTTATAGGAATTTGAACTACTCAGTCAGCCTTCGCGTGGAAAGCCGGCAGAATCGAGTCACTAATGAACAGGACATCAGTTCACCATTCAAATATAATGCTAACTCATAAGTTGCAATTATGTTCAATAGCTCAGTGAAAGTATTGCTCTCATATCATTTGGTTTTGGGTCCGATACCCGCTAACGCGCTCAAGCAGTTACCGTTTTTGCAACTGCTATTAAAAGTTTCTAGCGTAATACGGCGACTTTCAATGATCTTTTACTCATAAGATGAGCCAGAGTTACCGAAAGATATCATCAGCTAGTTTAATATCTGCAGTCTCACCCCATTGTTCTAAACATTTTAAGGTGGACTCAATTAACGCTAATTAGAAGCGCGGCCACATAAGCTCTGTAAACTGCTTTATTAAATGCCTCAGTTAGTACGTGGGGTGAATTTGATCAATTCTGCCGGCCGTATTTCACTGTACGGTCCTCTAGATTTCCCTTGACTTCAACTAGTTTTTTTCCCGCGCTCTATATTAACCTCAGAGATACCTCGTTTTCTTCATTCTTACTGTAAGTTACGGCTCTTCGTTTTTTTTCCCGCTGATTTATGGGCCAAGCGCGCACAAATTAACGCGAAAATACTCGGTACGGACCTTGAACTCGGTCAGTAAGAGGTATTTATGGTTTTACACCGCGTTTAAATAAATGCTATAGTTGTTGTAGTTGTTGTTGTTAGATGATGATGGTGATAATGATGATGATGATGATGATGATGATGATGATGATGATGATGATGACAGATACCTGAGCTTCGAATAACTTCCCGATAAAGTAATTAATATTGGTAATTGAACTGAGTGGAGTGCAATTTGGTCTGAAATCATACGCGTGATTTCAAAATCAAACGAGCGCGCAGCGCGAGTTTGATTTGAAATCACAAGTATGATTTCAGACCAAAATTGCACGACACGAAGTTCAATTACCACTTAATTACATCCATTTTGAAATCACAGGGTATCATTGTCAATATTAATATTCTATTTGTGTTACTTCCTTTCCATTTGGACGGGCTAAAGAAAGGATGCAATTTAGAGCAAGAAATGGTGCAATTTGGGAATAAATTGCATCATTTTGGACCAATCAGATTCCAAGGATCACCAGTGATTTCAAAATGGATGTAATTAATTTTTAAACAAATTATAAACTTTTGATTAAAAAATTGTGTTTTCTACTTCTCAATCAGCTTTCACCGGACTTGCCCTAGTTTATGCCATCCAGGCTGCGGCGCTACTTCAGTTCGCTGTCAGACAATTATCCGAAGTAGAGAATCTAATGACCTCAGCAGAACGAGTCATATCGTACACCGAGATTGATCCTGAGCCTGGTTACAGAGTGGAACGACCTCCCCCTGGATATTGGCCACCTGAAGGAAACATCATCTTTAAAGAAGTATCACTGACCTATTATCCGGGGGGGCCGGAAGTACTGAAGAAAATCAACCTAAATGTCAAAGGCGGGACAAAAATCGGTGTTACAGGCCGCACAGGTGCAGGGAAGTCATCATTTGTGGCAGCTCTCATGCGCATGCCCGAGGCTAGTGGGGACATAATAGTTGACGGAGTTCGAATAAATGAAATTAGCCTCGGTGAATTTCAACGATCTATTTCCCTTCTTGGCCAAAGTCCAGTCCTTTTCAGTGGATCAGTGAGAAAAAATCTCGACTCTGTGGGTCAGTTTCAAGACACAGATTTGCGGCGAGCTTTGGAAGATGTCCAGTTAAAAGATTTGGTAGATAACATGGAGGGACAGCTTGACTACGAGTTGTTGGAATATGGTGCAAATGTCAGCGTAGGAGGACGACAGTTGCTCTGTTTGGCTCGCGTGTTGCTGCAGCGGAACAAGATAGTTATCTTAGATGAGCCCACTGCGCATGTGGATCCAGAAACAGAACAAACAATATGGAATATTGTGCGTGAGAAACTTATGCATTGTACCGTCATCACCGTGGCTCATCGTTTGAAAACCTTAAAGGACAGTGACATAATTTTGGTTTTAAAGAGTGGGAAGGTCGACGAATTTGAGATTCTTATGCACTGGTAATGAAATAGAGAAGGAAGCACCTTGGGCCAAATAACTCGACTTGATGGTGTTAAAAATATTGAACAATCTTCCTCTCGGAGGTTACTATAAACTATCTGGAAAGTCATTCCTGGATATGACAGGAACTGCTTGCCTTTTTGACTATTCGCTCTTGTGCGCTTCTATGTAGTAAATATTTTTAATCATAATATATATATCCCGCGAAAATGTCTTGTCTTTTTGCACTATTCGTGACACAAGATCCTTAAACTAGGTTGACGCAACGAAGAATATATCCCATATGTTATTATTAAAAATCTCCTTTATTTTAATTTCACGTTTACTCGGCATAGAATTGGAAAAACGTTTTACATCGATGAGACAGGAAGGAGACTAAGCGACCGATCTCGCGAACATCTTCGAGACGTTGAAAGAGAGGACAAAGATGCATGCAAACGTACCAGTGCCTCGACGCTCTTAAAAACACAAATCGGTACCTTTAATCCCTATAAAATAAACCAAAGTTTTTCATTCAACTAATTTATTCTTATTTTCCATGTTACCATGCTCCCAACAATGGCGTAGCTCCACTGTTTACTACATGTATATAAACCACCTACAACCCACGATTCCTTGATTTGCTCTGACTGAGAGCTAAAGTTCGTAACGTTAGCACTCGAAATAATATATTTTATTATATATTTTCTATATATTTTTCTATATTTTCTGTATATTTTTCAATATTTTCTCATGCCTGGTGATGACGTTGATCGGCGAAGCTTGGAATTTTAACTTTTAATTTTAAAAGTAGTTAAAGTCCTCATTCGAATTGCAATATTGTTAGTTTCAGAATGCTACTGAAGGACAACATGCAAAGATACTCAAAATAATAATTTGGTAAAAGCAAACCATCGATTATTTTTTAATTAAGCCGAGAAGAATTCACCCTATATATTAAATAGTAGAATCCTTACAGAGAAGACTTGAGATGGCGGGCATTATGGATTCTGAGCTTTTATTGAAATTTATTGGGTATTTCCCAGACTACCTTTCGGCATTGTCTCGTACGCTTTTAAGCCTTTTTGGACAACCTTTGTCGAAACAGCTGCATACTGCATAGTAAATTCTCTGATCCGTCTTTGTGTCTTTAGTCCTAGCGGCACAACATTCACTTGTACCCTTCACACTCACATTGCTGCAATTACCACCTTAATTACATCCATTTTGAAATCACTGGTGATCCTTGAAATCTGATTAGTCCAAAATGGTGCAATTTATTCCCAAATTGCACCATTTTTTGCTCTAAATCGCATCCTTTCTTTAGCCCATCAAAATGGATATGAAGTAACACAAATAGGATATTAATATTGACAATGATACTCTGTGATTTCAAAATGGATGTAATTAAGTGGTAATTAAACTTCGTGTCGTGCAATTTTTGTCTGAAATCATACTTGTGATTTCAAATCAAACTCGCGCTGCGCGCTCGTTTGATTTTGAAATCACGCGTATGATTTCAGACCAAATTGCACTCCACTCAGTTCAATTACAAATATTAATCACCCACGACTTGCTCCGGTCAAAACTTGGCAACGAAACCACTCACCGTACCAATTGATTTGAACATTTTATGACGTCTAATTTTGAAAGTCAAATTCAATTCTCTAGTTCCCTTTAACGCAAACACTTGGGAAAATATTTTATGAGTTTCTCTGTCTTTCGCAATGACCAGAACTCGTTTTCTTTAGCTGACTGCAACTCTTTAGTTCGACGCGACATAACCAAAATCACGAGCGCGCGCACGCACTGTGTTCCAGGCTCTCGCAGAATGGGAAATTTATCATTATTACGTCATCATACGTAATTAATCAAAGGGAAGCGTAAAACTTTCTTGCAAAGTGCAAAGATGGTTAAGTTCTTGTCACTTTTTGGTGTAGTTTCATAGCAGCACATAAGACGTGGAAGTATTATTATCAACGAAATGCAGTTACTGAAAGATATATGACAGTCCACAAAAGGTAATTTTGCGTTTACTGTTTCGATCGATGGTGAAAAAGCGCGGTCGTGGTCATTGCCGGAATTTCAGTAGAATGCGGTAACTTACTTATTTAAGCTAAAATTTATAGCTTCCAGGGTCTCAATATTATTTTGACAGCAGTAGTCGCCAAATCCTAAATATAAAGTCCTAAGGTGCTTGTTTTGAAGTGATACTAGTATTCTATCTAGTCTCATCTATTAGGCTTTTAAAACTTGTTTTGGTGTCTCATTTATAGTGGTTTAAATTTGTACATTAGTTTAATTTAGTATCATCTTATAGGTACAAGTGTTGAATCAGCCATAACAGCTTAACACGTGATCTTCGAGCGGGAAATCTAAAAAGCAATTTTGCAAAGGCAACATCGCTTGAGAATGGAGAAGACCAGAAAACTTTATTAACTTGTCTTTATAACATTGAGGGCATAACTGTTGAATGCTGCTTGCTGGAAACAGAGGGCATTGTTTTCCGTTTATTTTCCTTTCACCGAGGGCAAAATTACTTCTGACTAAAAATTTCCACATTATACTGGCATAATTTCGAGCATAATAGTGAGGCAAAAGAATCAAGCATTGTGCTGGAATAATAGTGCAAAGTTTCTTCGACTCTGTGTCTTTTATAAAAATTTTGCCAAAACCCGGCATAGAATTCTCACACAAGACACCTGCCTGGGTATCACAGTTTACAAATTAGCAGAAACATGACTTACTGGTTGAGGCCTCGCTAATGCTACCAAAAATGATATCATTTTATTCTGCCCTGTTTCCATTTACACTTGTAATCAACATAAACCTGTCTACCGGTCTACTATGGGCCACTCTCTATTTTATTTATTTTTATGTTAATTATAACAGAGTAAAATAATGCGGACAACCCTACTTCTGACTGGTTGAGTCGCGAAAATACTTGCTCCTGATTGGTTTTCCTGATTGGCTGAGCACGCCATTTCTACATTTAGTTGGTTTCTTCATTTTGTGCCGCGACAACAACGACTTCCTTCACGCTCTATGACTTTTTAAAGGCCCACATTCACCCAAGATGTATCGCACGCTGAGGAACAGTTTTCATATATGAAAACCCCCCCATTTTATTTGAGCGGGAGTCGAGTGAGAAAGCATTAAGCGATCACGAATATTCTTTACCTCCAGCACAAGTCGTAGAGGAAACCCGCATGAACCGCTTGAGTTCGCACAGCCAATAAGATCACGCGTTTGGACAATACAGCATTTCAAAACAAAAACAAACGACCGCAAATGACTCTTGGGTGAAGGTGGGCCTTTAATCGGGATTGTTTTTGCCAAAAATGTTTGGAAATCAGGTGCTACAGCTGCAAAGGACATTCCTAAAGGTAAACTTTTGTTTCTTACAAGAAACAACAAAAGATTATTTGTGGCAAAAGCTAAAAACTTGATCGGATTTTTTTGGTTGAAAAACTGAAATCAGTCATGGCCGCGACCAAGTGCTTTCACCTTGCTATGACTTCTTTCAACGAACGATAACCGAAAAATAATTATAGTGCCCTTTTGATGGGAGGAAGGAGCAGGACAAATTCATTGAAAGAAATTTCTCTGCAAGTTCCTTCTTTGGACCCACGGTTTGCTATTTTCATCGCGTATTTTCAAAGTTTTCACAATCAACTTTTCTCGTTCTGTCTGCTTTGTACTCTAAGAAATAGGTGAATTGAGTTTGTTTTGCTTACGGGTGTGTTTTTACTCCGGGCCGGGGCTGACTGTTTTGCGAAGTGTCTCGATGGTTTTAACAACATTTTGTTTTATTTTATACATTTTATACACACGTAATCGCAATGGTTCTTTGCAGAATTAAGGGTTACTTTTCACTTGTATTTTCAAAGTTTTCTTAAATTGCCCGAGTCGCGCAATTTGAATTGATATCAACAGTCCTTAAGAACAGTGGTTTCTCGGACTATTTCGAGAAGTGCAGAACGCATGCGCATTAACAAAAAGAGGCACCGCCCTTTAAAATCTGCTGCTAATGCGAAAACCACCCTGCTATGTAATATCTGACATCTGGCTATCTTGAGCTCTCGCTTTCTTGGAATGATATTTTTTGTTTCCTTCGAGTGTTGGCCATAGCACGATTCTACTATATCACGTTTCGTTTTACGTTTTATTTCGACAGAACACCAACACAGCAGAATCTATAGGCGATGATGACAGCGCCCCCGTGGCCTGGGTAGGAGCTAACCACGGAGATAGGCGTCCCAATATTTGTTGATGTAGAAAATCTCCAAGCGTCCTCGCCTGAGTTTTTTATATCGTCAGAGATCGTCACTGCAACCAAGGATATCATCCAATTCGAGAAGGAGACCGTTTTTGTGAGCGCTCAAGAATGTTGTTTAAATTTCAAACTGCCACTGCCTTCATTGCCGAGTTTGAAAATGGAGACGATCAGCGCAATTTCTCACTATGATCGCGTCCAGGCGATCACCGTCGACATGGAAACTCCTACTATCAAAGAGAATATCTGACCGTGAGGTCCATTGTAAAGAGAAAATGGTAAGGGGATCTTTTCATTAATCAACAACATAAGTTGTATTTATCACTGTGGTTATCCACGACTCACTCTCTGGTTGGCTTTAGTCAGTAGGAAAATATAACTAGTGTTTCAAACACTAGCGGTTTTGTTTGGCAAAAAACAACGATGTAAAAGAGACTGTTTCCTATTCTAGCTTCACTTTAAGATGAAGAGCAAAGTCATAAAATAAATAAAGATATATTTTCCAAAAGATTTCACAAGCTACCGCATGAAGCAAAATTATTGTTTTCTTTCATTCTGAGACACAAGGGGTTGTCTCATTATTTTTCTAATAATCAAATTACTGCTCATGCATGTATGAGAATGGTGTATCTGAACACTGATCGTGAAGTTCATATTAGATAATCGAGATATTACAGATCATATAATTAGTGTCCTCGAAAGTTAAAATTAATGTTTTAACCGCCGGGAGGCGGAGTTCTTCCATATCTAGGTTATACGAGATGTACCACCAACTCGCTCTAATGAGTAATTTATTGTTGGATAAAAGGTACCTTGTCAAAAACTTAAGCAGTTTTGACCAAAACATAGAGAAATAACAGTGCCCCCTTAATTTTATTGCCATCTTTTGAAAAGAGTTGTACTTTCGGGTTTGTTAATGACGGATTTCTTGGATCTTACGTTGACAGTTTAATGGAAGAATGCTCAAAAGCCGTTAACGCTGAGCTTTTGGACATCCCTTCTTGGAACTTAGAGCTTTAAAGTAGCCGGTAAAGTTAAAGTAGAGTGCACAAATTTGTTGCTCAGCTAAATGACCAGCATAATCTCTGGATACAAATCTAGTTTTTATTTACTATTCTAACACAAGACAAAAACTTTATTGACAGAAAACAGGCTAAAAATTTGTCTTCAATCATCATTTTTGATAAGTCAATACCTGCTTATACTACTTTTAACATTGTTTGTTTCATTGTAAATTAATACTAGTTTTCCGAATTGATTTGCTTCCAGGCTTATGTGACTTCGACCTTGAGTTCCTCCGTGGGACCTGTTACCTATGGGACAAATTCTTTAGCTTCAACATTTGTAAGCGCAAGAACTTATCCCTGAGGTAAATTTGCTCACATTACTAAACCTTCCAGCCTTTCTTCTCTCTTGATAAGGCCTCACAACGAGAACTCGTTCACTGTTTACAAATTAAGTCCCCAGAAGGTTCAAACTTAAGAGTTTAAGGATCAACGAAATCCCAAAATTTGATCATTAAAATGAAATCTACTATTGCGCAGCGCCCCCTGTGTAGTGCTGCGATGTATAAAATGGTTTCCTGACTTTTGAGTCTGTGCATGAAATTCTAATGTGTAATCTTTAAAATATCAGCTTCTGAGTAGTACATTTTTGATGCTGTTTGTTTTCCAGTACAGTATGTTTTATAAACTGAGATCTGGGATTTTGTTGTTGTTGTAAGTTGTTGTTGAGGTTTTATTTTGTTTGCTTTTTTTTTTTTTTTTTTTCTGGGCATTCTTGCAAGTGAAATGGTTAAATTTTAGTGACATATGTTGCTTAGACTTTCTCATTTTTTTTTTTTGGCTTATAACAGAACTGCAGACAAAAGTGAACAAAAGTGATACAGGTGAACGCCGAAGCTTAGACTTTCGTCCCTTCCAAACAATTTCATATTCCAGGCAAATAGGAATCATCGCCAGAAGATGTTGGAGCGACAAATGTGTTCATTGTCAAAGATCCTGGGTGAGATTTTCTTAGTTGCAACGTTTGGCTGTAGTGCTGATTATCATGCTGTTACAGATTGTTATAACTTTTGAGTCTGTGAGCGAAATTCACTTGCTGGGGATCGCTTCTATCTGTATTAATCTTTCCAGAGTAAATATATGTATTTGGAAATGCTTTTCCAAAAAAAAGTGTGAAGTATGACAATTTACTTGTCATTGCTTTTCTTTGATTTGGTTTTTAAACTGTGGGCGTGCCAAAGGTCCCTTGTGACCCGTTCTAAAACTAAAGCTACTCGGGAAAGGATTAACTGTAAGGCTTAGTATGAGACAGAAAGGCTCCGGGTCTTGGGCTCCTGCCTTCAACTGAGGCACCATGAGGAATGAAACGCACGCTGTGTAAGCAACTTAACGCATCACTCAGCACAGTGTGTTGATTGATTTACCATCGCTAACAGTTTAGGTGGTAAAAATTGTTCTTAGTTCAACTTTGAATCACTGTAACCATTTTGAAAGTCTATTTAAAATATTTCTTACAAAGTTGTACGTTGACTATTTTACAGAATTGCATTTGCCAACAACCAAAGTTCTTTGAATGTATTAGCCAAAGAATTTGCTTCCAATGTTCAGGTAATTAGCATTCTTAACCCAAGAAGTATAATTTCTATTTACCGAGCGTTAAACCCTCACTTAAAATTTGAAAACGTTCATTAGAAAATCGTTAAAAGAACAACAAAAAACCGAACTGTCAGAGCTTCTTTGTTTTAGATTTATAGATAAAGGTAGGGTCGGGTAGGTGAAGTCATACTGGAGCCTAAGTGGCCTATATGCCATAGCTTAAACCGGTTTCTGTAGCCGGGAGCAACTGCGAATATTACTACTACCCCCTGGATGGAATGCTCGTCCATTGCAGAGTTACCCCTGCCAGCAGTGTATCGCTGCTACCCAGAGGCCAACCTAGCCACAAACCACTGACGATCAGTTTTCGTTGTATGATTTTTTGGTTCTTTGTCTTACTAATCATTTCTGCAACATGTTTACCTCTTCTCGAAATTTGCAACCCCAGTATCAGATCTAGAGAAGGCTTTAGTCTGTTCTGGTTACAGCTGTCTTTTGCAATCGCCTCACTCCTTTTTTGTGTTGCGCGCCAGAGCGCAATGTTTTAATCCTTTAACTGTATGCCAGACTTGTATGACTGATTTTTGTAAATGCTATGATATGAACATACAAGATCACATGACAGGCACAGCTTCAAATGCTGATGGATTTTTGAGTTTCTCAACGCTATACGTCATGTTTCTAACGGCATAAAAAGCATAGCTGCAAAACAAATAGAACAATTAGAGGTTAAATTAAAAACAAAGAGAAAGTGAAGCCACAGAACTCATAATAAACAAAATAACGTCTGAGCTTATAATTTGAATTAAGGAGCGGTTAAACACAGCTAGGGCTCTATTCAGTCAGTATCAAATCTTCCATTCTGGAAATGTCCTACCGTAACAACATGTTAACATACAATATAATATTAATACTCTCAAGGACAGGCGCATTAATCTCTGTACGAAGCTTTTTTAGCCTTTAATGTCCGATACTAATCATAAACTCCATCACCTGCTGTCACCTAAGCATGATATAACCTCAGCCTCAAAAAAAAAAAAAAAAAAACCTCAGGAGACAGCGGCTCTTCAGTCGCCCGGCCCTTCGCGTCTATCGTTTTATGAACACTTTTATCCCTTCTATGTCGTGTAAGTAGCCTGTTAATATTTTTTATGTTTTTAAAGGGCTTTCAAATGTTTATCATTAACCTTTCTATTATTATTTTTGTCATCGCTATTAACGTTCTCACTATATACACATCTATATTAGATATTTTAGGGATTATCTTTACTATTCCATAATTTAATATTACTATTCATGTTGTTTATTGTAATTTACTTATTTATACATGTTACACAATTCAGCCTTAGTAGGCTGTGATGTAACCTTTGTAATAAAATATAGTTATCTTTATCATAATAAATCCTCTACACCTCTGTATATATGTAAACAAGAATCATAATCTAATTTGGCAGAAAACTGAGAGAACCAAGCTGCCAACCGTAGAGTAGGATTCGTGCAGGCCTTCAAATGAAATCAAATAAAAAAAACTTGATTCAAGTGTCAGACCTTATGGCTTGGGAAAATATGTTCCATACTAATGTGGGGATACAAATGAAATACAATAGGTTAGCAATGACTCTGGAAAAATCATAATAAGTACAAAGCATGGTATAATTCTACATTTTTAAATCAGAACTTAAGACTATTTCTTAATTTTGGGATAAACTTAAGACGAGGCAACGGTGCCTCCTCTTTCCTCATGCTAGCTACGGCCCTGCAATGTAACCTTTTTTTAGTGTCACTCTAAATGGCTAAAAAACATCAAAATGTTAAAACAATGGTCCAGTTTTGTTAACATTTACTCTACTAATACACAGGAAGTACTATTAATTATGTTTGGTTGTAATGAATAGTTAGGATGGAAATGGATTGCAACTTGAAAGTCAATCAAGTTCTTTCCGTGTATTTTGGAAAAAACGCTCAGGAAAAGTCATTATCAGTAGTTTGTCTTTTGAAGGAGAAATCACTTGGTATTTTCCACTCGGTGATCTAAGAGTAATTTAATGTTGGAGAAAAGGTTCCTTGTCAAATATTTGACCAAATAAAGAAAAATCTCCATCTGATGGTGCCCCTTTAACTTTATCACCATCCTTCGAAAAGATTTGTAGTTCGCGCTTGCTAATGACGGGGTTTTTTTTTATCTTCCGTTGACAGTTTAACAGAAGAATGTCCAAAAGCCGTCAACACTGAGATTTTGGACATTCCTCCTTGAACGTAGAGCTTTAAAGTAGTTGGTA